>NC_048413.1:22260283-22333133 GCF_013103735.1 Etheostoma cragini
CGTAATGGAAAACCAAAAAAAGCGAGTAGACCCGAGGCGAGTCGAGTAGATACCACGCAGTGGAAAACCGCCATTATTACGGCCTGCAAAATTATAGACCACCTTTTCCCCTATTCCTTTCTAACCAGTGCTTTCTAACACATGAAATCAATGTTATGTGACAACGGGTGTCAAGTGTCATAGAATTCAGACGCAGAAAACTCTTGAAAACTGTTTGTGTGGTCTCATGTTAATTCCTGCATGCAACCGCACCATTGACATGACTGCCTGTGTGTTTGTGTGCATGCATGTGTATTAACTGCTGCATGCCTCTGTACCAGCACAGTACAGGGATCCCACACGCTAACAAGCATTAGGACGCCCACCTACTTTGTGTGTGTGTGTGTGTGTGTGTATGTGTGTGTGTGTGCGAGCGTGTGCAACTTGAGCCCCTTCACGTGACAGCTCTAGTCTCATCCTGTCCATTCACCCGTAATGACTGGCCCTCCTGAGACACATAGTCCCAGGATGGGTGACTTCCGACATGGTACGTCTCTGGCATTTTCCCAGAGCCTCTTCCTCGGTTCACAGCTAAACGTGGAAACGATGTACTACACAGACTTCAAAGCTCTCAGAGAGAGAGAGAGAGAGAGAGAGAGAGAGAGTCAGGGGAGAATAGGGAATGAAAGGCACACCTAAGCAAAGAGTAGAGGTGTCAGGTAGGAATGGTGCAGCTAAGAGAGGCAGGAACCTATAGAGAAAAGATGAAACAAGTTTATACATGTCAGAAGCTGATCTTGTGTCAGCCTGCACCTACATTCCTCACTCACTCACTCACTCACTCACGCACACAATTTAATGCAAGGGGTTTTATTGGCATGAAAGTTTCAATAACAATGTTGCCAAAGCTTTAGACAAAACACAGTAAATAGTACATTAACACTATTAAGAAGAATGTATACTGTTTTTATAAAATGTATTTGTATGTCAAATTTAAAAAAAAAAAAGTGAAGGAATATTTAACAAAAAGTACATTGTAATAAAAATGTTAGATATAAATATGTAAAGATATTAAAAACTGTGTGTGTGTGTGTGTGTGTGTGTGTTTAAATGCTATTTTTTGAAATCAAGTGAATCTGGTAGACAGAATTTACTCATGTGTGGCGCTGATGTGTTTTTGTGTGTCTAATGGCACGCGGCCCAAAAACTGGCTCATAATGTCATTTTAATGACGCTGTAATAGCCTAATAATGAGCAGCCAATAATCATCATTTGCCTAATGGGCATAGCTTTGCAGCTAATCACTTGGACATGGATGTGGATTTCAGTCTTTCAGTGGCTCTGTCATCTTTCCTTCTCTCCCTCTCTGTACACACAGATGTGACGGTAACATGGTCGTAAACCAGCAGTTATCGTTACGTATTTCCCAACACTCCCTCTCATTTAGTATGGAACTGTGAGGGGCAGCATTACATAAAGGCTTTGTCCACAGTATAGGAAATAGAAACAGGTACTGCAACATCAAGATATATTTTGAAAAATCTGTGTCAACATTTATTATCTTTTCTTGAAAATGAGATTCATGAAATTCCTCTCAAGGGGTTATCCTTCTAATAAACACTGTATTATCTTCACCAAAGTTTTCAAACTTTTGTTTTTAGTTTCATCAGCTTTGAAAAAAACTCTTCTTTTAGCAATTCTAGTGATGTGGCTCGAGGGATGGCAATACGAAGAGCCTTAGTAGTAGCGTAGACATCCCCACCGGTGAGGTGCAGGGTAACAAACGGGCTGGATAAAACTGAAAAGAATGAGATGCCCTCTTTCTGCTAATTCTTCCACACGTTTTATTCTGCTGCAACGTTTTGCCATAAATTATTCCATAGGAAGTGTCACCAAGTTCAACATGTTCAACCTTACATCGTTTAACAAAAACATTCTGACATGAATTAGATACATTTGTTGTCCTTTCTGATAGATTTTGTTATTTTATTGAGGATCTAGTTTCCTCCAACTGACTTCACCCACACAACAGCCAGAAAATGTGAATGTCAGCTGCAGATGTATGAGTTTATAAAAAACTTTATAAAACTCCCCTACAGACAACAAATGGCATGAATGTATACATTAGGCGTTTAATTTGGCCTGACATCTTTGCACCTACATTTTTCTAAAGTAGGTCGAAGCTTGAAAGCTTGCCTGTAAAAATGCTGTCACTATTAATGAGTGTTAATAAAAGTACTGCATAAATTCTCTTAAAGCTGTAATAAAAAAACCTGTTTTTATATCAGTGCCTGTCAGCACTCTCAGCATATAGTCAATACGTGGATAATTGTGGATTGGTTGTGCTGAAATACTTAGTGGTGATGGCGGGACATCTTGGAAAGACACCAACTTTGAGGTCTAAATCTTCCTGTCATCAAGCATAAACGCCGAAGTGTCCTTGTATAAGACATCCTCCCCCTTTCTGATCTGTGACAGGCCCTCCTGACCTCTAACCTCACTGGAAGGCTTCAAGAAAACTCCCCAAGAATCACATAACAATTATACTGTACATTGTTCATCAAAGTGTTTAGGTGGGTCATTGTCCCTTTTACATGCTGCCTGTACTCTACTAGAGCTCGTCTCTTTCTGTCTGTTTTAGTAGATAGATGGATTGTAATTCTTCCAGTGTCCCCCCTGTGGACACTTGGTATGTAACTAAACTCCTCTACTCACAAAATGGCTTAACCAGATGGCTGCATCAGAGCAATCCTGCAATGAATTCCACTTCTCCTCTTTCTCAAAGTCTTGCCAGCTCCCCTTTCAATTTGCTTTATGTCTGCTGTTGAGTCAAGGACGTGAGCGTAATAGAGAACCTCGTCCTGCTTACTATAACCCTACACAAAACACCAGTGGTTACAGTGGTGATGTTGTCTGGGTTCATTATTGTGCCCAGTCTATAAAAAGAAATCTCACCTCATGAAAGTCAGGGTGTGGTGGGAGGTGTGTGTGGAGCCCTTACTCTGTTGTCCTTATTCACTTTTTTTCTGCCAAGTTACGTCATGTTGGGAGAGTTTAACTCTGGCTGGAAACTTGGTGCATGCATCCACAAACAACAGATACAAGGGGGGGGGGGAGTCCTAGCGGCATGTCTTTTGCTCTCCCTGTGGGAACATAGGTTGCTATTGTTGGGTGCTCAGAGCCCCGGGCAGATGGAGGCGAGTAGCTGATGGTAAAGCTGGAAGTAAGCCCAAAAATACTGGGGCAGCAGGGCTGTGTGGCCTGTGTGTTTGGAGTTCTGCAGGGTAATACCCTCTCTCTCTCACACACACGCACACGCACACACACACACACACACACACACACCCCAGCCACCTCTTTATTAATTGAATTATCTGTGTGGAGCAGATTCTTTGCAGCCAAGCCCTTATTCCAATTCTAATTTACGAGGTTGCTACTGCCATTATGATATATACAGTTTTTTTAACAGTTCTGTTTAGGAATTTGTCTTAGAGGCTACGGACGTCACTCACAAAGTAAGTTTGCAAACTTGCTGAGGCCAGCGATGGATTTTTACTGTATTGTCAACACTGGCTTTCAAGGATTTATTTTGGGCTTTTTTTTATGCCCCTGGAGGTTAAAGGTTGAAGGTTGGTGGCGAGAGATTGGAGATACAGGGCTCATATAGCATTCTACTTTCATTTCATATTGACTTCATGTGCTGTTTTTCATAAGAAAAACAACCTGCATCCGAAAGTGACAAGAATTTGAGCCCAGTAGATGCATTTTTCTTTTGTAAGAGGGCAGGCCACCACAACATACATGTCATCTCTCCAACAAAACTATCTACTGTTGAACTTCTTTTCTTCTTTGGAAGTTTATTTGGGTCAGAATAAACTACATTTACCCCTGATAGATTATTTCCAGGGATGTAGTGAACACTAGGAGGGAAACCATCCTTCTTATTGTTTCACTTTTCACTTGTCGTGAATTCAAGCCACACGATTTGAGTTGTTGACAGATGAAAATAGGGCGTTATACAAATAAAAAAACATGACTTTTCTGGAAATATAATTGAGACTGAATAATAGCTTATACAATGAAACAAAACACATAACAGATAGACTTCCCTGTAATTGAAAAATAAATAAATACATAATTAAATAATAATTATTTGCGGCCATGGAATGAATAGAACCTCTACCCTAACAGCAACTGTAAGATGACCAGAAGCTCATCAGTCCCAGAGCCATTAGCAACCACACAGTTATCTGACAAAGCACATCCTCTCACGGACGAAAACGTCTGTAGGCTTTCTGCCTCAGTGGATCTGTACAAATAGATCAGATGGTGCCTGCCTGCACACCTGCTACAGCCCTTGATGATAGTGTCAAGGGATGGACACACGCACGCACACACACACACACACACTCTCACACTCAAAGAGCTACATATGTACTTGCACAGACGCACACCCTCCTCCTTCTAACCCCCAGGCATGGCTGTTGAACACCGCACCAGAGGCTTAGTATATGGGGCAGCATGTTGATTACAGCATTTAATTAGTGGTTCGTGACATGACTATTCTGTGATGTTATTAAATCCACTCAGAGCCAATTACACTGATTATACGCCCGACTCCTGATTCATTATACAAGAGGCTGGCCACGTTTGCTAGTAAAGTGGTCTGGTTTGGAGTCCGAAAACCCAGATGGGAGATAGCTTAATTTTTTACAGCTACAGGTTTTCTCAGCTGAAATGCAATTATGATTTGAACAGAGTTTTGGTTGAATAAAATGAGGTCTGCGGTTAAGACGTGCTCCAAACAGTGGGTTCAGCGAGAGAAAATGAACCATTATAAAGAGTGGAACCCCAGCGGGGCTGTGTGAAATAACAATACATACGCCCTAAAGCCTTTTATATTTAAAACTTTCTTTTTTTAATTTGGCCAAATTTCATTTATCTATAGCTATTCTACAGTAAGTTTGACGGCTGATTTACAGCACCATTGTACAAAAACAACCATTGAGGTTATACAATAGTTATGCTAGCGCTAGATTTCTTAACAACAAAAAAATCGCTGCCGGCCAGGTTATTATATAACCCCTCATTAATCTATGGAAGTATGCACAAGCAAACAAGTCAGCGATATTGCCACATTAACACTATAGTGAAGGAAAGGGTTTAACCCTTTTGTAACCCAACCACTTTTGTACTTAAGTTTTATTGAGAAATATTTGCAGGAGATTCTTAAGAGCTTCCTACATGTTGAAAAGCTGGCATCAAAAACCACGTATAAACTTTATAGCAACGGCAGTTAGAAAACAAATGCATTTTGATGATGTTGAAATCCCTTAGTGAGGAAGACAGTGATGTGTGAAAACTCATTCGTACGTTACTGCTGTCTTCAGTTTGTCTGCCTCCTAAACAATTGTTTAACGAAAGAGTGAGAAGAAGCACCGCCAAGATTGATTTGCTGATGCCGCCATCAAGTAACTATAAGTTCATCAAGTTACAGGCCGCAGGAATTGTCTGTCATACGTATCATTATTGTTTAGTGTGTCACATCCTCCGGCGACCACAGTTGATACAGTGGAGTTATTATTTATGCGTAATGCTGCAGGTTAGCTGTGCAGGGACTTGTCTATGAGTGAAGTCATGCTCGAAGCAGTTTGGGAGGCTACAGATTCCTGCTCGTGGTAGTTTGGAATTCCGGCAGCTGGTTTGGACGAATGAATGACGACTGTTGATGTACAATCAAACAAATCAATCATCTGGAAGCCAAACTGTTCAGCAGCTGCTGCAGGAAAGTTACTTTGTACCTTCACAGATTTGCTTTTGTTGATTCTCCTGCTTGAGGCAACCTCTGTCGCCCTTTGTTTTAGATGAAATGGCTGAACCATTTCATCCTAGAGGAGTATGGGAAAGGTGTGCCGAGTCAGCGATGTCCCGCCTTTGTGGCTGATACTTTCTATCACATGTAATGACCTGCTCTTTAAAGGCGGCTGGAGAGAGATTAGAGTGAGGGATATATGTTGGCATACACATGGACTCTAACCTTAACCACTTGACTTTTTTTTTTTTTTTTATTAAACTGGAAATTCATTAGACCAATTTCCACAAAATGCATTCCAGAACATCAATCGTCTCTCGGGTTGGTTACATCTACACCTTATTTTAGGCAAATTGGCTCTTCCTTTGTAAGTTGTATTTGTCTTGTGTGGAGGGATTTATAATTAGGTAAAAACTTCCAGAATAAGTAGAAGGAAAAGAGAAGACACAGATGAGCTTGCCGCATTTTTATGCAGCGCTGAGTGGATCAAGAGTTTACCTTAGCCAGCCAACACTCAGGAAGGTTTCTCATCAGCTCTCATTGTCAGCCAGAACACTTAAGACGATTGCTTCCCCGGAGACCTGAAATGCGTGGGAGGTTGAGATGAAAGGATGTAGAGAGAGAGAGAGATAGAAAGGGGGGGAGAGAGCAAAAAAGTACAAGGGTGAACGAAAGTGAAGAGGGTGAGGAACAGAGATGCAGGGCGTCAGTACAAGCTGATATCTCCACTGCGACATGATTCCTATTTTTTTTCCTGGTTTTCCAAAGTTCAGCACCAGTTGTGGTCAGACTGACCTGTCAACTGAGACGGGAACGTTAAACATATTCCCCACTGGCTGTGGAAATTCTGGCATTTAGGGAGGTGAATTCCAGACAAGGACAGTCAGAGAATTTAACAATTTGTACTCTCTGATCAACAATCACCGGTGGTGCTCAGTTAAACTAGAGGGGAATCCAGAATGAAAAACTAATCAGGAACATTTGTAGATTTGGTTTAACAGATGAAATGGAAATGTAGGACATTTTCCATCGGGGTCAAGGTGGCACGACTGATTGACTGTGCAGGCATCTGTGTCATTGTCCTGAGTGTACAGCTATGAGTATGTGTGCATGCACCAGGACAGAAAGGCAGCCAGTCAGTAGGCTGCTTAATAATGTCTCTTTTGCTTTGGGAAGGACAAGAGGTGGATGCACTTCATTAACCTCAATGCCATTTACAACACACACACACACAAACACACACACACACACACACACACACACACACACACACACACACACACACACACACACACACACACACACACACACACACACACACACAAAAGGAGAAGAGAAAAAGACAGGCTACATTGCGGGCGGAAGTAGCTAAAGCAAATGCCAGGCAGATGAAGATGGATGGCAACCTTTTCACCGGGTGCTTTATCTTGGCCCACACAAGACAAAAACAGCAGCTTTGTCCACATCCCATTCTGTTTTTCCATTGAAGAATAGAGAGACAATGTCCAATGACTAAAGACCCTGACGTTTATGGATATTAATGACATGTTGGTTCGGCTTCAGATAGGGCTGCAGTGCTTTCACTGAAAGCAGAAACAATACCTGCTATCAAACCGCAGTACGTTTCCTGAAAATCTCCATCTACATAATGAAGCCCTGCATGTTCATGGTGAAATGTATTTTTCTGTTGAGAAAACTTTTTCAAATCATGTTTGACTGGTTTTAGGTGTCTAAACAAGTATATGTCAGTTTCTTAAAACAAGTCATATTACTCATTACTGTGTCTTGTTCTGGAAAAGATGACAAATAATCTCCCCACTGATGGAGCTCTTCACTTGTTTTGAGAAAAATCTGATTATTCCTGGTACAAAACATTAATCAGATAAAAGCTCCTCTCACTCACAGTCTAAACCCCAAAGATATAAACGGAGAAACGTTTGCATTTTTGCATTCATGCATGACAAATGACAACGTAAGAACCTCATTGAGGATTACTTGATTATCAAAATGTTGCTGATTGACTTTTTGTCAATCATTCATTTTAAACGCTTCAGTCAGTTGCTCAGCTATCGCCCTATCGCTGTGCAGCATGGCGTGCTGAACAGATTAAATGCCTTGTTAAGATAATGGGTCCTTAAATGAATATTTCCATTTTTCTTTATCAGTCATTATAAATGCCAATATGATAGTTCTGGAACTGCCTAATATCCCTATCTAATGCCTAATGCCGATATATTGGTCAGGCGCTAGGGAAGAATGCTAAATAGTTATATTTTTACAACCCACCATTATCTTATCAGGTGAAGGACTCCACTTTCCTTGTAGAGACAGGTCTTCAGTTTTGGGTGGGACAGTCTTTCCTGCCCAGTTTGTTTCAGTAAGAATCCTGACTGGACGGCAAATGGACATTTGCTTTTTAAATTCCCATTGCTGCTCCTTTATGAACCCCCACACTGATTTCACAGTCCTCTTTGCTAGTCAGCGGACATGATTCAAATCACGACATCCTTCATCTGTCGAGTGTGTGTACCCGTCAGCAGCCAAGGACGTTACACTCCTCAATTACCATCCTCTGCACGTCCTCTGCCTTCTGGCTAATAACTTCAACCTGCATTCATCATCAGTTCAGATCTCTCATGACTGGATCAAAGTGTTTGCCTGATTCCAACAGAATGTTCTGATCCTCTATTTATGTGTGACAATTAGTGCAGCATGACATAGCCGATGGTCCCTTCTTCCCCCTCATTTTCCCTCATTTCTATGCCTGCTCTTTAATTCGGTGAATCTCGCTCGGGTGATGAATTTACAAGCTTTTTAATTGGCAAAATTAAAAGCAATTTCCTAAAATAATGGATCAAAATAAATTGATCAGTCTATTTGGCTAAAAGGGGGAAAGGCGGTGTTTCTGATAGGGGTGTAAATAATCTAAAGGGAAGAGGCAGATCCCATTAAATAAAGGTGGTCGGGGTTGGGGGGGGGGCATTCAGAGGATTCAGTGATGTCATCGGTGGCACAGGGATGCATGACTGGACTCGTTGCTTTATGGATGGTTCTGGTGTCTCTTTGACTTTGACCAGACTGACATTAACTGCTTGGTTGAATTACGCAGCGAGGCCCAATTGGCAGCAGACTCATGATCCAGATCCATTTGACGAAAGCGTTTGGGAGAAACTTTTCATTGCTTAGCTGCCACAGAGAACACTTGATAAGCTTAATATGAGATGGCACTTTTTAGAGTGATCTAGTGTTCTCTTAACAGCCATGTTTCCCTTTCTACTTTGAACCTTGTGTGCTCAGTGGATTTTTTCATGGATTATTTAATAGTATCCTATTCCAACGCTAAAATGATTTCCACACCAAGGGCACATTTATGGGAGATTTACACACAAAACCAGGCAGGTAGTTAAATAATTTGGTTTGAATTGCTTATTGTAAGAGAAACGTGTATATATATGTATTGTTTGGAGTGTTTTTTTTTCCAAAATTTAGTTGTGAGGAATGAGCATTTGAACAATGAAACCTGTGTCCAAAATGAAATGACGCTACAAGATAAGGGGTAAGTTGAGTTTCTCAATCAGCCTAGTGCACATAATTTGTTAATTATCTGAGTCATCACCACTGGCCACACGTGACAACAAAAGCAACCAAATGACGGTGAATGATTGGGTCAGGAAAGCGTTTAGGGTGTTCTGTCTCTAAACCGGTGTGAATTGTTCATTTGCAAAATTGATTCACATAAATGTTTTGCCTTTCACATCAGAATTTACGGCATTTTTCACACTTTGTACAACCGAATAGTTATAACATAGTGACAGGTGTAAAATAGTGGCTTATAAAGGCTACCTGCTGAACATGGCCAAAAGAAAAATCTGCATTTTTGAGATTTTATGCTTTATGCTTTTGGTGTGTGGACATGGTTTCAGGCTCCACACACACCTTGAGGTCATACTGTGTGGAGGTTTGAGGAGGAACATAATCTCTCTTGCCTGGGCTGGAATGTCAGGAACGTGGGGGCCGTCAGCCTCACACCTACCCATAATGTCATCAGTTGCAAGTTTTGGTGTAAATTTATGATTTATGAGGATGAGCGCTAACACGGAGCCCCTTCATATCACTGCAGCTCCCACCTTTTGACTTTTCAACATGCGCAAAACAGCAGACTGTTGCAGGGCCTGTGGGGAGACTGACATAACTAAATAATGACTGTCAGACTCGGAGTGGGAGGAAGGGTCCAAGGCCCTCATGTCAAAACACTCAAATAGAGACGAGCCTTTGAGGCGTCTGGAGAGTCAAACGGTTTTATTCATCTAGACTTTTCTGTCAGGAATCTCCTTATATTACATAATATGTGCTTTGTATGAGTATTTCTGGTACCAGACTCTAAAAAGGTAATTTAATAGTATCTGATGCGTCCAGTTAAGTAAGACAATAAAAATGTGTTTGAACAAAGCTAGCATAAAGTGACCTCATATGGTAGTTACAATTTTACAGTTTTTTTATCATAGCTTCAGTTGGTCCTGACTGTCTATCTTGATGTGTGCTGCTCTTCCCTCACACTAAATTAATCAAGGCAGGTCCAGGCTCACAGAGGAGCTGCGGATTTGCGTTGCGTGAAATTACGCTATTGTGGAAAGATTCTGCTTGAGCGAAAGGCAACCTTCTTTGCATTTCTATCTTCTCTTCTATATAATCCCCGTGCCCCCGCACTGCATATGCAAACGAGTCATTACGAAATGTAAGTGGCCTCTATGCTCTGAGATTATGCTAGCCTTTACCGATTCATTTACACAGTCACACACTCCTAATCACGGGAAAATGGTCTTACATGCTTGACACCCGGATCCAACTCACCTCTAACACTATATTAAGAAAATGGATAAATAAAAACTCCAAATGGTTCCAGCACGAGGACAGGCAGAGACGCTGGCCGTTTCCCGTCAGCTGAGGAAAATCCACCACAATGAAGATAAACAAATGCAAGCTTTGCTTTTTTTAATGGCGAGCAGTTGATCGGCAAAATCTGCTAAGGTTAGTAAACTGGGGCGACATGGAGGATGTGTTGCGTCAAGTTAAAAAAGTACCAAAGGGATCCTTCTCTCCTTTTTCTTGTCTCACCCTCAAGCCCATTTCTCAGCTTCTATTTATTCAAGTGGTGGAGAAAAGGAGGGGACGGTGAAAGGGTTGTATACACCTCACAGCTGGAAACTGATAGGACTTTTTACAACCCTCAGTGTCCTGCGTGTGAGAAAATGCAGTAGTTGGTCCAAGTCCCTTAGAAATCTCCCCCCTTTCAGTTCTTGGCCCCGTTTTTGGATGACCTAAAGGCTCTCCAGTCCAGACTCACATGTGTTCTGTGAAGCTCCCATACATTCTTTTTGAATCAGGGATCTGAAATAACAGCTTTTCTGCCTCCTGATGATGTCCAACCTGAGTTTACAACGGGACGACAGCCTTTGGAAAAGTGGTTTATTTTGTAACTCAGATAACAAAGTGGGTTTGTGCCGGTGCACAACCACACATATGACTCGGCTGTTAAGCATATGGAGTAGGTTGATTTGCTCTGCAAATACTGAGTCCCCTTAAAGCCTTAACCAATGTGAAAACACAAGGAGTTATTTGAAAGTGTATAATAGGGCTGGGGAGGGAGGGATGACACATTTTTCTTCCTGTCTGTAAAATACTTGCTTTGTGTGTGTGTGTGTGCGTGTGCGTGCGTACATGCTTGTGTGTGTGTGTGTGTTGGGGGTTTACAGTCAGCATACAATTGAGTTGCAAACAAAGACCCCCTTTTACAACATTTTGACTTTTTCCCCTGTGTCCATCTTAAAAGTTAACATCATTAGGACATAAAGCTGCTCTTGCTGTGTATTACCCAAAGGAAGGCCTATTTTGTTTTGCGTGAGACCAGAACCTTTTCTTTTAATAAGAAATTGTATTCGTTCCTTTTAAAAACAAATTTTTAAACTTGCTCAAGATAACTTTGGATGTAGAGAACAAGCTTTTGCTGTTTGAGAGCTTGGTTTGAAATGCCATTGACATGCTGCATCTGTCCATATAATGTGTGATAATAGTGTGTGTGGGTGGTAACATGCAGAAAGCCATTCAGAGTCCAATGGGTCCATCTGCCATGTTTGAGGCCCTGCACACACACACACACACACACACACACACACACACACACACACACACACATTATTGTTATTAACACGTTGTTGTTGTTGAAAAAAAGTGAAGGAGCTTTCTCATTTTATTTTAATCCCAATCTGTTTTGATAAAAGAGTTTGTGAAAAGTGGCTGCTGACTTAAAACTGAAGGAATTTGGAGGATTTGATGATAGGGAGTGTGGCAAGCTGGTGTAGACATTTTCCTGCATGTTATTCTTGTTTAAAATCATTTACATAATATATATGAATGTACGTGGAGCATGATATAAAGGTCACCTTGAAATAGTGGCGTTAACAATGACACAAGTAAAAATTTGGTTGCACCTAAATTATGCAAAAAAAAATAGTCTGGAGCCCTGGCGCGTAGCTTTAGCAGCAGACTGTTGTACGTCCCACTGTTGGAATCCTCTACAGTGAAATACAGTCACACTGCAACGGTTACGTGTTTTTTTTATAGCATTTTAGCCTTTTTAATCCAAATACAAGTGTAGCTAAACGTTACCTGCTGTGTAACGTGATATTAGTGTTTACTAGCATGACATGTAGCGATGTTTCAGTTGCCTCTAACATCTGTTTTGCAGCATCAGAGAGCGACGCAGACATTTGAGTGGCACCGTAATGAGGTACCCAAATCTGTGTTGATATTTCGTCTGGTAGATAATGGACTGTGAAAGCAGTTATAAACAGCCTATGTGACAATAAAATTAGTTTTGGTTAAAATTGTAATAAGTAATTGTGATCTCAATATTGATCAAAATAATCGTGATTATCATTTTATAATTTTTGCCATAATTGTGCAGCCCTAAGTGTGTGCGTGTGTGTATGTGTGTGTCCTGTGACCGACCACATCCCTCCCTCTCCCTCCCTCCCTCAATGTCCCTAACATGAATCACTTAGAACCAACACACTCTAAGCTAAATGAACTCTCCCTCTCGCTCACCCTTAATCTCATTAGCCTAAGTGATATGGGAACGCCAGGCCAGGCACACACTCCCTCCTACTCTCTCTGTCTTTCAACCCAAATAAATAGCCACTCCTCCAGAGCTTTAAGTTGTCTTAAGCTCCATCTTTGGATAATAGACCGTTTGCTCCCCCAAAGACCCCAGTGTGAAATAATGATGATCAAGACAAGGGCAGAGAAAGCAGGTCGAGAGAAATGCAAGAGGGTGGAACAGAAAAGGAGAGCTGACATTTGGCTAATACCTCCCCTGGGACAAAATCCATCAAAACACCAGGGCGTTTTGTCAGGGTGCAAGGTTATTGTGTGTGTCACTCCCCGATGTAAGTCGAGTGCAATGTGTTGCGCATGCTCAGATGTAAACGGTTTACGGCATAACGCGTCGTACCCGATGAGAGTCGAGTCCGACCGGCTCTGGTAGAGGGCAAATGTGAGTTGCGCGTGCTCAGATTTAAACGGCTTACAGCATAACATTTCATACTGAAATTTGTGAAATCCACGAAACTATAAACTTTTCTCATTGCAAACAATAACAGAAGATGGGAATCATTTTAAAAAATGGCTGTCCATGATAGTTTGATTGCTAACGTTAGCTCAAAACACCATTCAACTGACAGCCTTTGTTGTGTTTGATGCTAACTTGTAGCCAGCAGTGAACGAACTTTGTTAAGTAGGTCAATTTTTACTGTTTTGACATTACAGAAATCTCTCGTTAGCATCTCGTAAGCTACTTGTCGCAAAGTGACATATGCGTGACTCAAATCTGCACTTGACTTAGATCGGCGAGTGACAGTGTGGAATGACTACTGGATTATTTTAAAATTTTCCATAGTTGACTATTGGGGAGGGTGGTTGAATAGGTTTTAATGAAAAAAAATTGTGAATGATGAAACTGGCTCATTCCTTGATGGTGGCTGTTTTAAGCGTTGTACTCGAACATCAAACTGCAAATCCAGACTTAAAGCACAATCTAGGATCATTTTTTAAAGTTTAAAAAAATATATAACTGCTAGCTTATAAGGCCATTTTCTCCATCTACTCTTTGCATTGGTGCAAATAATATCAAATGATCAGATTACTGGCCATGCAGAACACGGACTGAAAGTCTCCATCTGTGCCTGGTTAATAATCGATGAAGGGGACTCGGTAGGTTCTGTGCTATTCGCCGGTAAATAGCTCCAAGTTTTTGCCCGGCCCAGCCCATCTTTTATGGATGAGTCTCTTCTATGCCTTGTCAACATTTTTCACCATCAATTTGCATCAGCTGGGCAAACACTGGTCTTTGTGTGTGAGATAGAGGTCTGCGGTGTTGTGTTTTAGGTGGGTAGGTTTTGTCAGGTATATCTTCATAATTGTCGTGTTTGGTTGGTGCTGGACCCTGGGCCACTGAATTCAACCTGCTTATAGGCACCAAAGATTTGTGCATAATTTTTATCATCCTGTTTTCTTTACCTCAGCGATATTTTAAATATTGTAGATGGAGGTGATTGAAACTATTGAAGACATTGAATCTTTTTATTTCCACTCTTCATTCTAAACCCCAACCGGCCCAGTCAGACACCGCCTACCAAGAGCCTGGGTCTGTCCGAGGTTTCGTCCTAAAAGGGCGTTTTTCCTTGCCACTGTTGCACTGTTGCTTGCTCTGGAGGAAACTACTAGAACTGTTGGGTCCTTGTAAATTCTGGATTGTGGTCTAGACCTACTCTATCTGTAAAGTGTTTCAAGATAACTCTTGTTATGAATTGTTACTATAAATAAAATTGAATTGAAATTGAACTGAATTTTAGTTGGGGGTGTTTCATATTTGCAAAGTTTGGCATGCATAGCTTTTTGCCAGATACGCTTCTTATTACTTGTGAAAAAGACTTTGTCTGTGATCACCACTTCTTCTCATCATCCTCCTTTATCCACTTCCGGTCACTCATCCATTCCAGGTTATTCCGTCTCTTTCCGCTTCAGTCGTCCTCTTTCTCCAAAGTTGTACACATTCTGATTCTTGTGTCTTGTGTCTTTCACTAACCGACTTTTTTTTCTTTCTTCTTTTTTCTCTCTTTGCCTACTGAAGCTCACAAATATATAGTTGCAGGTAAGCACACCAAACTGTTCTTCAGTGATTTGTCAATTTGCACAGGTGGTTAATCAGGTGGTTAATCTTCATGTGCCCTGATCAACGTTGTGGAAAAGACACATACCCTTTAATAGGAGTTTGTATCCTGTTGCATAGTTGGTTAAACTAAACCAAATATCTGAAGATCTTTCTCTCTTTATGCAGGCCTAATGTGTGTGTGTGATTTAATAAGTAATGGGAAGGATGCCTGGGACAGTGTTCACCTGTTGAATGCATGAAAAATATTGTTAAGATTTTGAAATGGGAGCCCTTTTGCTTGTACTTGCTGACAGAATTAAGTGCCATAGTCTCATGTCATACATGCTGTATGTATGTAATTTGCTGTGGTGTAGTTAGGGTTGCCAAAGTAAATCCATCACAGCAGTGCCACATTTGTGTCAAGCTGCTTGCAGAGAACAGGCAAACTATGGCAGCACAAATGTTTCAGTCATTGAGGGTACATTTTGAAGTAAATCTATTCAATTGTTTAACTATTACCTGGCTAGTACTGTCAAAGTTGGAAAGGCACGGGGTAAATAATACAATTAATGATGATTGAAATCCACTTAGCTGCTTCAGTTTCAGGGTCCTAGCGCTATGCTTGCAGGCTCACTATCATGGTTCACTGGGACACTAATATCTAATAACTAATGTTATTAGAAACACTGTGCCTTCCCTGCTATGGCAAGTTAAGATGCCTAATGTGAAAGAGCCCTAAAGCCTTATAATGCTGGTTTTGCTTGCAGTCAATTTATTACTTACACACAGCTGTCAAAGAATGAGGAACGTACAGTAAGACTTTTTATAAAATATATATTATATAAATTAAATTATTTCTACATCTACCTTATTATATTGGGCAACATGAAAAATTATCAAACAAATATATTTTAAATTAATTTTTTACATATATGCTTTATTTATTTATTTCCTTATTTAAACAAATCTTTGTTTATTTATTAGTACTAGTCTGCAGCCTACAGCGTTGCACATCTTCAGAGTTGGGAATTTGAAAATGCCCTCTATCACTCTAGTTGTGTGTGAGGGTGTGGATGTGCTTGCGTGTGCGTGTTAAAAATGTACACACCTGTGCATGACTGTGTGTGGTATCAACCCTCAAGTGAGGATTTAGACTTTCACAAGATTATGAGGCAAGGATAAGAGTAGGGGTGAGGTCAAAGGTCATGCAGGGTGGGCTTATGAAGGCTCTGTTGCTTGAAAATGTCTGTGACCTGCTCAGCGTCATTTTCCTTGGGGATCTCATTAACCCCTGTACAGGCTAACCGCCCTCCACCAGCACACCTGCACCTGTAGGAGGAGAAATCAACGTAGCCCAGAAGGACCTCCGGACCAGGTTGATACTGCGTCACTAAAAGAAGGACAGGCCAAGGAGTTCTGTGACCTTTGTCACATCTGAATTGTCTGTCCACCGCAGTGCGTGACAGCACCTGAATACCACACTCTGCTAGGTGCATGGGTAACGTCACCAGTGGACCCTATTATCTGTAATCCGGCATTTTCCTCAAGCACCCCCTTTCAACAAGTACAGGTAGTTTGGCCCTTTTCAAAAGTAATGCACTCCAGTAGAGAGGACATCTTTTCTAGGCCCGGCTATGAATCGAGCGGATACCAGATTCCTTCGTTAGCCAAAGACCGATCCGTTGTTTCATTTTGTCCGCTTCAGTGATCCCCTTTTTTCTGAGCCAGAACTCCATTACCAGCCCTTTAATGGGACTTTCAAATGCAAGGGGATACAATTATCTGCTGTCTGGTTTGGATGGCCTGTCTGTGCAAGTAATCAGGACGGGAGGGTGACGGCCTGTAGCTTCTAGCTTGTTAGCCTTCTGTTCCCAAGAGGGTGGGTGTCATTTATATGAAATGATAAGCTGTATGCTCCATATTATCAAGCTTGGTGTGAATAAGTGGCCACTACACATAATTCCTTCACCTCTGCACATCTTATACTTGTATCTTCCAGTAGACTGTTTGCAGAGGCACACTTCCTGACTGACAGCTGACAGTTAAAGGATCTGACGTGTAGGGAGAGGATCTCGCTTCTTTTTGCCCTTTTTAAATAGAGCCCCGGAGGTTTTCTAGCTCTTTTCCGTCTTTTAAGGCTGTTGTTTAATTCAAAGAGATCGACATGAAAGGGTTGAAAGTAAATGACAAATGTCAGAGAGTTAGAGACACACTTTGGGAATATAGTGAATCTCTGAATAGTGTAAATAGTCTAAAATAGTACCTCTCAGCTGAGCCCTTGATGTCAGGACAATGTTTGACGTGTTCCTTGTATCTTCTAAACCCAGACCGCTCAGTTAATAATCATCATACTCGTTGGTTTGCTATTCATTAAAGTTTAATAGCTACTTTGGCTTGTTGTAGATCTGCAGTATGTTCCATGCACAGTTAATTGATACTACTGGTTTATTTTCATTTTTGTCAAGACTTTTAAATGTTTTTCTGAGTAAAGTTGAGACCGCAGCCCCATATGTTATCACTGACTATTTATCACCAGCGCCGCCCCTTGTCATGTCCCTTTCACTCCTTCTCCTGTTTGGCTTCCTCTCTGTCTCTTTCCTTGAGTTCAGAGCGAGCCCCCCCGGCCCCCATCCAGGAGTTCAGCCTTGGATCGGAGATATCCTCATCAGTCTAACCAAAAACCCTCCCTGCAGTCAGGGCCATCCTGACCCTTTGTATCAGTACTCCCTCAGATAATGATCTGACATGCTCACCAAATAGACAGCAGTTTCAAGGACCATACTAGTGGTTTTTCATTGTTCAACCCCTTAACCGTGAATTGCTTCTATTTGACATTACTGCAGACTATTTTCCCCACCACACATGTCCTACCTTCCAGGCAGTCGTTGTTTTCAGTTTGTATGAGTTTGTTATGAACGGAACATTACAGACTGAAGGGGAATACAGGGACATTAGGACAGACAGTATGAGGAAAAATAGAGTATTTTTGGAACATTTAAGCATTTTATAAAGTTTTAGTAGAAACCCAAATTACAACTATGAACCTGAAAATGAGCATAATGTGTCCCCTCATTTGCCAATTAAGTATAATTCTTAAACATGCATGGCAATACAGTTAGAGGAGATGTACAACTGTTGGTCAACGTTTTGTCTCCTTCACCTTTCCTTTGGTGTTTATGCTAGTCAGTTTATCTTCTACATGTGTTGTATCCATTTGAAGGTGTTTGGGTCTTGGAGGTTTATGTGTCAGTTCTTACATGCTGATATGCACAAGTGTTTATTTCAAAAAGCCCATATGTCCAAATGTGTGTGAGTGAATATAGAGAGCAAATGCTCTCAGCAGCATATGTTTAGTGCTGTGAAGCAAGTCAGGGCTGACAACTCCAAATGTTGCCAGTAATGTTAGGAAGCATTATTTCCATCAAATAGTGAGCAGCTTTAGTGAAATGCATAACATAATGCATAACAACTGTTTTCACTCTAACAGACAATGGATATAATAGATACTCCATTCAAGTAATCTTAACAAGCCAAAGTTATGTTCAAGTTATATTAAGATAGCTATTAGTAGGACATTTCATTTTTCATGACTGTAATTTCAATTTGCTCTCCCAGTACACATACATCATTTAAAATTATTAGTTTTAAACATATGCTGTACAAATGTAAAAAGAATTGCAGGATCCACTGAGCTTTTACAATTGAATATCAGCTGTATTATGAATAACTTTAAAATCATTATTAATACAATATGATAATGATCAGCACAATTTAGGCTTTCATCAAGACAAAAACAAAACAAAACATTTACTTGAAGCATATGTTATGGTTGCCAGAGCGGATTGGTACCATTGTTGTGAGGCTAAGCATTATCAAACCTTTCTAATTTTCAAAATGTAGATGTTGTTTTATACTAATCTGAGAATTTATAGTAGTTGGAGTTTATGTGCCTCTTGGAATAAAGAATTTAAAGTGTATGTCTCCTGATTAACAGCTGTGCTTTGCTTTGACTTGTGTAAGATTATTGGTGCCCAGAGGCATTTTTATTGAGTTGCATTTTTATTGAGTTGCACATATTCTTTTTGGCAGCTCCAAAAGTCCTCTCTCTCTCTCTCACACACACACACACACACACTGCTGTAACTGTAAATTGACTTGGTTGGAACAGGACCAGGGGTCCTTGCAGTGATCCAGGCCACTCTTTCCCCCTGCAGGCCCAAACACTATCCTCTTTGCTCCACCTCACCCTCTCCTGCCGCGACCAGATACAGGCAGCACCTCAGCTGTGTTTACAGCTCACTCCTCTACAATGATTTCTGACTCATATGCAAACTCCTATCTTCATTATACTTTTTGTCATCATGGTCAAGCTCGTTAGTCTGGGATATTCCTGCATTGTGTATACAGTAATTGCCTCTGTATGGTTTGTGCCTCGGTGGGCGGTCAATGTAAACAGCACTGCAGAGCACCACACCTACAAGAGGCAGCCGATCCAAATGGCTCAAAGGCACATGGAAATACTTTATGGGTCATCTGCCAGCTTTACTTTTCCAGTCATATTATCGGTTTGCGAAATGTTTTGGTGCATTGCAGTTCCTCTTTCACCCTTGAGTTATGTTATGAGTTGAAAAGGATTAAAGTACCTCCATAATTATTTGAGAAATACTCCATTTTGTAGTGAGTTTAACTTTGGTTATCAGCTTGGCGGCTGACTCCACTGTGGTATCAGTGCGTGCCTAGTCTTAAGCTACTTTCACTAAGTTTCCAAGCAGCCTCGATATTACGACCAAATTAATTCCACTGCAAGTTAATAACAAAAGCTGGTTTGAGAAACAGCTCACTGCTAAGGCTGCAAGTAAACAATTGCTAGTAATGATCAGAGATATAGTGGATACTAAACTCACACCATATTGATTAACCTATCATTATATTTCTACAATTGATATTTACAGTAACCTGACTGAATGTATCTTGGTGAATGGTGTATTTGGGAATTTTGTAGATATCACAAGAAAACATACAAGGCAGAAAATATATTGACAATTTCCTTAAAGCTACAGTGTGTAGTTTCTGCCACCCCCATGAGGAATTCTAAGTAAGGACAACAAAACTGTTGTGCGTCCAGCCTTCCGTGTTTGCGCTCGTACCCCCACCCCTCCTCCACGGAGTTGCTTGTAGCCTTATTCTGCCTGTCCTCTGATTAAAAACTAAAAAAACATGGTGGACTCTTCAGAAGAGGTAATTATCTACACTCAAGCTTCTGTGCCAGAAAGTCCCCGGACGACACAGTCTTCTGAACATAGCCATACTGAGAGCTGATAGTCTTGATTAACATTATAATATAAAGGACGTTTGTTAATATAAAAAAGTTAAGCACTAAAGCTTGAAATGTCATTTATGTTGTTTACAGCACATTCAGCATATTGACAGCTGAACTTAGTTAATGGACTATATTGCACTTAATGGACTTCATAGGTTTCCCACAATTGTATGTATTACTGCATGAGTACTGCTGATGTAGGGAATGAGATTGAGATCTATGGAGTGATTAAGAGTCTTGCCCCACCTGTGGAGGGTTTCACCAGCAGTTCTTATTCCTGGCACTGATGGTATGAATGGACAGAATGGGGCTACGCTTTGCATCTGCTGCCATCTCATGGAGGCTTGCTGCACAATACAGAGTAAATGTCTGCTCCTTCGTTGTAATGGTACCTTACCTGTTACTGTAATATCTATGTGGTTCTAATCAGAAAAAAAACAACAATTCTGTAAATGTAAGTCAATTGGAGTTGAATGTCTTGTGTTGTCCAGCCTGCTTGTTGTTCACTTAGGATATTCTTAAGGGTATTTGCAAGGTGTTTCGGCTTTTTGTTGTTGTTGCTGTAGGTCACAACAGCAATTAATTTGTAGTTCAAGTCAGATTTTCATTATTCCATTTGGCGGACCCAAGTTTAATTTGCGCGGGCTAAACTGCAAATGTCCAGCTCTCTCTCCATACTAGAACATAACTCATCTACTGTTTGTTGTCAAGTGCATTTGAAACACATCTGTTTGTGTTTGAAGGATCTCCCTTGCTGCCTTTTTTTCTCTTTTTTCTCTAAATGTTAAAAAGAGGGCACTTCTGCCTCTCACCCCTGGAAGTATCCATGTATCCATCTTCTCTCTTTCTACAGTAATGCAATAAGAATTTGGATTATTAAATCATGCTCTTCTTTGTTTTGATGACCCAGGTTTAAGCCCTGCTTTCATGCAAAACTCTGAATCTGCAATTGATCTAATTTGATGATTTGTAGCTGACACAGACCCCCATGTTTCTTTACATGGCTCAAAAGAGGAAAACAGTTACTTTACCATCATCAAACATGGAGAAATAGTTAATTCCTTCAAAATTTTGAGTGAAATAAAATCTGAAGCACTGATTTATCAAGAGGTTTGCTTCACGTTAAACTTATCAAGTGTTATCTTAATTCTGTGTCAAAACAAGAGGAAGCTGCATGTACGAGTATTTCAATTTGAAGTTTGAAGTTGCAAGTACAGGTAGGTACAGTAGGGGGCGCAAATGCTCCAACAACGAGTATAGGGAGGCTGCTCAAGCAGCTCGTTATCTCCTTTCTTCTTTCTTGTCAATCCATGAATCTGGAGGCTCCAAACCTGAGCTGAGACCTCCACTTGCCCTCCTCCCCCTACTCCTCTTTGGTGTCACACTCATAAACCCATCAAATAACAGAATCACAGCAGTCTTGTTATTCAAATACTTACATACTTTACATGAAAAACAACCGCAACTCAGGCAAAATGGGCTGTCACAACAATCCATCCATCCATCCATCCATCCATCCAACTATCTTTGTCCACTTATCAGGAATCGGGTTGTAGGGGCAGCAGCTCCAGCAGGGGACCCCAAACTTCCCTTTCCCGAGCCACAGTATCCAGCGCCAACTGGGGGATCTCAAGGCGATCCCTGGCCAGGTTGGAGAAATAATCCCTCCACCTAGTCCTGGGTCTTCCCCGAGGCCTCCTCCCAGCTGGACGTGGCTGGAACACCTCCCTACACCCCTAACACCCAGCCTTCATGACCATAGGTGAAGGTAGGAATGAAAACTTACTGGTAGATCGAGAGCTTTGCCTTCTGGCTTTTCGGTGCAATAAATTGAATGTAATACCGTACCCGCTGCACCGATTCTCCGACCAATCTCCCGCTCCATTGTCTCCTCACTGGCAAACAAGACCCCAAGGTATTTAAACTTCTTCACTTGGGGTAAGAACTCATTCCCTACCTAAAGAAGGCACTCCATCGGTTTCCTGCTGAGAACCATGGCCTCAGATTTAGAGGTGCTGATCCTCAGCCTAGTTGCGTCACACTCGGTGCAAACCGATCCAGTGAGTGCTGAAGGTCTCAGGCCGATGATGCCATCAGGACCACATCATCCGTAAAAAGCAGTGAATAGATCACCAGCCCACCAAACTGCAACCCCTCCCTACCTTGACTACGCCTCGATACCCTGTCCATAAATACTATAAACAGGATTGGTGACAAAGCACAGCCCTGGGGGAGGCAAACCCTCACCTGAAACGAGTCTGACTTACTGCCGAGAACCCAGACACAGCTCTTGCTTTGGTCATACACAGTTTTGATGGCCCTGAGAAGGGGCCCCCTTACACCATAAGTCTTGCAGCACCTCCCACATTATCTCCAGGGGAACCCAGTCTTACGCCTTCTCTAGATCTACAAACCCATGTAGACTGGTTGGGCATACTCCCAGGCTCCCTCCAGGATCCTTACGAGAGTGAAGATCTGATCCGTTGTTTCACAACCAGGATAAAATCCGCATTGTTCCTCTTCAACCCAAGGTTCAACTATCGGCTGAACCCTCCTTTCCGGGTAGGCTGAGGAGTGGGATATCCCCTTAATTGGCACATACCCTCTGGTCCACCTTTTTGAAGAGGGGAACCACTACACCGGTCTGCCACTCCCTAGGCACCGTCTCAGAACTCCACGCAATGTTGAAGAGGCGTGTCAACAAAGACATCCCTCCACACCCAGAGCTTTCAGCATTTCTGGACCGATCTCTACAATCCCTGGGGCTTTGCAACTGTGGAGTTGTTTAACTACCTCAACGACTTCCACCAGGGAAATTAACGACAATCCCCCATAATCCTCCAGCTCTGCCTCTACCATAGAGGGCGTATTGGCTAGATTTAGGAGTTCCTCAAAGTGCCCCTTGCACTGAACTATTACCTCCTCAGTTGAGGTCAACAGAATCCCATACTTGCTGTACATAGCTTGGATGATTCCCTGCTTTCCCCTCCTGAGGTGGCGAACGGTTTTCCAGAAGGACCTTGGTGCCGACCGAAAATCCTTCTCCATGTCCTCTCCAAACTTCTTCCACACCCGCTGCTTTGCCTCTTTCACGTCAGACAGCTGCTGCTGTCACAGAGGTATTTTAGTTTAATGAGGGTTTTTTATAGTGCATCTGCTCTTTAGAAAGACAAACAGAACCTGGAATGAGAGGGGGAGGCTGTGAGATGGATTTTAACCAGAATTATTATGAGCACATCATATAGATTCCAATCATTAAAAGATAGAGACAACGAGGAGGGAAACAATGAAAGGAAGGCACATTCACATTCATATTTAATCTGTCATTTGAGCTGCTGTTGCATCATCTCGTCATTCTAGTGACTGATTAGCCAGTGGTGTTCTGCTGGGGTTGTGTTGCCAAGGACAGCGCCTCCATTATACTGTAACCCATTTGGTCACGGGGGGGTTAGAATATCTAGGTTATGGTAATATAATCTCTTTCACCCATGATCGCTTAAACTGTATGCAAAGGGCTGCAGTGAAGGGATAAGGGTGTCTGTTAGCACGTGCCCAGGGGCCTGCTAAGTAGGTGTATGAGGATTGTGGGGGGGGGGGGGGGGTCCCATCTGGTGTGTGTGTAGCTTCCCCACACCCCACCCTGTGCATCTACAGATTAAGAGGCCATTGCTGAAGTCCCTGACCCAGAATTCTTTGCCCAGAACACACATCCATGCCCTCCTCCCTCACTTAATGCCCCCCCTTGTCGCCCCCATTTTCTCCTCAGGACAGACGGCCTTATGGGAGAGGCATGGGGTTGAGGTCTCCATTAGCAGGCAATGTCCCTGATGTGTGGCTGTGGTGTTGCATTCATGGACCTGCACTGAAGAAAAATGGGAATTAAAAGTGATGGTGTCAGCTATGGATTTGGATAGAGGAGCTTAAAGTGCAAAGATTTACATTCAGCCCACATTAGGGAAAAATTATGTTTCCACATGGAAATGGCATCCAGTCTGAATCACTGGATATACTGTTTGTCGCAGGTATAGATTGTCATCGGTGCAGTGGCAGAACTTTGAAGACCCTGACCTATACTGGATTTTTTAGGACAAAATTGATATTTCAGAGTTTAAAATTAGGATATACAGTGTGTCAATACTGATTGGCTGATGATACAATAACATATGTTGCACATGCTTTTTTTCTTGCCTCATTTTGATGTCCTGTGTCTGCTGTCACATTATAAAATAGATCCTGAGATGTTTTTCATAGAGCAATAACCTACTTATCTAAATGCGCCCCCCTCCCCAAAAAGAAAATCAAAAATCCATCTGCTTTACCTTTGTCACTCCTCCTATCTATCTATCTATCTAACCATCCATACGCAGACTCTCTCCCTAGGCGCTGACACACCAGGGGCTTTGTGTGAATCCAGGCCACACCCAGTGTAGAAGACCCAGTTTTGTCTTGTTTGCCACACCAGGCTGTGCTGGAGGCCATGCCATACTGCCCACCTCCACAGACACCATTCACCACCCAAACATGGTCCAACACTCTCTGCACTGTGCTTTAATTTAATGGATTTTTTTTGACATCCGAACAATAAGATACATTCAAAACCAAAAGTAAGGAAAAAGCTGCCGCAAGTAACAGACTGCGTGAGCTCACTTGTGTAATGCCTTTAATCACCTCAGTAGCACAGAGTATGCTTTCCTTCCCTTTTTCAGTACCAATTACCATCATTGACAGTGATGAATTTTGAATATGACATGTTGGCTTTCCCGCAGTGATGTCACCCAGCGCTGTAACAGCGAGGAGGCTTGTTTGTGATAGAGCCGAGGAAATAACAACGCAACAAATGGGGCTTTATGATCGAGCTGTAAGCATCCAAAATACTTTCACTTTAATGGAAAGCATGCCCCATCAAGTAGGGTGTGGGAGGCAGCATCTAAAAGCCATTAACAACCAGGCTTCCATTGAATCCTTAATGACTACGTGTTGAAAAAATTGTGTCTAGAACTGCACCAGTGTTTGAAATGATTGCCGATCAAACGGAAAGAAAAGGAAAAAGGTGCCCTTTGGCTTTCACTCTATTTCCAAAACTAAACCGTATTTGTCTTAGAGAAAACTGTGTGTTGTTTAAAGAAATCCTCTTTCTGATTATCTCCCATCTTTGGGGTTCATTTTGAAACAACTTGTGATATTTCAAGTTTTCCGTTTTAATTTCCTCAAGTGTCTACTCCCATTATCGCTACAATTAAGCTATAATCCATTGTATGGTAAATTGAAGAAATTTGTCTGGGGATTTAGGACGTACCTTATTATGAGGTGATTGTGCCCTACGGCAAGCAACATTTCTCATTTCAAAAAAGATTATGGTTCCCTAATTGATAAGATAAACAGGCCATTTTGGGGGCTTCTTTTCTAAACCTTGCAAACTGAATTGAGCTTTTTTTCCTCTCTGTAGTGTAACAGTAATCCGTCTCCTAGTTTATTAATGTAGTGCATGTTACACGGCAACATTGTTATCAGACCCTTTCAATTAGGACATTAACTCCAGGCTAAAGAATTATGTGTCCTCAAAGAAGAAACATTTACCCTTGCTTTTGGACTGAATGTTAAAGTTACATTATTTGCACTCTCTAGAGTAATGTAACTTGGGTAAATGGGAGTGTTGGAAGAGATAAAGTGGCATGGAAATCCATTAAGGGCTAGTGGGGAGAGAAAAGTGGGAGCTTCTGCTGGGAAAACCATAGGGTGGTGGGCATAAGGGGACATGTAGCGGAGGTAGATTGGCCTAATTTACACTTTTGACCGTCTTGTCACATGCACTGCTTAATTGGCGTGCCGAGAGGTCGGGGAGAATATAAGCAGGGGCTCAGGAGTGGGCGGCTTATGCTTGCAAATGTGTGGGAATCATGTTTGTGTGAGTGGCGGCGGCGATCAACGGAGCTTGAAGTGCATCTTTCCAGAGAGAACTACAGAGACAGCTCATCAGCATAACTAACGCATTAAACATTTATGCTGACCTACAAAGGCTGACAGCCACCCCTCTCTTCAGTCACACCCATCACCTCTCCTGCTTCATATCCTCTATTCTATCTAGCACTTTCCCTCTCCACAATTACACAAACTCAGAAACACCAGCTCTGTTTTCTTCGCTTGATAATGAGGACTCGGCAGGGGAAAACTAAAGAAATGTGGGGTTTAAATAGAAAATGAGGTATGGTGGGGTGTGCTCTGGTTAAAAATAAAAAAGGGCTCTTTAGGTTATAAACAAGTAGGAAACCTGATGCTCTTTATGCACTCTCCCTTCAGTCAACCACTCCACATCTTTTACAAAAGGGATCTCTCTTATTTTGGATAAAAAGAAAACAGCATTGTCCACTTCTGATTTTAGTTTAGTCTTTGCCAACAGCTAGAATTTTTTAGTAGTGTAAGAGTTTTTTGTCTCATTAGTTTATGTTTCTGGGGAGAATTTAATTGTTAAATTAAGGTCTAAATGCTCTATCCAAGGATTTTGCCTCCCAACAAGAATAAATTCTGGGTGTTGGTAAAAAGATAAGATTAGCTTCTCCATTTTAGCCTCATTTTGCAATTTGTCTAACAAAATTTGTAAATCAGTCTTAGTGTGTCTTTAATGACGTTGGCATGAATGAATCAGCAGTTGCTCTCCTAAGATATCTATACCAAAGTTATAATTCCTTGCGTCATGATTTAATGCAGAAAGCATTCCATGAAGAAGCAGCAGCTGGAGCTTTTACTCGTGCGGCTCTGTGGTTTTTAGGGAAACAAATGGGAGAGATACTTACTGTTTATCATGATCGACTGCAAATGTCTTTTTGTGGCCAGTGCACTCTGCTTTGGAAATGGTTTGGGCAGCGAAAGAAGGAAGAAAAATACAACAAGGATAAAAAGGGGAAATGAGCTTCTCTCTTGGTCGTCTCTCTCGTTCTCTTTCTTTTTCGGTCCATCAATGGTCTGTAATAGACGTGATGGAAATTGATTTCCAGGTGAATTATTTTGTGTGCCCCAAAGTCTCGGTGAGACAATAATCTTCTCCCTCCCTCCCAGAGAGGCCTGTGTCACTCTGAGGCTGTCCTTTGCAGTGTCTTCCAAGAATGACTGCTTTAATTGTCCATTTCAATATTCTGGACTGTTACAGTGACTCTTTAACCTCAAGCCTTTTCCGCACGGTGTTGAGCACTACCTGTCTATTAGGCAGCTGATTTGCCAATCGATAAGATTGAGAGAGCAATGTTAGGAAAGAGCAAAGCGAGAATCACTAGAGAAAAAGAACCATTAAAAAAGGGCAAGAGCGCCCCAAATCATTTCTCTTTCTTTACCTCGGCAGCTGTCTCGATCCTTCTACCTACAAATCCTCGCCTTGTTAATCCCCCTTCAAATTTTATCCTTCTGGGTAAATGCCAATGCGGTTATTGTGAGTTAACGCTACAAGGAAATATGCAATGTTTAGCCCTGTGAATGGGGATTTATTATCTGCATTAATATGGCATATTACCCGGGTTTTGATCAGTCCTTGGGAGTCATTTGCTTTATTTTTTCTTTACGGAACCAAGGCTACGGTATGCTTTATCAACAACAGAGGAAGGGCTGGTCGATGAGTCAGCATTATTGACCTGGGAATATGTGATTGAGCTAAGATAAACTCTGCTAAAGGCATGATCAAGCTTACTCTGAGTTATGTCTTGCATTATCAGCTATTTGGGCTTTGAAGCCAAATCCTGCTTTGAGCCAAGGTCATACATCTGGGCTTTTCAGACACTGGTATATGGGAGAAACATAGCTCAGTTCATTGTATCATATCGTGATACTATATATATATATATATATATATATATATATATATATATATATATATATATATATATATATATATATATATATATATATATATATATATATATGGGCTGTAATGATACACCAAACCTATGCAACATGGCAAGTCAAAGTGCTTTACACAAAATCAGTTAAACAGATAAAACACAACTATCCTCAAAAAAAGATGTATAAAATAGATAAAACACAATTGTAAACTTGAGACTAGCTTCACACTAATTAGTCAATGTTAGTGTTATCTTTCATGATCACCGTCAGTGTCACTACCGTTCACCACTCTATTTTTAGAGACGTTAGCTTTCGTCTCCTTGGACTCTAAACGTAATACAACATTTTTCTGCCACATGGCATCGTTTTGTCGTTGATTACATCCCACTTTGCAACACAGTAATACAGAATCCTTATTTATTGATTTATATATACTTTTTGGATTATTTGAAGCTTTTAAACTAGTACCCTCTTTGAACTAATCCACAAAAGCATATCTTATCATCCAGCTGGTACCAAGACAATTTAAGTCTAAAGTGCTTTCACCTCTTGTGAAATCTGGATCAGTGTGTCTACAGGCACATTCACCTGAGCTAGCAAGACTCTAAATGAGCAATTTGTGGTAATGGGTCCTTGTGCTTTCTTGGCACCTTAGCCATGGATCATTGTTAATACTCCAACCTTGGTGACACAAAGTTGTGGTAGAAAAGGGGAAAGTAATGCTGGAAAAAGGTCAGCACAACACCAGGCAACTACTGTATTAGGTTGGATAACTGAACTTGTCTTATGATAGGAATTTAGTTTGAGTTGAATGTACTGCATGATCATTATCAATCGCAGTAAAACCAAAAAAAAAAAACATAAAAAAAGTTTTTTTTTTAGATATTTGAATATCAGCAAGCATTACAATGTAATGGTGCAATCCATTTGTACTTGGAATTTTGATTAATTTGTGTATCATTGAATCAGTTTTAAACACAGTACTCTCCAGTTTCTTTGTTTGTATGCACAAAAACAGTCTAATGCGTTATCAACTGATATTGCTAACAATGGCTAAACTGGATAGAGCAAACCAACAGTGAAGTCTGACTTGTTTTAATGGAACGCGGTTAACTTTGGTGTGATGTCATTCCCAGCTGCGGCTTCCTACTTCCGATGTAAATGGAACGCAGTATTAGGTCCTAGACATGAACGTTGCAGAACGTAATTTCATTAAAAGTTGGTCTGTCTGTTAATCCATTTATAATTTAGAAATAAATGAAAGAATGGCCATCAAAATGATCCAGAATCCAAAATGAAGGTCTTGAACTTTGCATGCATCTCCTCACACTCCCACTTGTATGTCAGCATATCACTTCAGGATATATATTGGCTGGTGATGTTTGCTACACATCCAACTGCTTCTTCCTTCCTAGGCTTCATCCACAGGTTGGAGCTGGCTGGTCAGCCAGGTAGGCAGGCTGTCTTACCACAGCAAAGAGAGCTCCCCTAGGAGCTATTGCAGCAGAAATCCCTCCCGCCATATCTCAACCACAGAGAAGCCAAGGAGCCTGACACCACCTCTCAGACCTGCCAGCGCAGTGCGCGCCATACGGCGATGCACACACGCACACACGCACACACACACACACACACATTTGCATTCATCGACCTACGCACACCGCTCTCCTCTGCAGACAGCGGGGTCTTGAGGGTTACGCTGCTCAATTTCTCTCTCTCTTTTCCCTCTCTGGTTCTTCCTCTATCTTGGCAAGAGCTGCTCGCACCTCTTCCGCCAGCCATTACCCACTAGCTCTCTCTCCCTTTCAATTCCTTGCTGTCATTCCAACTCCCCCGTGTTTTCTTCTCTCTCTCTGTGTTCATTCACCTCTTTTAAGCTCTTAACATCTACTCCCTCTTTTTTTCTTGCACTTGAATCTTCTTAGTATCTCTCTATCTTTCTCTATCTCTCTACTCACACCTTTCTCCTTTTCAAAACACACACTTCTTCTCCCCCTGTTGTAACGGTTGGCCTATTCAACCAACCTGTCCTGCGCTAACCCCTCCCCAATCTCTCCCTCTTTCTTCATCTACCACTCTGCTCTTTCAGCTTTACACTTTCATTTGCCTCCTCCTCTGAGCTCAGTCCAGCGCCTTCTCCTCTGAGATGTGATTGCTTTCAGAGTGTGTGAGAGTGTGTGGAGAAGTTTGATTGTGTGTGCACCTTTCTGTGATAGAAAGTGTGCGGATGCATGTGTGTGTTCAAGAAGAGAGACACATTGTGTATTCATACAGTTAGAGTTCAGTTGTGCGTGTGTGTGTGTTTGTGTGTGTGTGTGTGAGACTATCTTTAACTCTCCGTTCCCCTTGCAATGAAGCAGATAGCATTATCAGGATGTGGGTGCCATGGGATCTACACGTATACGTAGACGCACACGCACACTCACACTCACTCACTCACTCACTCACTCACTCCCCCCCCCCCCCCCCCCCCCCCCCCAATCTCCCTTAGGGCAACTCACCAGCTAGCAAATCATTTATCACGCAGTAATGGCTCTGATGATCTCTCACCCTCTCCCGTGTCTTCACTTAAAGGGTTTGCCCTAGTTTCTTCATCACAGGCATCTACAGCACCACAGCACACACATAGGGTTCCATGAGTGTGTGCACATGTTAAAAGCATCTTAAAGCTGCTCAAGGCACGACTATTAACAAAAATATACACCTGTCTAATCAGTCGAAATCAGAAAGTCGGGGTGTATCGCAGAAGACTGTCTCTGCACTATTAGTCAAATGAGAGTGCGCTATAATGTTTGGAAACCTGTGCAAAGTGAAAGATAACTTTAAGTGCTGAAAAGATTTGTTGTTTTGAGTCGCTTTTTGACAAAGAAAATTGATGGACAACTATTTTGATAATCAAGTAATTGATTTAAGTGTGAAAGTTTGTTCATCAACTTGGAAAGGTTTGACAAAATAATCTTAGCTCAAGGTCCACTTGCTGGCTTTTTCTTAAGCTCTCAATTACATTTTACATTCTCAATGCAGGAAGATGAGCTCATCAGCTGATGGAAACAAAAGTAAATGGACCATGAGTAAGAATGACTTTGTCAAATCAGTAAAGTCGTTAATTGATTTTGCTGCATCCTTACTGATTTTATCTTACAGGGTTAGTTTGACATTATGGGAACGTACTTTTTTTTCCCCCAAGATTATTTTTGGGGCATTTTTGGCCTTTATTGACAGGACAGCTGAAGAAATGAAAGGAGAGAGACATGCAGCAAAGTGCCGCAGGTTGGAGAAGTAAACCTTTATATATGGGCTCCACCAACCGAGCTAGAATTCGCTTATTTCCCAACTTTACATTGTTGTAAAATGATTATCTCTGGGTTCGGGACTGTCAGAAAAACAAGCATTTTTTTAAATATTATATTTTGGCCATTTTCAGCCTTTATGTTTTGTTTGACAGGACAGATAAAGACATGAAAGGGGAGAGAGAGGGGAAATGAAATGCAGCAAAGGGCTGCAGGTCGGAATCGAACCCTGGCCTGCTGCGTTGAGGAGTAAATCTTCATATTTGAGCACCCACCCGACCAACTGAGCTATCTGTGTGCCCTAAAAAAAGCATTTTGAAGCTGTATCAATTATTTGTTTAATAGAAATAATCCACGGATGGTCGATATTGAAAATATTTGTTATTTGCAGCCTATTGAAATCATAACCACTAACATTTTAATACACATACAGGAGTGTCTAGCTGCACTTTTTGGATACAGTAATGATTCTACCTTCTTTTTCATTTACTTTTGTTAGTGTTTGGTCAATCTTTCGGGGAAGAATCAGATGCACAGGGGTTTGATTGGTGCTTTTGGTTTGTGTGGTAAGAATAGGAGAGTTTGGTTAACATTTGCAGTAATAGTCACCAAGGCTGAACAGACAAAGAAAAAAAGTAATGGAAACACTGTTGGCGCTACAGAAATAACAGCAATCTTAAAAATGGAACGATAAAAGACAGAAAAAGAAATACAAGGATTAGTGGCGAACAGCAGTGGGCAAGTGCTCCGTCTCAAGAAAGCAGGACTCGCCGGTGTTAGATCCTTATTTTCTCTCTTATCCGTCTGGTACAGAGCTTCACAGACCGGCCTGATCGGTAAACATGACGTGCTGCGTACATTTTCTTAATCCTCAAAATTCAAAAACCGTTTCATCTCTCTGACATTTTGGGGCTACCAGTATGTAATAATTGCATAGTGCTGCTTCAAATCTTCATGAATATTGATGCATTATAAAACCTCAAAGTATAGCTTTTAAACTTCTGCATCCTGTAAGTCTAAAATTCTCTTTTTGAGGTCTTCAGACCAGTTTTTCTTGCTGTGTTGTATTTCTCATGAGGGACCAGCCTAGACCAGCTGCTCTCCCTTAGACTCCACTTTTTTCCATTTCCCATTCATTACTTGTTGCAAAATTAGAACGTCCTTTCATTCTAATTGGGTTTGAATTTCTTTTTGTTTAAATTTAACTTGAAGAAACCTGCCTGGACACAGCTTGTTCTGGTATGATGTGCCACTAATGCTTGTATAAGAAAGTGCTGTGGCTCTGTGGTGCTCCGCTATTTGGAGTCATGGCAAAGATCTCATGACAGCCAATCAGGCGAGCTATCGAGCTCCTGGTTCATTTGTTGCAGTCGAGAGAGGCGAGACATACGATCTGGCCTTGGGTCCCCGGGGAGACACCGGGTCCTGCAAGGACTCATGAGGGTCATATGGCAAATATCTGGATTTAATCAAGAAGTTGGGGGGGGAATAGGTGGAAACCTGAGAGGGGGACTGGGACTAAGGGTGGAGGAAAAAGAAATGAGAAAGACAAAATTGGAAAAGGGCTCACCATTCCGTCCTTCTCTGAATGCAGGTGGTGTTGTGTTCTGGACCGTGCTATGCCAGCGTAGATGTTGCCAGTATGTTATCATTCAGGAAATGTAGTGGCATGTGGAGAAATGAAAAGGAGAGGTAAAACTGACAGAATGCATATAGCTTGCAGGTGTTTGAATGGAAATGAAATGAATGGCAGGTGAGGTGTTTCTGCTCGCCTTATAGAAATACAGTGACAGAAGTGACCCAAATTGTCTAAAGCCCTGCTGCAAATTGCTGTGAGTGAAGCCTTGTCTTGTTTTTCTCCTTCTTCCTCTCACTTTTTCTCACTGTCTCTGATCATCTCTTTTCATTCTCTCCCTTTTTCACTGACAATCGTTTTTCTCACTTTCCTCACTCCCTTCCGTCCCCTCAACACTAGACTAGTTTTGAAATGAAAATCTCACAAATCACCATTTTCCAACCACGCAATGTTGTTTTTCCTGCATACAAGGTGTTACCGTAGCAACAGGGCAATAATTCATCCCCCTCCTTTCTCGTACAGATTGTGTTGCATGAATTTGCCAAGGCACGAGAGACCTGGGATATCATTTTTGTTCTTACCTCTTGTACCTGTGCTGGTAGACTGATGCAACTGTTTGGTACATTAATTTTTGCTGCAAAGGGATTGGTAGTTTGTTTTCTGATTGTGGAAAGTGGGGAGGGGTCTGGTGTGGAGGGTGCTGGGTGTACACGGTAGGTGGGTGATTGATGATGTGAGAACTAGCCGCTATACATGTTTATTGTGCAGAGATGTGAATCCTCTCTGTAACTGGTCTCTGGTCTGTTCAAGCTCATTTCTTCTGGAAGAAAAAAAGAAACCATTTTCCAACGCTGCGGAGTTGCTCCACATTGAATTGAGAGTTGCTTTGCTTTGACCCTGTGTCCAGACCTTTCTGTTTATCTCCCAGATTAATATGCGCTTCAGGATACTTCTGGTGCCGCTGGCTTCTAAATGTCTCTTCTGGTCCGGCTGCATGATTTTCCCTGCCGTTGTTCCTCTTCATTTACCTCGTTTATCAGTATGTTACCCACATGAATAATGAATAAGGTTGCTCGTTACCATGGCGACACACCAAGCTCATCATTTTCATGCATTTGCTCGCAAAAAAACAGGTCCACTGCCATCCCCCCCCCCCCCCTCCACCCTCCACCCCTGCCACTTCTGGATGACAGACGAGTTGACACAATGGCGCACTCCGCTCCCACTCTGATTGATTCTTAGCTGATGAAAATGAAGAGGGACAGCCATAAGAAAAGGGACATGTAGAAATCCATACAGGTCTCATATGCACCGCATGTCCACCTCTATTGATTTACACTATATTGTTTGTGGTTATGTACCCCCTGTCCTATATGAATAGATTTTTATCACTTAGTAAGTCCGGAGCCGCACTGTTTTACTTCAAATTCCATCCATCCATCCATCCATCCATCCATCTATCTATCCATCTACTCAGTTTCTATACCTGCTTATTTAGACTCAAGGGGACATTGGGGCTTTAAACTATCCCAGCATGCTTTGGGCGAAAGGCAAGAAAACACCTATATATTACCAATGGGAATCGACACTGGGAGAGCATTCAGTATGAGCTCAGCCCAGAACAGTTTAGAGATTCAAACATGGTTGTGAGGGTCCAGTATTAACCCAAATCCAGTCTTTACATTGTAAAGATTGATCGGGAATTCCATAGATATCTTTTGATTACTGTAGTAATGATGAAGCACATTCTATTTTCAATCCTTCTGTCAAAACTTTGGCCAAAACTCAAAGACACACAAATACCATCCTGTGTCAGATGAGAGAACACTTCTGTGTGCTGTTCCAGTGGTCTTGGACAAACAACATATTGTGTCACTTAATTTGGAGGACTTGTTAAGTTATCAAAACTGTTGTTTCAGTTCGGTGAGTCATTGATTGACTTCAGCACTCATTTAAATGCTTTGCTTGTATACACATTAAAATCTGTCACTAGTTTGATTTGTCAACAGCTGGTTGAATCCATGTGTGTGAATACAAATGTTTTTTTTGCTTCCTGGTATATAATCCCAGCACATTCTTCATGGGTCAGTCTCATTTCAATCACACTTGGTTGCTAATAGTTAGCGTACCTTATGTGCATTTGCACCTTAACTTTATCTTTTTTCTGTCTATCAGAATCAAACCCTCAAAACACAGGATGCATTTTAATACCAGGTCCTAAGCAAGTCATTTATTTTCCTGCCTGTGATTGCAGCCAAAAAACAGCTATTTCGTCATTGTGTCTTCTACTTCCAGCACACAGCCTTGTCTGACTTTACTCTCACCAAAAGGAACTAGAATTATTTACTAAGAGGGAAAAAAGGAATAGCACAGAATCTGTCTTGTTTGAGAGAATAACTTGAGCACATGCCATCTGATTAGCGTATAAATAATTTATAGTTGTTTCATTTATGGACTGCGTATTGCTTGCCAATTAATATTCCCTCTTCGCCCTCTATCTGAGAGGATCCAGCTCCATGTGCAGCCGGGGACGGGCCGAGAGAGAAGGGTAAAAGAGAGGAGAAGTGGAACGGAGAAGTTCATTACTGTAAATGCAAATGAAAGGATCCCAGTGTATAATGGCTTATCACTGTCAACTATTATGTCAGAAAGCCGATCTGCTTGTAAATATGTCCCAGCGATATATGTTCTTCTGTCCTGCTATGGTCAAACAAAGGTAATGGCAACAGAAATTATTTGTTCATAAAAAGCAGGATTCTTGATGTAGAACACAAGGGATTTGCTGTGAGGTAGAACATAAGGTCTTTGATGGAGCTGGAATTTAAAAGTCTAGTTCTACTTCCAGTCAACGTCCAATGTTTGGCTTCAGACATCCTTCTCATTAAACAACTGAAACCTTTTATTTGCAAGAAATGTAAAAAACAAAACAAAACCTTTCTGTCTTGGCATCATTCCTCATCTGTAGGCAGCAGTGTATCCCCAATGGCCTTAGCATTTCGAGCTGGAAATTACACTTTCCTGTATCTCTGACTTTTTTTAGTGTTAACTTCCTGAATGGTGATATCAGGGCTGCCATGCAGTTCTCCTACCTCCTCTGTTCCCTCACATCTGCCCCAGGCTGGGTATTATTTCAACATTTATCGTGCCAATACGCTACCTGAGATTCCCACTACAATACTCAGCACCTTAAGGTGTGTTCAGACTGAATACAAAGTGAATTTTAGAGGTGGTTCCATATTAGGTTGTAAAGTGCACATAGCAAATAAAAAAATCTTAAATGTACATGTATCCTCAGGCTTTTTGATTACAATTAATAAAAATAGAGAAACGAGGAAAAATAACACAAACTGGATTTCTTCCTTTTGAGGTCAGTCGGGGTTCTGAAACACCAACCTGAAAATCGGCCGTCGGACAGTCTGGCGAGGTCAGTGACTCGAGTCTCTTCGGTGTGTTCCGCGCCGACGTCAGCCGTCGGCCTTCATTTTAGCTAAGCTGTCTTGTTTGGTCGGAAGGCGGGCAGTCAGGCTCAACGACCAATCTGATTGGTGGAGTGCCAACACAGAAATGACTAGTGGGATGAGCGTGACAAAGGCCTCTCAAAATCTGCCGAAAATCTTATAAACTAACCTTTCTTGACCTGAAATGAAGACCGATTTAGCAACTGTATGGCCTGTTTTTTGCTTAAAATGTTTTCAGAAAGAAGAGAAGCCAGACCTGCGTGACGCGTTTGTCCCATAGCGCCGCCTGCTGTTATGGAGACATATTACATCTTGCGCACGTGCAGAACGTACGGTCAGGTTGTTCTTTATTTGGTGTGTTTTCCCACGCATTTTTTTGACCAACCCCCGGGAGACCGGTCAGTCCGACTGCCTTTTCTGCCGAAGGTCGGCCGTCAGGTTGGTGTGTCAGGTTGCGCTTGTGTTTTTATGGTTTTATGGACTATAGCAGGGAAAAGTTAACCTTCTCCTTGATTATATGTTGTTTATGGAGAAGGAGAACCAGGAAATGAGTTACGGCGTAGGGTCCGGAATAATTGCAAAGGGGTCTGCGGGGGTACGCCGTCGATTCTAAGCATAACCATAGAACGGCCTTTAAGCTGCCACACATGACGCAAAATCACTTCAGTACACTCCATATTTGTGCGAATAGTGCCACTTAAAAAAAAAGTAATAATAAATGGCAAACTGCTCAATTTATCAGTGTTGAATAAATAAATTATTGAGCTATTTAAAATATAGTCTAAAGTTTTCCAAATTCGTATCAAGAAATATCTAAAGAATAAGGGAACAAGAATGCCATCTTCTCATGTTTGCCGCTTTCCAAAACACACTCTAAAAGTGCGGTCTGAAAAAAATGTTGCGGTAGCACTACTAGGGTGTCTTTATGTCCTCTGTCAACACCAATGCTAGGGAATCTGCCATGTTCAAAGGACAGCTCCCAGCTCATAATGACTGATCATCACCAGTGTCACGCCGCTTTCTTCACATGACGGGGCCAGTGTGACTTGGCCAGTTCCCCATGCCAGATGGTTGACTTGGCCAGAGACTGACATCTGTATCATCCTTCAGCTCCATCAGCCTTGCCTTTCCTGTGTAAAGACTGTAAGAGCCAACCACTCCTCTGATTCCCTGCTCCCAGCTTTGCTGCTCTGCTGCCACAATTGGCTCCATATGCCAGCCACATGGAGAAGTGTCACTCTCCACTCGCTCTGCACATAGAGGCCAGTTTGCTTTCTTTCTTTCTCCTCTTCCACCCTTTTCTTCTTCTGTTTCTTTTCTTTTTTGTTGGAATTTCATTCGTTTTCTGTCATTGCTTGTCATAATTGACCTGTCTGTGCCGATGGAATAACTTCCTACATGGCTACAAGGAGGAATTGTTGATGCCGCTGACCTAAATAAACAGGGCGAAGCAGTGGACAACGGAGGATATTACATCCTGTAATCATTATTGTTGTGGGTGTTGATGTGCAGCCGGGGCTGGCAAGAGCGGAGATGGCTAATAATGAGTTAGTCCTTCCTGAATGAGTTCCTCTTCTTTTAGAAGACCAGTGGACAAGGAAGGAGGGGGTCATTGGGCAGCAGGCTTGAGTACATAAGCCCTCGGGCTCGGATTGCCGTCTGGCTTCAGATGACCCCTGAGGCAAGAAATATAATTCTCGCTGTATGAGAGGGAATTGAATGTCCAGAGTGGACACGTCCTAGATGAGGCCCCGGGCTAAGAGCTGACTGAGAGTAGGCTGAAAAAGCAGTTTATTGCAGCGTGGGATGGAGTGGGAGAAAGAGGCTAATGTGGCAAGAAGTGGTACGTGTGGACAGGTGGATCATATTGACTGGAGATTCCTCTGTGGATGGCTGAACAGCATCAGCCGGAGGACTAGCCTGCAGTCTAAACAGCGCTACCATGCACAGACCAGGCTGTCAAGATGACCCAAATGTATATGACCATTCGTGTTCAGATGTGGGCTGCATGTCACTGCTTTCAGCTTCATAGTGTACCCAAGCTGAAACCACATACTGGGCAATGTGTCACATCGTGAGTCACATTGTGTGGAGCCCACTTAGTGTGGGAACTCTCTCAATTGCACTTTCATCACCGCTGCACAATAGTGCCATCATCCACTGAGTCAGAAATAGTGTTGACATGAAAGCAGGGTTTTGATTTTTTTTTTTTAATTTAAATATTCAATGCTACTGAAATATGATGGGAGACATCACTGTGTAATGTCACTCCACATTTGTAACAGATTTTGCGCAGGTGTTTGTGTGCCATTTGCACCTTCTGATTTTTTTAAAGTGCAATGTTTCAGTGCTGGTATCAGTTTTCACATTTGATTTCGCTTTGTTAACTCCTGTAGTACACGGCTAAGAGCCACATTGCATTGATTAACTATCATGATCCAAATAAATGCAAGCTTATTCCAAAATAAAGGAAAAACACAAATAAATGTGTGGAGAAACACAAGGAGTGCCGATGCATCATTCAAGAGTGCACAATCCAGGAAAAGTTCTTTTTAAGGTGATTTTACTGTTAATCTGGCAATCGTAATGTAATAATCTTTCTCATAACCTTATGAACTGCTGTGCAATGCATTAGCACCTTAAAACTCGTGGTTCTATTACTTAAACTGGCCCACAAGCAGAGCTAACACAAAACACCAAATGAGGGAAAATTTTTTAGAATTTTGTTCATTCCTTCAGTAATGTTTCCCAAACTCATAGATTCTGAGAATCTGTAACAAGGAGCTTTTCTTCTGCTCTTTTTTGACACTATTCAATGCTTATTTTTCTTTTAATTTGTCTTCCATCTATAGCTTCTGTCCAAATTTCAATTTCATTATTTGGCCAAAGTATTTCCAAAATGAAGTTCTTTTTCATCTATTTATGTTGTTGATGCTTGGTTGTCAGGATAACACTAACCAGAGAAGTGTCTTGTTTTTGTCTCTCATCGTTATCTGTCCTTGTACCCCCCCACTCTATTTCCTTGAGACCCAGTTCAGTAGAGGTTAATACCGTTAGCCACGCACAGCTGCGAGAGGCCCTGTTCTCCTCATTGCTTGATGAGCACTGCACCGGGAAGTCTGGGAATCTGTTGCATGCTGCAGCGAAGTCTGACTTATGATGATTGGAGTTAATACCGTAGCGAGACAATTGGCCCACCTGCTAGCACCTCACCGCCGTAGCCCACTGGTAGAGGAGTCTGGGCTTCCCTCCACCAATCTGGCTGCACGGCTCGATGCACATGAAGAATTCAACATGGCCTTCTGATGTCAGCTTAATGTCCCTGAGAGCTGAATTTGTGGCCTTGAATACATAGTTTGCCGTGGAATTAGATACATTTATAAGACGTGTTCCTACACTGATGTAATGTGGGCCAGCTGGGCCGTGCAAATACTTATCAGCAAATAACTTTTCAATAGATCCTGATTGAGCTTTGAGACTCAATTGGCTGAACTAAACCTCATTGCAGCAGATGTCTTATTATCTGTGCATACACATGCACCAAAACACAACATGAAATAATACATTGAATTATCTTTAAAATGAGGCACACATAGTTAGTAGTTAGTAGCGCAATAGTTGAGTGGGCCAGAAGACAGGCTTTAGTGCAGGCAATTACCAAATCTGTTCTAAATTTTAATAGACTTTATTCTTTTCATCGACATCATTAACACACTCATTTACAATGGACAGCAGGAAAGGATGATCTCTAATGCCATTAGCGATGGCAACAGCTTCACTTTTGATAGTGCCTGCTTTGAAAAAAATGGACAGAATCCCACTCTAATGGGGTGTTGATGTATTCATCAGCAGGTTTTTTTTCTCACTGTAATGTACAAAGCTGATGTTGTCACATTCAGCAATGGATCACAAAGTTTTGTGTGTTTTGCTTTATGAAAGATTCAGCTAAGAATTTCAGAATAGTTTTGTCAGAAGAGGTAGAATGACTTTGTTTTGTGTTCATTTATTTCACCTCTAAACCAGAAAATGCAGTTTTTTGAGAAATTGGTTCCTCGGGTGCTTAGTCACCTTTACTCTCTGTGACTCAGCATTACAGTTAAAATGTTGTTAGAGCAAATTTGATATATTTAGGTCTTTGATTGCTGCCTGTAGGAGAGAGTTCTGCAGATGTTGGCTGGGTGTTGCTTGGCTACAGGGAAAGAATGATGATCCTGCATCGCCTGTTGAAACCCACCTAATCATATACAATCAGTTGGAGTTAATACCTATCTTTAAAAAGAAAGATCGTTAGAGATTTGGTACATTTAGCTAGTGAAATTAGAAAATGCACCCGTGTTCACATCTTCTGCCCCTTAAGGTCAGAGCACTGACCCCACACTGTTAATTAAGCTTTGGGCTTTTTAATACAAAACCTATTCAAAGTGTTGACTGCATACCATTCTCGCAAAGCTGCAAAAGTGGAATGTAGCTTTTATGTGAAATATATAGAGATAATGCAGATTATTGGTGTTAGTGGATTCTTTACAGGCACCGTGCCGTGGACGGCACACTTCCTCCCATTTGAAAGCTTAGCATCTCATGATTCTATTAAGCTCACACATCAAAGCATGATAGGATTTATAGCAGTTAAACAACTGTTATAAAGTTAAAGAAAATGAAGAAATACAGAAATGTACCGCGTCGCTAGTGTCTAGAGTCGAGTGTGCAGTCATACCTTTCTCCTTGTGCCTTTATTCACAGCGGTGAAAGATCACCAAAAAAAATGTTTTCATACCTTGCCAACAATCCAAGGAAATAGAATATCTAAGACACTTTATCCAAAAGGATGTTCGCCTCACAATCTTGTAGTTTCTGGCCAAGTTTCAACAGAAAAAGCTAAATTGTTTTTCATGTTTTGGGCTTTGATCGTGTCTTGCTTCTCTCTCTCGGCTGCAACATGCATACTGGATTTTTTTCTGTAGTAAGCAGAGACATGTGGCTATGGTATTGGGTTGTCTGTATCTCACCAGATGTGTTTACAGTAATAATATAATAATTTTACAGATGCTCGACCTGGACGGATATATAAAACCTCCATTCTAACCTCTGTAACTCTGTGTCAGTAAGGCCTTGAATCACACTGACACGTGTGACAGGAAATTGAGTGTTAACTTTCCAGTGATATCATTGGATATTTGGGAATGTTGTTTAGCTCAAAAGCATGACATTTCGGCCGTCGCAAAACAGGTTAAATAGTTATAGTCAGTGGTAACAGTCTCTTTTATTACACAAGAATCCTTTAGGCCAACAACTGTAGATCCATTAGCTTACCGCCTGGGGCGGCCTCCACCTTACCCGGTAAGAGGGTTCGCCCCATGTTGGCTGAGACCTGCAGCGGCCCGGGTTCAAATCCGACCTGCGGGCCTTTGCTGCGTGTCATCCCCCATCTCTCTCCCCCTTTCATGTCTATCCACTCCATTATAAAGTGAAAAAATTGGATCACCGCCGGCCAGCCAGTAGACCGGGACGTACGCTGGGCTACACACACACAGACACACACACACACACACACACACACACACACACGCACACACGCACACACACAGGCTCACTTTGATTAAAGCATCATTGTCAATTAGTTATTGAACTTAACAAATTTCTCACCCTCTGCATAAAGATTAGCACACATGTGAGCATATGCACACACACATTATTTTCTCCCTCCAGACCATTAAACAAGAGAGCAGCTCCTTTGGCTCCTTAATGGAAATTGCTGTTTCAAAGCTTCCAAGGAGAGAGAGATGTTAACCTTGTGCACTACTTGTGGCATTAAAAATGGATCAAAGCAGCTGAGCTTTGATGTCGACAGAAGATCTTATTTGGGTCGTGTGGCGGCAGATTGCCAGGCTGGCTCCCTATCGCCCTCTGCTGGGAGAACTTGGCGCTTCATGTTAGATGTGTTGGTGTCGTGCACTTTTAATTGTTTTAACCCCTTGCTGCATCAAAAATTCTCACTCGTTGAGACAATAAGCGTGATCATAAAGACACAGTTACAGATAAAAGTAAAATGGGTGACATAAGACAGGCAACAAATGAGACAGCAGCTGTTTCCTTTTTCTTCTCAGTCAGTCCATCAATCAGGTTTTGTTCCGCAATGTGAGAGCTGATGTGAACTTTCTGGGCAGGTGGTGGTGGTGATGGTGTGTGTGTGTGTGTGTGTGTGGGGGGGGGGACTCTGAACTCTTGACCCTCGGCAGGCAGTCTTAAAACCTGGCTCCTCCTGTGTTAGAGTCTCTCCCACAGAGCTCAGCTTAGGCCTGAGAATGAACACACTTTCCAAAGAGATAAATGACTTTGGGAGGAAGCAAGATCACCTATATGTGTGTCTGTCTGTGTGTGTTTCGTTTTGAGTAAGTGTACTGTAGTGCGAGTGTGTGGCCAAGTTGTGTGTAGGCTGAAATCGTATAGAGACAAAAGACAGGAGGCGTTTTGCTGTGTATATGTGTTTCTATCTGGCAGAATAGGCAATTGTGTGTGTATTCATGCAACTCCTCTGTGGATGCAGGCTATGTGTGCATCAATGCCAGTGTGTGTGCTTGTGCGCACCCTTGTGTAGAAGGGGGGGGGGGCTGAATTTAACGGCAAAGATGGAGATGGAGACACAGATATAGAGAGTGAAAAAACATAAATAATTGATGATAGATACTGCCTTGCATCTGGCGCCTGCCGCCGTTGACTTTGTTCAAAGTGGATATTGATGCAGGGTCTTGCTAAAACAGTGTAACCACCCTTCTAGTCTGACCTCGTTATCACATTAGACGAGCAACAATGCATTGCTTTTAAAAAGGGCAAAATAATACAAGCTGTAAAATAGATGCAAATGTGTCCGAATAAGATCATTGGCCAGATCTGCTGAATATTCATATTTTTTTTTGCCACATTATTTAACATGGGGGAGAAAAAGAAAACTCGTCCTAGTTGTAATGAAAGTGAGTAAGAAAAAAAGGGTCCAAATGGGATTGTTAATGAATTGAATATTTTCTTGTTTGTGTGGAGCGCATGTGGACTTTCTCAGGTTTATTTTTGTACTTATTCTTGTCAAAAACAAGTGGGTTAGGCTGTTTGGAGAGACTCAATATGGGATTGACTTTAATCTATTTAAGTTTTGCTCTCTCCCTCAATCGGCAGGCCTATTTTCTCTCAGTTTGCCTCATTAAATCTTTGTGGAAATTCTCCAGCTCTTGTGGAAGAGACTTACTTTTGATTAGGCTATAAACAAATGGAGGAGTTGGATGACATCTCCCAAGACCGTAGCCCTCTTTTGTTTTGCTGCTGCACTGTTGCTGGCCCCCTCCCCACTTTGACAGGACTTGAGTACTATTCCCCAAAGCTTTTATTCTCGCTTATTTTCTTTTTTTTTCGTTCCCCCACCCACCCAACTCCAACCCCTCCTCCCCTCTGCCTTTGTTAAAGACAGCCCCTCAACCACTCCCCCCACCTCTCTCTCTCTTTCTCGCTCTCGCTCTCTCTTGCACTATCTCTCTCGCTCTCTCATTATGGGCTCATCCGTTCTGCTGGCTGAGGGCTGAGAGAGGAGCGTTCAGGAGGAAAGTGTTTGGGAAACCAGTAACACGCCGCTGCTGTTTTCTCCAAAAGAAAAAAGAAAAGGTGGACCGAAGTGTCAGGAGCTGCTTTTCCTTTTGCCAGCACTCCACACTCCCGTTTACTTCCCTTCTTTTTGTCTCTCTCTTTCTCTCTCTCTCTCTCTGTATTGCTGCATCTGTCTGCTGACTTCTCTCATTGACTCACTGCTTCAGCTGGCTGACTGAGTGCGCTGACACTGGGACCACTACCTGCTGCCCGGGGATTAAGCGCACCATGAATACCCGGAGTCTAATTTGTTGTTTTGGCTGCCAGTGAATGTTGGATCTCCACAGAGCAGAAGCCGGTGCATAAATCCTTGCAGCCAGGACACTGAAGCGCCTCTGGACTAAAACAACCAAGTGAAAAGGGGACTGGATGCTTGAGGAAGCGTGTAAAAAAAGATTCAACGAACCAGAGAAAGAAAGAAAAGACCGGACAAGTTCTTTCCTGAAAGGCAGAAATAGCAGAAGCTGAATGAACTTAAGTGTTACGAGGGTGTAATGAGAACCTTTTCCTCTAATTATCTGGTTGGGATTCTCTGTCTCAGTGCTGATACAAGGGAAGAAAGCCCAACAAATCTGTGCCTCAAGCTTCTCGGTTGATTTGGGATACCACACAGGTTTTTCTCCTTTTCTTTCCATGAGTTCATTCATTTAGATCGTCGCTGTGTTTTGCTGCTCATCCGTAGCTGCTTGGGGGAGAAGACAGGTTGCGTGGGGATTGCGATCCTTCTTCTCTCCAACTTTTTCTCCCTCTCAGCCACTTCTTCTGACCTGCATGCAGCATCCAGCGCACCAGCGGGGGTGGGGGGCAGATGCTTACCCTCGCCACAACACTGGACGGGAATAAAGGTTATTGAGCAGTGTCAGGCACACAGGACAGAAGGGGAGGAAAACCAAACCGTCTCCGGGAGCATATGGATTAGCGAGCGGCAGCCAACTGCTTTCCAGCCATCCTGCTAATCACACAGCTGATACAAGTTGCTCCGGTGATGGTGTTAGGTTTGGACGGATCTTACGTGCCGTGGTCGTGAATCTCTTAGCTCTGCCAGACTATACAAAATCATAAGCAAAAACGAGCCAGTCTCCGGTGGATACAAAGAAGCAGTTGTGTTGAGTTAGAGGCGCTTTGGGTAAATCATTGCTCAGGAGAGGAGCTAACCTTTGTTGCCCCAACAGGCGAGAGCCACAGGGAGTCTAAAGAAGATGCTTAGCTGTCACCTCTTAGTAAAATACTTGTGACACATGTTTGTTGGTGAGCACCAGACCTTGGCTTGGTGTTTAAAGGCTTTTGACAAGTAAAGGAGTGGAAGTGCTCTGAGAAGCTGCATTCCCAGACCCCTTTCACGTCCATCTCATTACCAGTCAGGGTCACTGGGAGGAAAGGAGAGGATTGCATTTGTGGATTTACTGTCAGCCTGCTCGGACGTTTCCGTGTGGATATTTGACAATTTTATTAAAAAAACACATCCCAACACACAAACTTCTGGCTAAGGTGCATCTCACACACATACTGCCAAAAGTACACTGACGTTACAAACACATTATCACCACCCACCTAAAACCACACACTTGTTTGCACTGTAAGTATAAACTAATTCACAACATACACACACACACACACACACACACACACACACACACACACACACACACACACACACATACATAGTCACAGATTTAAAGCCCATTAGTTTTATCCTAGTGGACACAGCAGAATGGAGGTCGTGTGGACAGGTGGGGGGCTGTAGGAGTTCAACATCCCTGTCCCCCTGTCTGTCCTCTTTCCCCAAATGGATGCTATTATCTCGAAAAATGTGTTGCTTGGAAACCGCTGAAAGCTTGCTACTGCGATTCTCTGACAGAAACGGTCACCGGGTCCTTGCCACGGTGCACAGCTGGAACCGCAGCTGAAACACTCGCCAATAGTCTTTTTTTTTTTTTTGCTTTTTGCATTTATCTTCATCTTCATCCTCTGCTCTAACCCGCCGCCATCATTTTTTCCAACGGGTCTTTGGGCACCCCTCGTCGCCCTCCTCGTCCCGTCATCTCCTCCGCCCTGGAGGGGAGGGGGTCAATGGAGTGGAGCATGAGCGGGTGCCACTATCCCTCGCCACCGCCACAGGAGCAGGACCGCAGGTATCAACACAAGGTGTCCTTGGTGGTGCGCTACTTCATGATCCCCTGCAATATCTGTCTGATCCTGCTGGCCACATCTACCCTGGGCTTCGCGGTGCTCCTGTTCCTCAACAATTGTACGTTGGTTCATCAAAAACACACAATTTTACTTTCATAACACCTAAACGTGTGGGTCACTGCTTGACAATAGACTACCTGCTATAATACTTGCTATAAACCCCTATTTCTAAGTATTGTTGTGGCCTTGTATACAGAATTTAGCTGGGAATAAATTATTTTGTACATTCTATTCAGTTTTTGCATTGAATCTCCTTTTTGAAACCCCTCATGACAGCCTTTTCTGCACTTCAGCTAGGGACATCAGAACTACTAAAATTCTCAACCCCCATTTCCTTGTTTCTGAGCCTGCACTGCAGGCTTGCAGAATTATGCCTTATATTTCTTCTCCAGACTTGGCATTAACTTTGAACTGCGGGATGAAGTATTAAAGGCAACTAAATGCCTTTGGCGGATGATAACATATTATTTGGCCTGGAAAGCCTCAACCCCTCCTGTCATCTGCCTCCGCTGCATTATTCTTGTCCCACTTTATATTGAAAGTATTATTAATGTTTGTGCGGCTTAGTGACTGTTTTACAGTTTTGACGGTCACCAGATCAGTAGATTCTTGGGTCAAAGACAAAGTGATATAATTGATTTTGTTTGCCTTCTGTTAAACCCCATGCTGGGTATCATTCATATTCACAAAATGAGTTCATGAATTCACCAAAGATATGCAATCTTTTTTTTTTTTTACATTACTGGCAACAGCACACCTTCAGCTGTCCCCATCTACCATTTGCCTGTCTGCGTTAACACTAACTTATTCATTCTCCCCACTCTCTCACACACTTACACAAGTCTATTTTTGAATGCCTTTACAGGTTAGACTGTGTTAAAGGTGAAAGTCCTCTCAACTATCCAAAGTGGGCTATTATTTATGCAAGACATAATCAACAACATAATCCACATAATTCCATCATTATAAGTAAATAAATTAATCGAGCGCTGTCATTTTGGGGTTGAAGTGGAATTTGAGTGACCCTTTTAGGGGAGAGGCTTGTTAATATTCTTTAGTCGTTATTCTTGTTCCCTTTAGTCTGTAAGCTGTTGACTTTTCAGCCATGTAGAAGGCAAAGTCCCCATAGCCAGGAGGATGCCACTGCATTAGATGCACCTCTTAGCATTTGTCTACTCTTTTCTAGTTTGTGTCTTTCTATCATCTTTGTCAGTCTTTCCCTCTCCGGCTAACTGGTGGATGTTGGTGACCAGAGCAGTATGGTACATTTGTAACCTTGTCGTTTAAATTAATCAATTTCAGCCTGACAGATTCTAATAGATTCAATACAAACTCAGTTAAAGTGGGCCAATCTTCACCTCTGAGATGAGAAATGTGCATTGGAGGAACTGATTAAATGAAAGGGGCTCTTTTATGCTGCCAAGAGCCCTCGCCATGTGGCCACAGGGACAGCTGGATAGGATGGCGATAGTGCTGGTAGTGATGACGTTTGTGTTTGGATGTGTGGGGAGGGAGGAGAGTTGTTAGAGGAGCCGTGCAACCTCAGATTCTTTTGTCACCATATGGGGTGAGGCATGCCCACACACACAGTAACCCCCACGAAATCCTACCGCCTGCCAACAAAACCCACACACAGACACACTCTTGGTTTATCATTCTGTGTGACTTTACATCAACCGCACAAATAGGCAAGATGACACACATTCAGTGATACATACACACACTCCTCTTCATGCACATGGCTAAATGTCACAGCCAGACACATATTGATTCGCTGAAGATACAGTATAAGGTGAATGATGGCCATGTTCTGACATTCACAGGGGCGGGGGAACTCATGCACGCTTTGCTGGGTGAAAAGGGAGATGGGAAAGGCTGATATGTTTATGGAAAGACCTTATCTTGTCCTTTCATTATGGAAATGTGACGAAATTGTTTAGTGCTGCCCTGTGCTCGGCACACCACCTTTTCTGTCAGGCTCTTTCTGATTTGCCTTGTTTGTTTGTGTGTGTTTTTGCATGCTTACGAATGTGAGACAGGAAGCACAGCCTGTGTGGATGTCTGTTTCTGTGCGTGGTCCTTCACCCTCTCAGCAGAAGTTCTATATTTTCCTCGTGCCAATTTCTGTTTCCACTCGTTTTATATGTTTTCTTGAAATCCCCCCCAGATGGAAATCAGTTACCGTCATGACTGACTGGGAAACAGCTTTAGCCGACACTTCATTATTCACCTCTAGCACCAGCCTCGCCTCTCTTCTCCCCTCTCCTCATTTTTCCTCTCTCACACACACTCTCTCTCTCTTTCTCCCCCGAAGCCCCGACTGTTGACAAGCAATTTTAAGTGAGCCTAAATTTAAAACTCAGCTGTGTCTTGGTATTGCAGAAGTCCTGAAAAGGCTTTGGCCCAGTGGTTGACGGAGCCCCGGAAAAATGTGTTAGTGGTGTAATTGATGTGATGTGTTTTATCTTCCTCATTATCCCTCACAGTGCAGAGACATCAGAGAGATGGCTGGGTGGCTGCACATCCTTTCTGAATGTGTGTGCTGGTGTTCACATTTGATGCTGGCAGCTCTGACAACTCACCGGAGCTCTGCTTCGTGAGCCAGGCAGCTGAGTTGACTGCGAGAGTGCAGATGGTGGTTTGGTTACTTGTGCTCGGTACTCCAGTATCCTGGTACACCGTGACCAGTGTATTATATGATGGCCTTCGAGGTAGCACATTGTCCATTCGGTGAAGTTCCCTGGCAAATGATCATGGCCCCAAAATCCTTTCTGTAGATCAGTACGTTTTTTTTATGGTGATTGTTTGTGTTAGAAAAAGGGACAATGGTGCTGGATATTAGTGGTGGAATCACCAGAGGCCTCACTATACGATATCATCACGATAAATCATGATGCGATGTTATTGAGATTTTAAACATATTGCAATAGTGTGCGATATATTGCAATAACATCTCTTTTATCCAAAAAGATGCATTTCTCTGTTTGTATATTGTATATCACTTCAATTTTATTTCTTCAAAATGGTATTGTCAAGCAGACCAACTATCTGTATTGATTTCCCCCACCCCCCCCCCACCCCTACTAGATATCTTTAATTTTCTAACATGATGTCAGTCTTCTTACTTTGCTTACACCTCATTCAGTGCCATATGTATTTGGTATCTGTGTGCATATTTGTCAAGGAAACCATAAGGCAGATATCCCGCTTGATGTTTCCTGTTCAGGGCTGACATGATTTGTTGTCTAATCAATTAGCCAATCAACAAAACAAATATCTACTATAACCTAAAAAGGCGAGCAGTCGTTAAGGCAACAAAACCTCTCTGGTTCCAGCGTCTCAAATGTTACAATTTGCTGCTTTTCTCTTCTGTCTTTTCTTGTATTGTAACTTAAAAATGTCTTGGTTTGTTTGTTGGAAAATATAAGCAATTTGAAGACACCCCCTAAGGCTCTGGGAAATTGCCTTTTCAATATTCTTTGGCTATTTGTAGCCTAAACAGTTAATGGTATAATCATCAGATTAATCAACAATAAAGGTAAACGTAAAGTGGAGCCTGTATTGTGTTTGTGCTTGCTTTTTGTTTTGTCACTAAGAATATCTTCTATTTCCCTGCTAAACAATGTAATTCAAACTATATGTTCTCCATGAACAGTCTACATTACATAAACTACTATTGATCCAGTGCTTGTTCAAGATTGTCTTTATTTTCAAGCATTAAGGTGTCAAAAATCCAGTTTCATTAGGTCTTTCCCCTGAGTGTTACTCTATACTCAGTCATTTGACACTACAGGTCTTGTTTTATGGTTCCCACAAACCGGCAAGCCTTATGTCATTGTCTGCTGGGTGTTTTACTAGGAGAGTAGCGTGATGTAATTTGATATTCTAAGGGGGATTTATTCTGCACATGGTTGCTGGTGGATGGGGACTGAGTATGTTTTCACCGATGTGATCACTGCTGTGGAATTTCAAATCTTATCTTGCACTTTTCAACCCAAAAGAAAAGCAGATCCCTTCCCGTGTGTTTTTACCATTCTCATGTGCTCTCATGGTATCAAAAGGCATGCAGTGTGGTTTGGGATGAGAAGATCATAGCAACAATGATGATACCTGTCGCTGAAATGTACTACTGTTGATTAGCTAAGCGGGGTTCCTGCAGGGTAGCAACTCAATTACTTGGCTTGTACCCCTGGGAAGTCTGTGAATTTCCCCCAAAACTAAAAACCTATTTCTCTCTCTTTCTCTTTTATCTTTTTCAGACAAACCACCTCACTTCACTCCAGCCCAGCCTCCTGATGGTAAGTCCTCTGTGTTTTCTCTCTGCTCGCCTCCATTGTCCGCTGGTGTTTTGGGGTTGTACCTGCAAATAATGACCTCATACAGTGGTCATTCTGCCTTTGAAGTGGCTAGTCGTCTGTGCGCTATGCCAGCTTTGGCTGCTTTGCTTCTTTCTTTCTTTTTTTACACAGTTGGTATGGTAGGCACGTGGCCAGGTCTGCTCAGGCCTTTGATGTGAGAAGGATCTTTTGATGACTTGATTTGATCTGCTTCACACGGCTAGTTGGGCTGATGTTCAATACCTGTTACTACAGCAGCATTCACATCCTCCTGATAGGGTCTAATGGGATAATACACCCCCTTCCTCTGGGTATTCTACATTGCCTAAGGTTTGTAGGCTATGAGCGCAGAGCAGAACCATCACCTCACCATATTATCCACATGCTCTCCTCTTGTCCCATACATATACATCTTTGAAATGGGTGCTGCATTGTTGTTTACCGGCCCAGTAACACAAGCTTTTAATTAAAAAAGCAACAATTTATTTCCAAAACTGTGTATCTCAGCAAGCTTTAATTGGAGGAAAACATCTGGTTTTCAAGCTGCTATCATGAATATTTATCAGAGGCAGCGCACTGAGACAGTGTTTGATAGACTTTTGTGTTGTATTTTCTTTATACTGCGCTGACAGCCAGCCAAAAATGGACTCCTACTAGTTCTGAAGGTGTTGTGTCATCCTGCTTGTGTTGAGGCTACAAAGCCAGAGGTTTGGAGGGATGAAGACATAAGGAGAAAATGTTCCTAATGATCCCAACTGGCCAGCTGATATCAGGGACAAAAGGCAACAGTGAGGGCTTTTCTGAATCTGTTTCTGGTAATGGCTCAATCACTCGCCCAATAGGCCAGCTTGTTTGGAAAAGCGGTTTGCGAAAGATGTCAGCTTTAAAAAATGTATCAAATTAGAGGTGGTTTATGACGAATGGGATTGTCTGGCAGGTTCGGGACAATAGGCTGTTCGCTGTCGATACAAAATGGCTGTGGCATTTTGGCTTCAACAAATAATTGTGCTTGATTGAAGCGTTTCTCAACTCTGCCTCACCTCAACACCTGAGGACTGTGCAAGTATGTCTATTTTTTCTCTTTCATGCCCTCACATCAAAAAACACTCGCGATCCAATTGGAGCTGGCACGGTTTACAGCATCTATTTCTTTTTGTTGTAATGGCAGATGAAATCGTCCTGACGAACGATTATATCTCACGGAAAGTTTTGTTTTTGAAGCAATTATTGCAATAAAATTTGGCTCTCCACTGAGCAAATGAGAAACAGTGTGCAGGCAGTGAAGCAAGCCCATTTCTGTCTCCCATTGAATTTCCACCTACAAAGGAAATAACGCCCTGCTTATCGATTGAGCCACTCATTTCCTATGTATTAAAGTTTTTGCTGTCTGAGGGGCACAGTTTGTTTCTGCACTAGTCAAGCATTTAAAAGCCGCTGCTAGCCCTTAATTACATTTCCAATAGTTCTGTAGGCTTTACATCAGCAGCCTATGCCGTTTTAATATTCCAAGCAAAACAAAAGGCAAAGCCTCCAATCAGTGGGGTAAGCCTGCCCTGTGGGACGCAGTTTCTATGGGTCATTTAACACTGGAGAGATTAGTGAGACAATTAGAGTTGGCCCAAATAAGACAGTAGGCCACTTTTTGGAGACGCTGGGTGTTAGTAGTGGTGGAGGGGCAGTTTAGTAGAGAGCACCGGTCTCATTCTACTGAACTTGTCCTCAGTGCCAAGGGCGCTCTGCTCCCCAGTACTTGATTACAGGAAATCACGGACAAGATACCAAGAAGTGTGCATTTTTACACAGCCTAATTTGTTTCTGAACTGCTGTTGATGAAACGTCCTTATTAGCATGAGGACATTCTGCGGAAAGTAAAAGAATTTGTTCTACACATTAGAGCGAGAGGATCTTGGGACTCGCTGGGGAAAAATGCAGGTTTGGCACAACATAAGCAAAACTCTAAGATGATATTTATGTTGTGCGCCCCCCGCAAATAGCTAACAAATCCTCCCAAAATGAATGGCCCATAATCACCGGTCAAAAAAAGTGACAGAAGTCACAAAGCAGCCGTTAATTAGGCTTTTTCTTTGAAAGCTCAAAGCGGCAGTTGTTCGGCTTAGGCCACACTCATTATTGCCTGTTGTCTCCTGATAATAAGACGCTAGTTGTTGTGCTTTTGGCCAGAACTAGAAAGCTCAAAGACTTGCAGCTTGAGGGATTAATATTGGACTCTGGAAAGAGGGTCGACTCAGAGAAATGCTTGATGAATGAGGCTCTTGGCCCTCAGTTGTCTACATCCAGAGTTTGTGCAGTGGTTAAGGGCACAGCACAGAGGCAGTGTTAATTAGACACAATCTTTGGTCGTATTTTATTAAAGATGTATTAAGGTCTATTACTTCACCAGGTATTTGTTGTGTGATTTATGGAAAATCTAGTTTATAAATGAACTTGGACAAGACTAGATTCACGTCTTTAGTTCTCTGTCAAGCGGAATATCAGGTGTACTGTAGACTGCTCCCTTGAACTATCCTTCATTTCATCCTATTACATCCTAAGGTGAGTAAACACTGTCCAAACATGATCCGAATAGGCCAGAGACTCAAAAGAAAGGAAGTGTAATAAGTTAAGCCTTAGTTCCCAGGTCTTCTGTGACTGTAGCCGTCTCCAGCACAGCCTGCCTGTCTTCAATTGCGCTTTTGTCACTGACGGAGCTCCCCAGAGGATGCTCCTTGCTGACAGACAAAATAAACTCTTGGACTGATTTGAGCTTAGATGGTGGAACACCTAAATAAGAGTGCCGGGAGGCTCACTTACACTTTAAGAACACTACCTCGTCCTAAAGAATTGACATAAATACTGGGTGGCAGTAGCTCAGTCCACTCACTCTGACATCTCTCCATTAGTGCATGTATAGGTCCTAAGCATGTGTGTGTATTTCACGCCTGTGAAGTGTGTACACATTGTAAATTGTAATTTCCCCACTGGGGATTAATAAACAAATTAAAATTAAATTAAATTAAATCTCTGTCAGCTCTGGGAATTCACCCTGTTCCCGATTTCTTTATTAAATAAATTTGATTTTTTTTTTTTTTTTTTTAAAGAAGGAAAAAAAAAACGCAGGACAGAGAACACTACAGGCCGCTTTCACCGGTGACCCGATAGCTGGTTAGTAAATATGCAGGAACACTAAAACCATGAGGGAACGTGGGTTAATATGTGGATTAATCCTGGGATGTCCACACATCGGTGTGAGTTGATTGACTTCAAAAAGTTTAACACTTTATTTGAACCAAAGTTCAAAACACCTCTTGATGTCTGTCTTCTTTAGTCTGTTGGCTGTTTAGGTTTTCTCCTACTGTCACTTACACGTTCTGCACTTACTGTGGCGAAATTTACTGTGTTTACTGTTTACACATCTGTGCTCATCATCATATGTATATTGTTTGTACTGGTGTTATTGTTGGGAATTGTGTATACATATTTCTAAAATGATATGTTTCTGTTTGTACTCTGACCTTTTCAAATCCCCGACTAATAACCCATATTACAAAAAAAGACTAAAACTAATACTAAGACTAATAAAAACTAAACTAAAACTAAGCATTTTCAAAAAATAAACTACATTAGAAAAAATTATCGTGATTCATATTTTTCACAAAATCGTGCAGGCCTAACAGACACACACACACACACACACACACACACACACACACACACACACACACACACACACAATTTATTCTGCTGGAGCCTTTCTCTGTGTTCTTGACAGTAAGCCTAGCTCAGAAAGAGGCAGAATTAATTATGGCTCCTTGGCCTATCTTAATTAAATCATTTCACATCATAGATTTCACACAACAGAGGCAAAATATCCACCTCATCTTTTAACCTGGGCGGGGTTACTTGCTGAGAATGCCTCACATCAAGATATCAAAGGTAAAGTTGCTTCTCCTGTATTACAATTTCACAGAAGAATTGTCATGTCCGGCTTTTAAAAGAGAGCAGCTTGTTAGGCCACTATTGTGGAGGCTGCTGGGGGACAGCGGAGGGGTTGAGTCAGCCTTGACTTTATCAACAGAAAAGTTTGTTGCCCTTTTAAAGTACACACTTTTCAAATTACACAGATGAACTCTGTATCCTCACCTTTGTCAGAGTAGCCTGTCTCATTTTGCGTTGGTGGCATCAATAAGTAAGTAAGTTGTTTTTGTCATAAACAAAGGTTTTAGCCAAATCTGGTCAACGCCACATCTAACCAATTGTCTTTGACAGAGTTCACATTCAGGCTTGCATCACCACACCTCACCTCAGCTTACCCGGTATTGATCTGACAAAATAGGTTAGAAGCAGTAGTCCACAGAGAGAAAAACAAAAATGTCAACCAAGAAGAAGAGAACTGAGGTATCCTCCTGTAAAGTGCAGCACTATTTGCTTTTGATACCCTATGACAAGGAGTAATAATTGACACAGTTTGCAACGTGGGTTTGCTTCGATATGTCCCCCGGCTGCGGAGCCCCTCCTGCCAGTGTTGATGCAGGTTATTCTCTGACCTTGGACCTTGAAAGGATCAGCAGTTCCATGATTTGGACACAAAACACACTGAACTGAGGCTGTGATTTTCTATGGCTGTGATCTGGAAGCTGTCAGCCGGCAACTCGTACAGCCGTAGTCTGATTTGTTGGCATTAGGCCTGCCTGGACTGTGTGTAATGTACAAGAGAAACTAGACAGAGGTGTGACCTGGAGTATTGCAAACTACATATCTGCTTCATTTTGGGCTTTTTTAATGTCCTCTTGTTCTCATATAAAAAGTTAAAAAGGTTATGACAAATTGCATGGAAATCAATTATCAATGTGTGTTTTAGTAAAGCCTTTAGCACATATTTCACTCATGAATATACGTCCACACTGATGAAAGCTTCCTGTGAAGGCAACTTTCCTTTTGCCTCGTTAGATGCACTGTAAATATATCCACGCTTGATTTATTTCCTTCTTCCTCATGGTAGAGCAAGAGATTACAAAAACAAACGACATTAAAAAAAAATTGTAGCAGTATGTCACATTGCCGAGTCTCTGAAATGAAATGGAAAGAATGACGTTAGCGTGATAGACAAAACCATATCGACAGTATGAATCCATGTGAGCTAATTAATCGTTTCTACTGTAGCTGCTTATCCAAACCCTTATCGCTCAGCATGGCCGTGCAGAGGGACGGTTGAAAGCCCAAACCTTCTCAGCACTGTGGGATATATTGGAAGTAATTAGCGTGCAGAACAGCCTAATGTTGCCTTAAATGGGCTCTCTATGTTCTTCGCATGTTGATGGTGAAAGCGGCCATTCGGCACAAGTGAAAGGCCACGTTGCTCATTCCTTCTCATTAACACCGCCGCAAGTTATTTTAAATCGGGACTCAGTTGTCGTTCCATTTTAATCTGTGATGGGTAGGTGGTAATTTAATAGTTTGGTGGCGGAGTCAGAAAATAACCACACAGGGAAGTGTAACCAGTGGAACAAATTTCACTGTCAGGTTGTTAATTAGAGGAAAATAAGTGGCTTGCAGTGTCAACGTGTTGCTGAACAAAATTTTGCTGATATCCTGCTATTAGCCAAGACTTGCATCCCAGTCAGTGTTTTCTCTGTTAAGAAGCAGAAGTTTATTGGAGTGTTTTGCTCTGTGTTGACAATATCCACACTGTATACAAATACACCATACATGTCATAGTTTTCTGCAGAAGCAACGTTTGCTGTGAAAGTCAGGCATCTTCAGTTCAGTGCTCTTTTGTTCTCTCTCGTTCTGCCAGACACACAGACACACTCTAACTCTCTTGAACATTTCACCCCTTGCTTCTTGTTTTCCTTCACTCAGCTAGAAACCTTGTTTACAGATCACAGTTGAACCTCAGGCTGTGTGAAGGAACACACATACACTCCTGGCACACACACACATTACAGAACCCCGAACATCCAATTTTACAGTTACTGCTAACTTTTATACGTTGGTGTGTATGTGCTTTTGGTTTCGTGTGTGTGTGTTCCTGTTAAGTATGCCTGATAAATTTTTGCAACAGGTTACAATAGACTATAAAACGGAAAGGAATTCTTATGCTGTGAAATTTAAAATACGAAAATATATCGAATAACATAAAAAATTAAATGAGTGCAGTGTTTTAATTAGTTCCGCCTTGGCTATATTTGAACAGTCAAAGCCCCCAAAAACGTATCATCCCAGTGTTTGGCACATCTGGGTGATGCTGTTAAATGTGCGATAGCTTTTCAATGTTTCTACATACCTTACAATGGTGATGCTGACATTTCTTGTTTCATACGCAGCTCCCTCTCTGTTGCTGTTGTAGCTAACCGGTAACCAACATGCGGGTCTTCCAACTCGTTTTCATTTGCGCCTGTGACTGACCATTGCACGCCAATCCACTGGTTGTGCTAACATCAGCACATGTTGCTAATGGTGTATGGCTAAAGGTTTCTGGGCAGAAATCACACTTGTGAACTTTGGTTCAACATTATATGCATCAATCTACACACCGTGTATCCTGCATGTGGCGGGTCCCCTGGACCTTGACTGTGACTACATAAAACATTACAGCCCTAGTTGTCATGGCAACCAGATGTGCAGCTAGTTGTAGACGAGTCCATCGAGTCCCAGTGGAGCCCCATACTTTTAGTCTGGTAGACAGTCAATTTTGAATTCACTGCTCTATCTGCAGTATTAACTGTGTGCGTGCGTGCGTGCGTGCGTGCGTGCGTGCGTGTGTGTGTGTGTTTCGTTCCACTGGACACAATTACAACACACTGACACATGGCCTAGCAACCAGTCAGCAACACCATTTACACCCTGCACACACAATGTGTGCGTGTGCAGATGCAGATGCACACACACACCAACATGCATGTGTGTCCGTGCAGCGTGCTGATTGCTGCCCTCTCACTTTGCTGAGATTTATGATAGCATAGAGCAAGACAGAGGGCACAAGATATTGAGACGGAGAGAAGAGCAAAACAGATAAAGACTGTAAATCCCTATTCTCTGAATGTTTCTTTTCAACTCTTTACCTCCGTGTAAACAAATATTTATTGGAGCTGGGGGAGTGAATAGACACAACATATGATATGCTACAGTGCAGAGCCAGCCAGGAGCATAATGGGGTAAAGACACCTTACGCTGTTTACCCACCTGTTAACGTCGAAAATAGCATCCATTCATGTTCCTGGGGCATTTAATAATAGTAAATAACAATGTATCCTTAATTAGTCCCACAAGGGGAAACTACAATTTACACTCTGTTGTTATTACACACATTACACACAAGCCTGAATTACAAACACATGCTCAGTACCCTATAAATGCACTAAATGGAGAGATGTCAGAGGGAGGGGGCTGCCCATGGAAAGGTGCCCCGAGCAGTTGGGGGTTTGGTGCCATGCTCAAGACCTTGGCGGAGCCCAGGAGGTGGCACCTCCCCAGCTACCAGTCCAACACCATACTTTTGGTCCGTATGTGGACTCCAGCGACCCTCCGGTTCCCAACCCAACTCCCTACGGACTGAGCTACTGCCACCCCCTCTTTATGTAGATTATGTGTATGTGTAATGTAAGTTCTGGACTTGCTGAATTTTAGATTGCTGGTTTCTCTCCTCCACTGGGTCATGGTTCCTCATGTGTGCATATAGCAGCCACTGAGCCACCACACACAAAGAAAGTGACTTTTGATTTCCATAAAGCAGGCACACAATGCAGACAAAACCCTTTTCAGATGCTGCCTATAGTTTTTTTACATATCTGCGTAATTTTTAATTAGCCGCTGAGTGAATTTTCTATAGTAATACCTCGCAATCTTACAGAACCTTGTAACATTCTACGGTGCTGAATACAGACTCCAACTCAAAGATATACTGTAGATGGTTGTGTCTTTGACTATACACACATTTTATCTATTAAATCAGCCTCTTGTGCAGCATCGTAAGATAGCATTGTAATACATTTCATATTTTATGGTAATGCAGAGAGAAACTAACCTTTTACCATATGATAAGCCAATATAGTACATTATTTGATCAAATAGAGCATACAGCGTGAAATGTGCCATGTAGTGTGTTAATAGAGAAAACTACTTCGGGTACTTGGGGTGTAAAAACTACTTTATAAAAGAAATGTTTTACAATAAAGCATGAATGGAAATAGATTAATTTAAACTCTTCAATAAGCAAGCTCAATCAAGTTACATCCCACAGGGAAACAGCTAGCTAGATAGCAAAAGCTAGCAGGTGATAACTAGTTATACAGTGTGTACTCTGCTTTAGGCTACTATCTACTGGATAACTTAAATATGTTAAAAAATGTCAATGTATAAACATAGTAATCTACAGTAATTAAAGTTACATGAATGCATGTAGTCTTTTGGCTCAGACAGTGACAGTATCGTGGGCTGCACATGTGATGGGAGCATGCACTGTGCATGCAGAGAGTTGATGGCCAATTATCCATACACATGATGGAGGAGTGCTACTAAATGCAGTGCATGGTACAATTCAATAAACTGGACATGCCATAAGACCAAGTTTTGCTTTTTATGTGTATTTCCCCCTCTAAGTTCTAAGAGCTTAACTTAAAGCGTAACGCGGGGAAAGATGTAAAGCTCCTAAAGCTAAGGTCCATATAGGTGCATGGGCAATTTGTTGTTTTGTTGTTAGTGGAAAACAATATCGACTTTGTAGTTGAAAAAAGAAGCCTCCTATAAGAATTAAATTTCCTTCTATGGAGTCCGTTAATTCGCATTCGGAGATCAACACTTTTTGACATGCAAGATGGCGGCGAGTGAAGAAACCAGGGAGGTAGGCAAGCCTCCGCAAAGCATGCCTCCTTAAATAAAGAGAAGTCGAAGTCTCCTATGGAGCCATTTTGATGCTAATAAGCGTCACCTGCTGTTAGCATTTCATTGACTGCCATTCATTTTGGCGTCACTTTGACAGCAAATCACTTTACATCTGAAGCGTTTAAAGACTCTATTTGTCCATTGTTTAATTCTAAAGAAACACGACAATGTATTAAAGTAACGCTCAGCTTTCACCGGAAAAGTGCTTAATTGACTTCACTGCTCTCGGCGTTGCTTTGTCCATTAATTTTATTGTCTATGGGAAAAAACAACTGCTAAAGTGAGTTGTTCAAAACATTTCTTTTTAGTAAACTCTGTGTACACAAACAATGTTCTCAATGCTTGAGTGTTTATGTTTAGGGCCCCTGCTGATACTTAGAGCAAAGTATCATGTTTTGTCAAGACTTCTTAGTGTTTTAAAAATAGCAATTTTGATGATATCATAGAAGTGCCCTTAGGACTCCCGTTCAAAAAGGGCATTTGACCAAAAACTAAAATGTGGTCAATCTTAAAAGTGGTGTTTTCGTCCTAATTATGCTTTTAAACAAAAGTTGGACTCTGGTACATTCACAAAAACCTAAGACCTAAGGTTCCATTATGGCGTGTGTTACGCTTTAACTTGTAAATGCTCTTTTTTGGAAGTTTTGACACTCACCATGAGACCATATGGCCCTGCTTGAGAGACGGTGGACACACGTGTGATTCTTTTCATACTAAACTGGTTGTCTCCGTATGTGGACGTGGTCCACATGTGCAGATTCCATGCTTTTAGCTGCCAACAAGACAAGTCATAACTTTGTTACAGAAGCAGGTTAAAGAAAAGGTAGGCCTATGTCACACTCGTAGCGACACAAATCTGTATTATTTGGGCTTGGTCAGCGGCAAGAGATTACCTGCCATTCAACTTAAAAAGAAAAACAAAATTCATCATTGAGGCGGTCAGAGTGAGACATCGTCATTACATTTTCCAACCAATCGCTGTGCTGCAACTGTGGTGAGGAGGACAACAACTACTGTCTCTCTGTCCAATACATAGAAAAAAGGATGTTTTGTGCAAATTAGGGGAATTAATTTCCCCCCAGGCTGGCTTTGTTTGTATTGTATATTGTTCTGTTCACCCCAAAGCATTTAACTCATCATTACATTAAACCACTCTCAGATTTTTAACCATACACCTCGGAGTATTTGTACAAGAGAGAATGAGTAGATGTTGTGCTCAGTATTCCAGCAACCTCACACATCTGCATGCTTGCTCATTTCCATAATAAGAGGGAAGAAGAGGAAAGAAACCAAAATAGAGTGAAGAATTGACAGCAATTTGAACCATTTTCTGCGTGCGTGCATGCGTGTGCTCGTGCATGCGTTTTTGTAACTTGACAAAACTGCTGCAGTTATTGTTAATGGATATTTCAGAAATTCATCTTTTGTCATTTTAGTTAAAAAAACCTTTCCCCCCCATCACATTTTACAAGACAAACATGTGTTTAGGGAATTTGAAATGATCATTCACTAATGGATTTTGTTTATTTTAAATGGGCATTTAATCAATTTTACAAAAAGGTCAGACCAGTAGTCATGCAGAGTACTACACAGCTCTATAGAAAAGAAGCTATTGGTAGCATTGTGGGAAAAAAAAGATTTAGGATTTTACTGACTAGGTCCTGGACAGTAAGTCAATATGATAATAGTTGTGGTAGATTTTCATCACCTAGCCCTAAGATTGACCCACACTAGTGACTAAAAGCCGGAATATCTCAGCCTTCGGCTTCAATTTGCACCAGTGTGTGTTAATCAACCTCTTGTTAGCTGCCCAATTTTATGGAATAATAAATCACGGGAGTAACTCTTAAAGGCAATCATTTGTTTTTAAGAAATTACTTTTACAGTTGCATTGCAAGAATTGTGTCTCCACTCCAGTAATAATACAGTTAAGTGTGTTTTTACCTTCCTTACACTTGCAAACATACACGCATGCACACACACCCACACCCACACAGACGCTATATATATATATATCTATATAGATATAGATCTATATCTATATATATCGCACAAATACAGAACCATACCCAGCTTAGATTGTTTTATTTATTTGCCTTGCTTGATATGTGGTTGAATGGGTTGTGTATCAAAGGACTGCAAAGCACTAATAATCAGTCAGTCATATACCCCCACACATGCTCTCAACATGTGCTGCAAACATGTGGAATTTCATTGCAAGTGAGCTTACGTCTCTCACACACACACACACACACACACACACACACACACACACACACACACACACACACACACACACACACACACAGCCTTACCCATCTTGTAGGGAACAAGGCATCCAGTGTGAGTACCTCCACACGTGATGCATTAGCTGTGACATTTCCCACTGGCGTCCGACAGCTCTCGTTTCCCACAGCTGACTCCTGTCACTACACTGCCAAAACATCATCCTACAGTAACAAGTTGGTTATTACTGACACTTAAATTTAAAAGTGTAAAAGTCCATCAACAGGTTGACACGTTTTCACGTTACTTTAGTAGCTTTTTTATTAAGTGTCATATAATTTCACCTCCACTTCATTAGGATGTTATAGCTTGATAAAAAGAGCCACTTGTGGTAGTCTTAAGATTCTTGCTTTTTAAAAATTGCCTGATAGCTTAAATCAGTGTTTAATCAGCTGTGATAGTGGCAGAATTAATTTTTGAAGAAATATGGTTTTACAGCCTACCAGTGTGTTTAGGTTTGCAGAAAACGTTAAATACATTCATGTGTATGAGAGGTAGTGTATAATAAGTAACTGTGTCTAATTCAGTCCATTAGTTGTGGATGTAGCTCCTGCTTGGTAATTGGGGGGAGGAAAACGGGGCACAAAGCAGCACTACTGCTGCTGTGGATGAAGTATGTGTTCCTCTGGCTCCCAGTCTCTCTAGAAGTATGTAAGGAGAGGAGAAGAAAGGCTCATTAGTTAGATCGTTAAACACTGGTTCCCAACCTACGGGCCAGGATGCTCACAATGAGTCAAGAGAATAAGAAGGAAGGGAAGGAATTGATGACAAAAAAAGGTAAAAAGGAAGATATGCAGGAGAGTGAGTTGAATTGAAAGAAAGAAATTAGACTGAGAGTGAAGTCATCACAGGTTGGGCTAAACACAAGCACTTCCACCATCCTGCATACTGAGAATATTAAGTTATCATCGTTCAGAAATTGACCTGAACTGAAATTGTCCTTACATTTTATTCCCTCTCCATCCACCACCTCCTCCTCCTTCTCTTCCTCCCTCTCCCAGAAATCCTTTCCACTTTGCAACGGCGCTAAGGGCTTGTCAGCCTTGGGGGAGGACTTATAACCTTTAAGTGTGTGTGTGTGTGTGTCCGCATGTGTGCGTGCATGCGTGTGTTAGAAGGACATAGAGAATTTTAATTAAAACAGGTTAGTCCAATTAGAGCCTATCATAGATGGCACACTTAAAAGTGGTCCCAGAATGCATTGCTCCATCAGTAGCTCAGCTGTCCCCGCCTCTCTGTCATATATCAAAGGCCAACATCATTGGTTGACTTTATATGATAAAAGATGAAAATTGGCTCAGTCATAGCTATAAATCTGGAGCTTAAGTCTACGTTGCGGAGTGACCGGTCAAAGGTGTATTTTCTCAGTTGGACTTAAACGCAGCATGTGGTCAACATCCGAGAGGGTTGGGGTTTTAATTCAGACACTCAAAGCCATCTAACACTCATCAATCCCCTGAGAGGCAATACACTCCCTCTTGTCCAAAATGAGACTTTTATGTGCGAGCAGAAGCACCAGTGGGGGGGACAGTGTTCAATTACCTCAGCGCCATACTGGGTTCATCTGATGCCATGCTACAATTCAATCACTTCCCCCCCTCGACCACTTCCATCATAGCTGAGAGGAACAGGGATTGGTTTGGGTGCTGATGTGAAGTGTCCTATTTTTGTCTTTCAATCAGATAAAAGAGTTCTTTCTTCTCCGTGACTTTCCCGTCTAGAGTGGCGCTGAACTGGAGCTGTTGAGGTTGGCAGCCAGGTTCAGCACTACTGTTAGATGGTGGCACAGGTCAGGTTGTTACAAAGAGGCAGGGGCAGGTGGCAGCCAACACACACACACACACACACACACACACACACACACACACACACACACACTCTCTCTCTCTCTCTGTTCCTCGGGGCAGTGTTAGATTGGTCACAGTAGTCCTGCAAAAGATGAGATATGGCATTGAAGATAAGAGGTGGCTAGCTTCAGGGACTGAACAAACACACACACACACATACACACACATATGGTCACATTTGAACACATACATGAACATGCACACACTGTCATTATTATGCATAAGCACGCCCTCTAGCCAATGCAGGTAAACAAACAGGGATTGGTGTTTGTCAAAGGATGCGCCTTAATGCCAACTTAAGTAGCAGATGATATCTGCTCACTGACCAAATACATTGTCTATGCAAACTAAAACCAGCTCAAAATTGGCTTTTTACTGCATACATGTGCGCATATGGAGTAAACAGTGAAACATGGTGGGTTATATTCCCATCCAGGCCTGTTCATTTAAAGGTTTGGGGATCTGTGGTTGTCTGTGAAGGGATCTCACAGACTCCCTAGGAAGTTAAATTTTGCAAACAGTTATGCATATTTAACTCTCTTAGATGCAGCTTTGAGCGAACTTTTTAAATTTTTAAAACTCACAATGTGCTACACCCTCATATAAATTCCTCTCTGTACTTCTGCTCCCTTCTGTAGTCCATTGATTTAACACAGTCAATTATTCAGTCTGTATACAATCGTCAGAGGTTTTAAGTTTTCTCTCAACACCAGGGGAAAAGTCACAGAGGAAATGATGTAATTAAAAGGCAGGAAGCAGCGCTATTGAGACAACCTTTAGCAGCAGAAATGAAAAGAAAGGCCACCACTCAGTGCCCCACATTCAGTTGCAGATTCCTGGTAAGTACAATATTAAAACACAACAGCATAAAGTCAAACAAGCAACTGTTCACCATTAACTGGCATGTTATAATCCTAAAGTCTTTTATTATGTAAAAGCCCATTTTTGATACTCCTGTATTTATAGCCATTGTTTTTCATCAGTATCCGTCCAATGTATTTAGATTCAGTTATTGCCTCTTTATTGTACATATCATCAGTATTGTGCATACACAAGCAAAGGATTCATAGAACATATTGTATACAGGCAATGGAAGTGACCTTTGGTTTTCTTTATTAAAACACATCATTTAATTCTCTCAGCTAAAAGTTTGTTCTCTTTAACGTCTAACAAAGTAGTCACTAAAGTTGGATTTGCTACCCCAGTGGTCAATAAATGTGTTATTTCTAATGGAACTCTGGGACCTTTATTATTACTGTGATTAAACTCTATACAGCTGAGTGGGAACTGCAGAGTGGGGTGACTCTTTGTGGGTTTGTCACTATGAGCAACACCTTTCCCAATACACATAGTCATTTGCCCCATTGTTCATATTGAATAGTGCAGCTTTCATGATTAGATATATTAACACGGTGGGAAATGAAATAACTTGTTGAAGAACCAAACAAGCTTGAGGACTGTTTAAAGTTTCTTGCTATAATGATTTTTTAGAAAGCCTAACTTCTTTAAAATCCTGTCTCCTTCAGGATCTTGGTCATTTCTGTCACTGAACACATTATGCTAATGGCCAGAGTCAAGGCCTGCTCTGTCAAAGAGCCGGTGCTGCTTTTAGAGGGAGTGTTCAGGTTCATAAAGTTTTAATGAGCCAGGAGAGAAATCAGCAGAGACGTCGCACGCTTTACTTTATCCCAGGGCACTCCTCTGAACTATACAGATACACCAGACCTGTCAGTTGTTTGAATTCTTACTATCTTTTTATTTAGGAAAAGACTTTCAATCTAGATTACACACAGTTAATATTGCTCATGATGAAAAACAGGATTATCACAGTACTGCTTTTTGCCTTCCTATGAAAGGAAAACTCTGCTGTGCAGACAAGATGTAAAAGCTCAACCAACGCTTGTGCTTCCATCTCTATAGTCTCTCTTCCTCCATTTTGTTTTTAACTGGGGTTTTGCTTAGACTGGGTAAACCCCGCCCACTCTGCCGGTGATTTGATTTCGCCCTGCATCACAGTCTGAAAACCTGCACATTTAATTCTCCTGCTTCAGTCTACATTTATTTTATATTTTGCGGCAACCAATCACAAACTGGCTCATCTACCTGCCGCGCTACATGATGACGATAGAGAAGCGACCAAGCAGCTTCTTGTTTACATTCAACAAAGCGGCTGTCAAACACCACCAAAGCGCAGCAACCCGTTAATGCCGCTGTCACTTCTACGTCACCCGGGTCGTTCGTCTGATTGGTTGTAGTACTATCCAAATGCGTACATCATTTGAACTATGCCCGTTGGTCACGACCCTTACAGAGCAGACCCGCCAGACCAATGCTCAGTCTCCGATCTACTGAGCTTGGCTTGGTCTGGTGATAGCCAGACTTGATTTTGCTGTTTATCAGGAGATTCTTGGAAGATGTAGCTGCATTATTTAAGATATATCCTCGCAACTACAGTATATCAACATATCCCTGTTTATATATTTTTAAAAAAATAATACCTGCACTTGCAAGCAATTGCAAAGGTGTGTAAGGTTTATTTTTCTGGTTCTGTTATCTGGTGGGAGGATTCAATACTGATTGACGGGGATTGGTTGGGACAGTGAGATCACAATACATCAAAAACATTTGAGATCAGATGGAGAGGATGAATTTGGGTCAATGTGACAGACAGCAGAGAAGCCAACGTAGATAAGACCAAAGCAAATACAGACTGTTAAAGATTAAAACGATTGAAAGATAAACAGATGTGAATGTCATAACGCCAGCTCACAGTTTTGTTTGATGTGAAGTTTTGGGTTTATAGCTTGTTATTACAATACTGTGGGGGAAAATGTGAAGCTAAATGTAGATGAACAAATTTCTGTTTACATTAGTTCAAAGCTGAAAATCTTTTTAAGGCCAAATCAAATGAAAACTGGGACCAATGTTTAATTCACAAATGAGCTATTACACCTAGTTGATCACTCATTGGACAAGTACAGTGAACAGTTTCTCAGCAGTATAGTGGTCATTTGCTTTTTACTTTGAAAATCATGCTGTGGGTGCAGCTACTACATGGGTGCTCATGTGCTATACAAAACGGTCAATGCCTTTTTGACAGGCTTTCTCTATTACATTGTCCTTTTCTTCCTTACTTGAAGATCCAAAATGGTTGTTTGGTGGAGCGTCCATTCTTGAATGTCATTTCACACCACAGCTGACATTTAGGAAGCTTCATCTCCTCAAACATTTATATCAAGACATTTTGTCAGACAGACCTCCTTAACTGTACATTCCTTTAAAATGCTGATGTGCAAGTTTTTCATTTCCCCCCTCAGTATGAATAATTACACTGATTGAAGAAGATGTGAATAGAGGGCGCTTTAATGTGTCCAGATTGTTAAACACTGCAGATGGAGACAACATATGCAACACATATTCCTACATGAGATGAGCCCTCATTATGTTTGCAGTGTTAAAATGTTTTTTCCTACAGGAAATGTCTCTTTAACCAGGACATTTGTATTCTAATTAAGCTAAGAAAGACACCAGAGTAGGGTTGGGCGGTACTACAAAAATACGGGTATACCGCAGGCTCTTAAAAATAGCAACAGTATCAGTTTAAATAGCGTCATTAAAAAAAAATGCACTGCACTCATATAGGAGACAAGGATTAAATATTAAATATAATTTATTTAATGCCCAAAAAATGCTTATGTGTCAAAATTGGATACCACCCAGAGTTTATGTCAATCAGTGTTTTTTCTGCGCCGCTGCCATGTAGTGAGGCTTTTATCCAACTTTACCTACTGTGATGCAAACACGTTAGGCCCAGGTGGGAAATGAAGCTATAACTCCGGTTACGTAGAGCCACGCGTGCCTCACCCTTGGAAATCTAAATTATGGAGATATACTTACACAACCATGAGCACATACAGCATGAACTGTGCTACAATGGAACACCCAGAGGCCGTATCAAGGAGCTGAATTAAAACGATTTATCTGCTCCCCGCCTTGAGAAACACACAACCACACCATCTGCATTTACCGTTTGAGCTCATGCCATGTGGTAGAAGTTGCAGAAATTCACAAAATCTGTAGAAAAAAATGAATAACAATTAACATAGTGTATTCCAGACAGATGCATAACTTAAACCGGCGGGGAACGATAAGGCACTAATTAGAGCTCTCTGTAAATGTGATCACACCTTCCCACTTTGTAACAAAAAAAAATAATGTGGCGCTCTAGGTGCTATTTACCATCTCATTTACACTGGTGGATACCTTGTGTGGTTAAAATTGAATACAAGTGGTTGATGGCGTAAAAAGCCCCACCACCAACCTTATCTAACACATTAAACAAGAATAAACACATTGCACATACACTGGTTACACTTTGGTCTTAACCATGGAACCAGGCAAGCAGAAGTGTTGAGAGTTCACCTGTAGGAAATCAAGGAGACAAAAGTAGTCTTACAAGCGTGCGCTTTTAAACTTTCTCACAGACTTTTTCCCTGCTTTGTTTACTTTTGTTTCTGGGAAATAAATTGAAATATTTGCCTTGTCTTTGTCATTTAAGGTTTAAGGATTCCACGCACTAAATATACTTAAAAAAATGGGGCATGTTGCCTCTAAGGCCCCAGCGTTTAGAACCTGCTCCGCTACGAGTTGAGTCTTTTGTAGTTTTAAACCTCTTGATCGTCCACAGTGGGATGAGGACTCAAGGCTAGTCAAGGATTATGCAGGATTGCTCCTGCATTGCATAAGCTAATATAGAGTCTCAATGGCGTGATGTGTGTTTGGGGGTTGATGAGGCCATATGCTGCTTCATCAGGGCCCACTAGGAGATCAGTGCTGAGCAGGAAGCGTAGTGTTATTAATATCCCAGGTGCAACATTGTACATTTTCCTCAGGCCCTCTTTTTTGTTTTGTTTTTTTGATTAATATGTGTCTTTGTGTGTGTCAGGTATGAATCCTTTTCCCAGTCTGTTGGTCCACAGTTTTCAGTCTGCCCTTGACTCTGAGTTTGGAACTTGTGGGAAAAATGCAGCGTGAATAAGGCAATGTTGATCAGACTATTTTTAGACAGAGTGCTGGGAAATGTATCAATTATTGATGTGTGTGTGTGTGTGTGTGTGTGTGTGTGTGTGTGTGTGTGTGTGCGCGCTGAAAGAGTTCTGAGGGAATAGTGTAAAGATTAATAATGAAGGACTGACGTGTCAAAGACAGAGAGAGAAGTGAGAGAAAGGAGACAGTTAGTGTACCGCTGGAGTATAGGCGTGTAGGGAGAGTGGGGGTTGGTACTGCCTGGTCTTGTACCTGGGGTGATAATAACTCAGTCCAACACATTTTCTGACACGTTTCTCAGCACTGACACCCGGAATATTAGAAAAGCCCTCTTGAGGATGAACAGTGAGTTTTGGTTTCAGATCAGTGATACTGAATCCATTATCTCCATATTTCAAGTTGGAGTGATGCAGTGAGTTCATTTGCTTTTGTCTTCCATTCATCCCTCAAATGATGGGCTGAAATATCTAACAATCGTGATAGGTCTTGAATTTTTCACCGTGTTTTGGCTGGCTGGCTTTTGATGCGGCTATAAAATGCCACTGCTGTTTACAGACTCTTAACTTTAGAGAAAGATTTTAAATTATGCAAATGTAAATTTACAGAGGGGTTGACAGAATCCTTGTGTTTGCTGATAAGTGGATGCTGAGGGAATTGATTTGCGCCTCAAAACTTGCAAGTGTGTTTGTGTTGATGTGCATCTCGGGTCTGAGGCCGATGCGATACACATCTTGATGCAGTGCCCACGATCAGTTACATTAAAGATACTGTACATATGCAGCAACTACCTATGCAATACCATTATACACCTATAGCAATGCTGTGCAATTTGACACACATTGATTTAGCACACAAAGCGATGCAAAAGAAGGATGCTTTGCAATTCAATTTCATAACATAATTTGATCAATTGATCTTTATTTTCTCACCAAATCATACATTAAAGTTGGTAACAAGTATCACTTTCCCAAGTTGTTTGTAGTGTAGTGTTCTCTGTCTGTCTCCAGTTCACAGTGCAGTACATTTATATTACACCTCACACAATTAACAATAAATATAAAACTAAAAGTAAAAGTAACCTTTCTCACACAGGTCTTTCCTCATTGAGCTGTGGGGAGAAATGTTGAAACAGCACGTCAATAGAGTAGAGCCGTACTAACCAATCACAGCACAGTAGCGCAGGACTAGGCAGAACACTCGGTTTTCACGCGCCTCGGCAGTCGGCATTCAGGGTGACAGCACTCTTGCTAAAGTAATAGAGAGGAGCAATCAATCTAAATATCAAATTATTGGTGACTTCATTTTTTTTCGGTGCAATTTTTTCAATCTGTGCACATGCATCACACACTTTTATGTTGGCACAACATAGCAAACCACCATCCCTAATACATAGAGTTGACATGTGAAAACAGTGTAGTGCCGCTTTAAGGCCACAACATAAAAATATCATTGTCTGTGGCTATTAATTATGTGAATGTAACAGCAGTGGTACTTTGATGTTATTATTTATCACTTATCTTAATTCAAACAGAGCTGTTTGCCAAACATACACCAAAAATGTTTTTTTTTTTAAATATTATTTTTTGGGACTTTTCCCTGTATTATTGTAGTGACAGTGGATAGACATGAAAGGGGGAGAGAGAAGCAGGTCAGATTCGAACCTGGGCCGCTGCAGGACTCGCTCTTACTTGGTGAGCTATTTGTTCAAGCCATCTGTGTTGTATCAATGTAAATGTTTTTTCAAGCAAAGCATCGATTCTCACTATCTACACCAATCAAGCATTTGTATTTGAACCCCCCTCTATGCACGTACACACAAAGTTGGGGTCAAAGGTCAGACTCCCACCCTAATGTCACCTCTTATTATTTCCAGCCCAATTTCCAGGATGTAAATGGTCTCATGTGGAGCTGAATACTTATGAGCAATGTTCAAGCATGAATATGGAAGAACCCCTGCTACCAGTTACCACACACACACACACACACACACACACACACACACACACACACACACACACACACACACACACACACACTTGTGTCTGACCAGTAACAAACCCCCACGCAAGCCAGCTGGAGATCATCTGCGGGGAGGTGATGGACATTGAACAACCTGACCCCACCCACCCTCATGTTCTATTCATTATGACCTTTCAACTGCCCCTTTTCTATTCTCAACACACACACACACACGCACACACACGCACACACACACACACACACACGCACACACCATCGCGGACTGGTCCAACCTGTGTCCCGTGGTAGCTCATGCAGGTGCATTTATTCTCACTGCTGTTAGCATTTCATTCCATGCATCAGTGAGTGTGTGCACAATAAAAGCCTGATGGGAATGATGGAGGGATGGATGGATGGATGGATGGATGGAATAGTCTCGCCAAATTCACTGAGAATGAACACCCAACACTGTAGCTTTTAGCTCTTTTGGTTCATTGCTTTTGTTCTCTAGCTGGACACAGACTAAATGGTGTCTCTCATCACCCCCACCCCATGTGTGCTAGTGTTTGCTAATGTTTCGCCATGTCGCAGAGTGTGGTGAATGCTTACACACCAGCTATAATATCTTGATAGGCTTTTGGTTTATAAATGGTGTTTCTGTGAGTAAGCTTTTCTGCCCTTTAGAGTTGGGGAAAAAGCAAATGCTTAATGCCGCTTTAAAAAAATGAAACCATCCGCCATTGAATTCTGAATCTTTCTTTCTGAACTAAGATATGTTTTTTTGAGGCATATTAAATGTACTGGTAAAAATTATTGTGTTTTAAGTTTTACAACAGTATCAAGACACACACACTTTTTTTTATCAGACACACACCATGTGCATTATCAAGTTTAAAACCAGGGGAATATTAAGGAATTAGGACGTAAATCTGTTTTGATACTGGTTAGTATAAGAAGGTTATGATTTATGTGTTGCAGCTTAAGCCCTGTTCTATGGGGAAATTTGTTTTTATGAAATGTCAAGGATGTTGTTACAATAGAAATGGTCAGTGGACGGGAAACAGAATGAAATACTCTCAATGAGGTCTTGCTGTGATGCACTTAACAATTTCCTCATTGTCCTTGTTAATTGTTCAGTAAAAATAAATATGTTGTAGCCTGCACAGAATCGGATGCACCAACCAGAGGTCTCACACTCACGCACGCACGCACGCACGCACGCACACGTGTATACACACGCGTATACACATACAAACACACTAACACCCTAGCTTACTTCTTTGTATCTCCTGCTGTCGTGGATGAAAATGAAAACACTGCATGCATAATGGGCAACAAGGCCCTTGGGTCTCTCTCTCTCTCTCTCTCTCTCTTTCTCTCTCTCTCTGTGTTTCCACGTTATTTTTCCTAACGAAAGCAGTTGTTACTTTTCGTATCTTTAGAACGCAGATATCCATAAATTCACACTGGAAAAACACATACCCGGCACCACTTACCATATGAATTGCCCTACATTTAGCATAAGTGATTCAAGTTAATGCAGTCTGGCACTCTATTAAATGGAAAGAGAATCTGATGCAATCTAAATTTCAAGGCTGCTCGCCTGAAATGTTCTGGCTTCCTCTCCAGTGACAAACTCCACTCAGTTGCCTAGTTTAGCAGCAGCAAACCCACATACTGTTGTCACCTTATTACGTCTTCAAGTGCTTTTGGAGGTATCATAATTACGTGTTGAGCACAAACGAACAAGCCGACAATTTTGTATCAAACTGAGCTACTGAGATATGATCTTGTTGGTGACAAGAGGGTTTCAGAAATTAATGTTTAAAAGTCATGTATTTAATTTGTTGATCTGTTTTTATCATAGACTGTTTACAAAGATGGGCGACGCGTCCCCACTTCCTCCCTCTGTATAAAAATGAAGCTAAGCTAGGAGATTCTTGTGCTGCCATCTTGTGCCATCCCACGGTATGGAGGTACTGTCCATACACCTGCCGGACACAATCTTGAGTTAATCACAGCCTCTTTAATAGCATACAGAAACTAATTAAAACCAAACTTACCTACAATGACAGAAAGCATCTTTTGGGGAAGATTGGAACGCATACTTTGACTTTCTGCTAACATGGAATATATACACTCACCGGCCACTTTATTAGGTACACCTGTCCAACTGCTCGTTAACACTTAATTTCTAAGCAGCCAA
>NC_048413.1:22333233-22371094 GCF_013103735.1 Etheostoma cragini
GTTCTGAAGGCAAAAGGGGGTCCAACCCGTTACTAGCATGGGGTACCTAATAAAGTGGCCGGTGAGTGTATACTATACTGCAACCAGCCACCATGGGACTATCATGATGTTTTGGGTTCACTTTTGGGGAGATGTTATGTATTCCATATTTATGTCTATGGTTTTCTATGTAAATAAACAGCACAGTGTAATGATTCTATTATTGTAAATGTGCATACTATACGTTTAAGTCTCCATTGGCATTTACACAACTGTAGAAAATAACCAAAGAAAACAGGAAATGCATGTTTCTGTTTTTCTGCTGCAGGTCTAAGTAAGCTCTGTCCTGCATGCGTTCCAAAACAAACAAAAGCTACTCAGTCCATTACAGTGTCCATTTTGCAGTTTTTGAAATTGAAAGAGTGAGCTTTTTGAGGAGACCTTGAAGGCAGCGTGAGACACTTGCAGCCAGACTTCTTATGAAAAGAAAACAACAGACTGGCAAGAAGGAACTCATTTCGTAATATTTTCCTGAGCCAAGGATGGCTCCAATCAAAACAAAACGGAAGGTTTAGAGGCAGGATATTGCTCAGTGTGGTTCACCTGCAACCCGGGATGCCTTTCATACTCTGAAATGAAACAACAAGTACCAAGAAGCTAATGTACATTTGTTCCAAGCTTCATTTTGCTTGTGATCTTAAATGAAGTCCTACTTGCAATATGATTCCACCTGTCTCACTTTCCAAATTTGTCTCCAGCCCACCCAACTGAAGCTAAACTAATTCCGCCCGACGTGATCCCTGTTGATACGTTGTCAGGATGTGGCGTTCTAATCGGCCTCACACATATGTCATTTGGGCTAAGGATCATTAGCATGCCCTCCGGGGGGGAAACATATGCAGTTGAGTCGATGATGATTCAGAAATGAATACCTTCCCCGCATTCTGCCTTCCCACTCTGTACCTAAAGGTAGAAACGAAAAAGCGGCTGCAGAATAAGCGTGGAAAGCAAGCGTGAGACTGTGGAGACAAAAGAGAAGCATTTATCTGTGTTTCCATATGTGTTTAACATTGGGAGATGCTGAATCAAGCAGCCAAAAATCCTTTAACATTTAAAACCTGCAATGTTTTTAAAAGACTGTCTCGTTTGCCGGCGATGTTTTTGTCGCCGCACATTAAAAGTGTTTTCCATTTAAATTGGTTGGTGCCAGCGTAATAGATAAGCTTCAGAGTGAAAAGGGACGGAATGGGGAGGGAGAGAAACCAGTGTCTGTGAATAAGCCGGGTTTTGTTGTCATACTGTTACATTTCTAATATTTTCTTCTTTTTTTTTCACACAGTAATGGAGTAAACTTAAAAGCCATTTTACAATAAGTGTTTTTTGTTATTGTTTTGCACTTTGCTAACTGATTGATCTATTTCCTTACACCTGTCTGTTGAGATCCAGCCTCGCTCGCTCGCTCACTCACTCACTCGCTCGCTCGCTCACTCACTCACTCACTCACTCACTCACTCACTCACTCACTCACTCACTATGTGGTCTCGGATAAAATACACACATCATTAAACTTGCCCCACGAACAGGTAGCACACTGCAGGCGCTCACTTGTTGTTGCGCGCGCACACACACACACACGCACACACACACTTGTCTTTTGTATCCTAGAGAGGATGTATCAGCGGTAGGTTTCCACTCCGTTCCGTTGGCTGCCCAGTCCATTAACACACACACACACACACACACACACACACACACACACACACACACACACACACAGACACACACACACACAAACCTTGGGATGCATTGTTTCAGGGCAGAATGGGATCTCACACGCCTTCACACACACACATTCACATTTCCTCACACAGAAAAACACAAACAGCAAGGCTCCACTGGACATGGAAGCAAACATTGCCTTCCTGCTTTCCATGTTGCCACAGGGCATAGCACTAGGGTGTTGAACAACTTTGCTGGAGCGGGTATGTGTGTGTCATATGAGTCTTTCATTCTAAAGCTGGTTTGAAGAATTCCAGTTCAGTGTTAAGGGTAAATCTCCATCCTTAAATATGCTTTTAGTTTTAAATACCAGTAGTAAATGCATACCTGCATTGACAAAATCAAGACAGTAAAGTCTACACAGGTAGAGGTATTGCCATTTTTCATCTGTGATTACAGTTTCATACTTTGTCCATGAGTAAAGTAAAAGTAACACAAAGTAACTTTGCCTCTACGTCTACATCTACAACTACTAAAGTTTATAGCTGGTGCTGCTGACGGCTAATTTTTGAGGGTAAGTGTACCTAAATGACTTATACTCTTTTCCAACAAAGTGTAAGCTTTCCATTTGGAGTGACCCCAATGTACCTGAAAAGTCAATCCAGCACTTTGTTTAGCCTTCGCTCCTTCTGCTCAGTTGGAATCTGGATCCTCTCTCTTTTCTGTTCTGTTCCAGCAGTTCTCTGGATTGTACATTTTGTTGGATTAATACAGCGGCCACAAAAGTTACTCACAGTGGCTGACTTAATTTCATCCAGCTTTAAACTAATTTAAACTTTAGAGCAAAGCCAGTAAAGTTGTCTTTCCTAAAGATTGGATAGCTCTCCTAAATCCCAAAATCTTTCATGGTGAATTTAAAGCAGTCAGCAGCATGTGTGAACCACACCAGTCTGTTTCTAGAGGGAGAAAAAACAGGCCTAGCCGAGGAGTAAAATGACCTTTCCTCTGCAACAGATGAATGAATAGATTGTGAATGTGAATGGCATATGCTGCTAAGCACAACTGCTTAAAGAAACAGGCCACCGTTTGTTGAAATAGGGCTTATCACGGTCTCCTCTAGCTGTAGATAGGTTGGCCAACGCAACATAGGGTTCCATTCACTACGCTAAGCTAACTAGCGCCGGTACTGCCGGCTTTAAACCAAACTAAAACAATGCATGCACTCAGACAAAAAAATGCGTTGGCCCAATGTGTTGGTAGATTGTTTTGACCAAGGATAACAGCACTGGGCTACCCCACAATTAAATTTGCCGTATAACTACATAGCTACAGTATGTGAGTTATATGGGTAGTCTGCTCATCTGAAGGTCAATTAGGAAATGAATGTTTTGAACATTGAGCGAAAGTACACACACACACACAAACACACATACTGTCATGCTGTTGCATTTGCTCCTTCATAACTGATCTCTTTCCTCACACCTGTCTGTCAAGATCAAACCACACACACACACACACACACACACACACACTCACTCACATAAAGCAGCATATATATATTTGCTCATATCCTACCAACTCAGTCTCAATGCTGGTACCTGTTAATCCTGCAACAATGGGCACATTTTTATATGGGTGTTTTATTTTTCCCGGAACACCAATTATTAGTTTGCAGAAAAACACATTTTCTCTGCAGAAAACTGTAAAAAAAAGTCTCTACAGATCTAACAATGTAGTTATGCAGTTGAGACTGCTGAGATTTGTAAGAATAAAAAATAAGACACAAATAAGATTTACAAAGACATAACAGTTGCTCTTGCAGGTATAATGCTGAACCTGGTTTCATTTCTTTTGACAGCAGAATTCTCTGCAGTAGCTAAACCTGGGGCTGCAACTCTTTGAAAAAAAATCTTGCAGCTTAAATGTTTGTGCGTCCAAATGACCAGAACCCAAGAGTATTTAATTTATAGTCATATAAAACAAAAAAGTGGGAAACATGTATATGGAGAACCACTGAATGCTCTAATTAGCCAATTAGTAGTCTGTCAAATGACTAATCAATCTATCGTTTTAAATTGACATTTTCCACTTCACCAATCAAACGACTAGGGCCGAAGCTAATGATTGTTTTTAGAATTGATTAATCTATGATTATTTTCTCAAGTAATTGATTAATTGGTGTGAAAAATAACAAGGTTTTGTTCGACCATGCCACTAAACCCCTGGCAACTCCAGGATGTGGCTTGAGCTAAGAGAGTTTGCCAACAGGGAGCAATAAATGAGCACATAGTTATCACATTACTGAGGCTGTGATTCAGAGTTAACCTTGCCCAGTGCGGATTTAATGGCCGGCTTCACGTCAGCAGACCTCAGATTATAGGTGACCCAGATCATATTAGATTCACTTATTAAATGAATGTCTTCGTACAAATACACAGACTGATGCTTTATGAGGCTTTAAGGAGGCAGCCCCGACATCTCGGCAAACATCTGCTCTGATGAAATGTCCTTGAACCAGACATTGAATCCCAAACAACTGCAGGGCTGCTCTCAGCCTGTCCTCTGATGTCCCAGAGGACGGACAAACTTAACACAAAAGGTATCAATCAATATAAAGGTACACCTCACTGGGCTGTTGAGACCAGATAGCGGATCTAATGGAATTACTACTGGCAGCAGTGAACAAGACTATACACGCACACGCGCCCATACATACACACACACACACACACACACACACACACACACACACACACACACACACACAACTATGTCTTTAATGATATCATTAGGCAAAGTCTCCTCCACTCTCTGGTGTTACAGCACCTCAGAGGGAGCTTCATTAAAGAGCAGTGCACATTCTCTTCTCTCTGTCCTTTAGCCCATACAATAAATAAATGGAAATTTACATAATGAAGCTTTTTGTAATGCATGTTTTGATCTGAACTGGCACCTCTCCAGCTACCATTTCACCAGGTTCATTCGGGGACTGAAACCAGCGACCCTCCGGTTCCCAACCCAGCGCCTTTTCGGACTGAGCTACTGCCATCCCAACACGTCGATCACGACGATTGTAGCCAATCACATTTCAACGGTGTATAGCATCGTTCAATGTCACTCTAGTGACACTACATACGGAAAACTCCCTAGCTCTCAAAAGGTTAGGCCTGGACGTCTGAAAGTAGAAAGTATGTGTGGTGTTTTGCATAGTGTGGCATAAAGCAAGTCTTATCTATTGTTATAAATATGTATGGTGTATTATAGACGAGGTTCAAAAAAACAGTTTTGAACCATGTTTGAGCTGATTTGCAGTAGCTTGTGTTTTTATCACATGCTAAACAAGCACAGAACTAGAAGAATGTAGGTTTGAAATGTAGCCTCATACATGATTTTTGTTCCAGTTCTTCTGTTACAAGCTTTTTCATTTAGGTATGGCAAATAGGCGAAGCAAAAGGAAAAAAAGGGGAATATAATCAGGTTAAGAGGCATAAATTGGACCATGCGACAAGGGTATTAAATGGACAGACATGATTGATATCATGGAGGCCGTTTGTCGTGCTCCGATTTTCCTCTTCACCTTTTTTCCCCTTGTTTTACTTCTTTTCCACTCTATTTACGACACATACATCACCAGCCCCACTTTAATAATAATAACAATAATGATAATAATGTATACTTTATTAATCCAGCAAGGGGAAATTACAATGTTTTCACTCTGTAATTACACACATTACACACAACTACCTACACATGCACTAAATGGAGAGATGTCAGAGTGAAAGCTTGTTTATAATGGGCATATATGTATGCCATAATACACAAAACACACACTCAACCTAGAAAAACAAATATGTCTTCTTGAATCAGCCACAATGTATACTCCAACCCTCCAAGATGTCTGCAGTTAGGAGACACACACATGTCTTATTATGGAGGAAATGTGCAGTGGAGTGGAATGTGGTGTCATTTGATAAGCGCATCCACATGCGTGCCAAGCCACATTTAAAGACATAGAGGCATGCAGGGAAAGAACGATATGAATGTGTGTAGAGCTCAACAATACCTGTTGCCCCCGTTGCCCCCGGCAACAAAATTGCCATCAACCATCTTGTTTGGTATGGTTGGCACTGTAACAACCAATTTTCCATGTTTCAGACAAATGTGACCTTTGCCTTTAGTGTGGAATCTTCTTCCTGGGTTAATGAGTATTTGGGTTAATTAGAAGCTCTGAAGGGGTGAGCACTTCAATAGATGCACCCTGAGGATTCTGAGCTTCAGAAGCAAGAGCCGGAGGTTTGACATCATCGGGCTAGCCACTGTTCCACTAGCTTATGTAACGTAATTCAGTCTGTCATTGGGGATAGCTTTTATCAGTCTCTCTGAAAAAGGGAATCATATCTGGGGTTCACAATCCACAGCCTAGTGTAAGAAGTAGGAGTAATTATAACTTCCTTATCCATGATATTTTCCAATGCCCTCTTCTCATGTCACCTTTATGCATTTTTATGTGTAATCTCTGTTGACCCTAAACATTTACACCGTTTGGCTTTTCCAGCTCATTCTCATAGCCCTAGGGTTGTGGGGAAACGGTGCTTGGTAAATGCAGCTAAATAATAGATAAACAAAGAACCTTTTTTTTATTTTATTATCCCTGTCTAAACAAATTGAGTCTACCCCACAACATAGCACGGTAAGCTTGTTGGTTTTGTAATTCATGTCAATTTGATTTTGAAATAGGTTTTCTTACTTCTGCAGCAGAACCTGGAAGTTACAGTTTAGCTTTAGCTCTCTATATATAAATACCAACAATCATGCTTCTAGCCAAACCTATTAACCATTATGAAAGAAAAAGAGATTGCGATAACACTTTCCAACCTCAAATTATGTGCTGCATCTCCACATTAGAGATTGACTCTTACAGTGATAACGTTCAATCTAAATATAGTTAGTTAATATTATTTCATCATTGTTGATTATATTTATAAAATGCCACATCGTTTTTATTGATATACAGTTGTGTGTGTGTGTGTGTGTGTGTGTGTGTGTGTGTGTGAGAGAGAGAGAGAAAAAAACATACATAAATTGTTATGATTGTCATTCCATCATAAACAAATAAAATATGGTGACCATTCTGTCAATTTTGGTAAATAACAGCTTAGTTGCCAGCCTGCCAACCATTTTATAGTAGTCCAGCCCTGGTAAATTCTGAGGTGAGTGTGTGTGCACGTGCTTGCAAAGCCACTTGTGTGTTTGCGCACACAGCTGTTACGTAGTGGAGCCACAGCGGTGTGGGTCAGGATGGGCTAAGTGTTCCAAAGAGAAGAAATGAAGACAAATGAACAGAGTGGAGCTAAACACTCTTCCAGTCAGCTCCATATTACTTATCCTCCGCACCCCTCTCCTCCTTCCCCTGTTTTATCCTTTCTCTCCTTCCCTCCCTCTCCCTGAGAAAATATTACAAAGCCTCACAGAAAGACACCCGACATGGTAATGAAAAGCGCAAAAGCGTGGCACTTTTTTGTGCTACGTTCACGTCAACGGCAATTAATTCCACAGCACAGTGTGGTGCTATAATACTAAGCCTAAAGCCAGGACTGCTTGGATGCTCCCTATTAAATTAAATCTGCGTCAGGCCCTTTTTCCTTTTCTGTCATCTACCCATCTATTCCGACCGTGTCTGTCTGTCTGTCTGTCTGTGTGTCTGTGTGTGTGCATCATGTGAGCTTATGGCCTCCAGGTGCCTTAAGGAAAGGTTCAGGTTGATGGATAGTCAGCCAACACCACACTTTGATTTTCTGAAAATAACACAATCATATGCTACATTCACCTTTCAGGGCTATTAACACAGAGACACTGTTGTAAATGTGTGTATAAGTATGTGTGTGTGTGTGTGTGTGAGGGTGTTCTTGGGGGACAGGTGAAGGGGTTTAAAATGAGCTGCTAATTGAAATACTGACACCTTGTAATAGGCTCTATTTGCTTCTTTACTCTCTCTTCGGACTAGTGCCCAACTAACAAGTCAACCCAGAAGAGAGAGGAGGAGGAGGTCACTTTATACACTACCATCACTCTGCCATCCTTTTTTCCCTCTGGTTCACTAAGAGGAATGGCAGCGATAGAAGAAGAGGGAGAAGAAAAAGAAAATGAAGTGATATATAGCCTTATCGATTGGCGGGCAGGGCTATTGATCAGGGAGTGGAGAGAGATGGGAGGAAGAGGAGGTGGAAAGGGAGGAGGGGAGGGTAATGATAGAGTGCTTTTCTCTGAGCAGAAGAGCAACTAGAGGGGGCTATCCCTTTGAACAGCTAGGATGCCCATGGGGTTCATTATATACAGGGTGCAACCCTAGGGTACCCACAGCTCAGCCAGTCCTGGCATCTCCCGTGAGGAGCTGCTTTCATCAACCCCAGATGATGGGGAGAAGCTCTGTGCTTGATACTTTTTTTTTTAACATCTTTTCAGCCGGACAATTAATATTTATCTGTACGCTATAGGGAAAGATAATGCCCTTTACCTCCTGTATCTCAAATTCCCTTCTAAATAGAGGCATCAAGAAGGATCCCCTGTCCTATTTTCCCTTTTCCCATATGGTGGCACTAATACCGACTGGCAAAAGGCTAGTTGGCTCCATTTCCTGCTTTAAACACAATTCAACATGCTTTGGCCTGCAAAATTGCTAATTTCTTCTCCAACTGTCCTGAAGTCTCTCTGGTGACCATGGCAATGAGTCTATGGGCACCTCGTTGTGATTAGGCATAGCGATGAGGAGCATATGGAGGAGGCCGCCTACCTTTTTATCCAGTGAAGACCAGCTCAGCACTTGAGAGCTGCCGCTTCCTGGCACGCCTTCCAAGCTCTCCCCAGGTTGTCTCTGAGTCTCATCCTGCTCCATCTGCCACTGACTTGGGCTCTCTCCAGAAATCCTGGAAAAAAATCAGAGCACTCTCCTCTCCATGGTGGGAGCCAGCATGGAGGCCCAGTTTTCCTCTCCAGCTCTTTAGTTTTAAGAAAACTGCTGGTGGCTTGAGCCCCCTCCGGCAAGAGCAGCATGTAACATAACATTCTGGTCATAGGGGAATAACTGGCAAAATGGAGTGACAAAGGAGTGACTGGAAGTGGTCACATGTTCAATCCATCAAACCCTGAACCCTCCAACTAGCACTTAGCAAGTAATTTGAGCTCAATTGTGCAGCACAAAGAACATTGGAATGTCTAGTATGAGAGAAACATTCTGCAGTTGAGTTCTGTGTATTTTTTGCGACTGAAATTACAAAATATACTGTTGCCAGAAAAGGAAAGGTTCATTTTTGTTTGATTTGAAAATAACATTTCCATCTTATTGCCATTGTAGGTGTCAGGGAAATTCAGGGAAATACAGTAATCAGCCCTGCCAGGAGTATTAACCATCTGAAAGTTGACATAAATATCATTTTCAAATGGCATCCTTCCCCAGAACACATGAATTCAGAAAATAAATCTTTGTTTCTCTAGCTCTTTGGCACCATTTGGAGGGAACTTGATGCTGTGTTTCTAATGGATGGTACGGCCCAGCTTGATTTACAGTGGCTTGCATAAGGTTACACACCCATGTTAAAGTTGACTTAAACAAGGAATAAAAAGTAATCTTTTGGAAATTGATCTTAATGGCTTAATTTAAAAAAAAATGAAAAATCCAACCTTTAAGGACACCAATACATGAATAATCTATTGTAAATAAAAACATGTTCTTTGTTAAAATATAGGGGGCATAAATAGACACACCCCCTATGTTAAAGTCCTGTAAAGGCATGGGGAACTTTCCATAAGATCATCTCTCAATGCAAATCAAACCAGCTATTAGGCTAACTGAAATAAAACCATGCCAATCTCTAGGTATGGTGAAGGGTATGTGATGATGGGGGGCTATTTAAATTCCAAAGGCCACGGGAACTTTATCAGGATGCAAAGTATCCTGGATCCATGAAATAACTGGCCTTTAAAAATAAACCTCTACCTGCATCTATGGGAACTTAACATAAGGTTGTGCATACTTATACCCCGTGTATTTTAAGGAGGAACATTAATTAATTAATTTATTTATGATACATTATTCATTCGCAAAGAAAATTGATGTCCTTCAAGTTAGAATTCTTCCTAATTATTTTTTATTAACGCAAGATCAATTCCCAAAAGATGATTTTTTTTTTTTTATCCTCTTTTTAGTCAACTTTGGCATTGGTGTTAACTTATGCAAGCCACTGTAACTCACTTTTTTGGTTCCAGTACTTTTCTATTTTTGTTTTCCACTGTGGACAGTACCATGGATTTTCAACATGATACCTCAATCATAGTAGTACCAAAAAAGTACCATGTACTATCCACATTTTTTCCTAATGTATAACCAAAAATGATATAGCTTTTTTGGCACATTACTCACCTGTAAACGCATTACGTTTGCTTGGAATACCGGATGTTTGTTCGAAACCAGAAAAAAAAATGTTCTGCCTTCTGTCTGCCAGAAAGATGCATTCTGGGTACCAGGTAGCACCATAAGGTACTTTTGCAAAACATAAACATGATGAAATGCAACACCTTTTTAAACCACATGGAACATTGATATTAGACAAATTTGCAAAACCCCAAATAAGGTTTAATGTTATTGTCAAAAAAATGTACACACACGCTTCCTCACTGTCTCACAATACTGCACTTCCCCTCGCTGGCGTTGGACATCGGCATAGGCTGTAAATCTCACACTGCAGAATTATCCGGTGTGAATGGACATCCTTGGGATACAACTCATCGTCCAGTAATGATTTATAGTGTGTGTAATTTCCTAATTTTAGGCTAAAATACACACTTATTGATTGAAAAATGGAGATCAACGTTAGCCACCATCCGTTTTACACTAACAGTTCTGTCTACAGCCACAATGTCGAGATTGTCAGGAGCCAAGACCTGATTGATACAGTTATGATTGTTAACACCCACATAGAGCTGACTGACTGCATGACAAAAAAAAAGATGGATAGTTTTGCTTTTTATACTAGAAGAAAACAAAAATAATCACATATCTATAGCTCAGTCAGACCTGTTATTAAGTGTTTGCTGTGAGGAAGAAGGTCCCACAGTTTGTCTGAGGCAGCCTCACATAATCATGCGGCATGAAGCCAGGCACAACACTCTGCAGTATGAGGCTCCGTTTTGGCATTTGGTAGATCTAGATTCTACTTCTATTTCTGTCTTCTTTTTTATTTATTTTTTTTAAGATAATTTTTGTGGCATTTTTAGGCCTTTATTGACAGGACAGCTGAAGAAATGAAAGGGGGGAGAGAGGGTAGATGACATGCAACAAAGGGCTGCAGGTCGGAGTTGAACCCCGGGCCCGCTGCGTGGAGGAATAAACCTCTGTATATGGGCACCTGCTTCACCAATTGAGCTATCTGGGCGCCTGTTCTACCTAGGGATAACTAGCCATCTTGCTGGGGGTGGCTGTGGATCAGAGGTCGGGCAGGTTGGCCCTTGACCTCAAGATTGGTGGTTCAATCCCCAGCTCTTCTGGCCACATGTCAAAGTTTCCTTGAGCAACACACCGAACCCCTATTTTCTCACGAGCACTGTCCACAGCTCCTAATGCTTAGGATGGGTTAAATGCAGGGCTTGAATTTTATTGCATTGTACTGTATGATTGTATGTGACGAATAATACAGTTTCTTCTTCTTTCTTCTGATTTTCTAAATCATTAAACTTGCTAGCCCTAACCTTTATGGCTGTTAACCTCTGGGATAGGCCGCTGTCACTCCCAATCAGGTACGGGGCTTTGGCCACGAGGTGACATCGTCTGACTCTGTTCAAAGTCGGCATCGCTGGCCAGTTTTCTCTAGGAAACTGGAGTAGTGTGTAGTGGAAATGAAGCAGAGAAAATGTGTCTGAAACCCAATGCTGTGGTAACAGCGACAGAGAGGCGAGCTTGACCCTCTTCTGTTACTCCTCCTTACTCACTCCAACATTCCTTTTTTATGCATGAAGTTAGAGGAAATGCAACGCTGATGAAACATGTGATGACAGCGATGAGAGATGGAGTTAATGAAAGTGGAATGCGTAGACGTAGATATTGAGAAACTGAGACCAGATTAGCTTTTGGCACTTTGGTGTGATGTCTTCGTGTTTGTTGTCTGCGTATGTTTGCGTGTGCAATTACATGTCTCAGCATGTGCGTGTCTATGCATCCATTCTCTAGATGTCCGTGTGGACGTTGTTCTTTCTGAGAACTCGTTCCTCACACTCCCACACACTTGCAATTAGCCAGCCTGTGTGTGTGTGTGTGTGTGCACGTGTGTGTGTGCATGTGTGTGTGTGTGCGTGTGTATTATGAAAACCAGGTCTTTGTATTTAGAGTCCATCACAGGTCTCCAGGAGGTGACGGTAAGCTTAGACGACGAGCTCTGAGACGTGAACAAAAGAGGGCACCTCTGCTCATAATACTGGCTGAGCTGAATAATTGAATCCCTGAGCACGCTGGCAGCCATGCTGTTTTTTTTTTTTTTCCATGTATATTGCAGACCAGCAGTAATCTGTTCTAGAGGAGCATCCCTGGCTGCCTGCTGCTGAGTTTGTGGAGGAGATGTGAGGTGACAGAATAAGGCTCTGTCACCAATGCCTCCATTATTGATAAGATTGGGGCGGAGGGAATTTTTGAGAGAGACCTGGAAAGATCAAAAAGTTTGTTAATGCAAACACACAGTTTGGTTCCATTCCCCATGCGACTCATTAAGAAGGGGTAGGGGTAGGGTTGCTGTTAAGTGAAGCATCTTCGCCAGATTCGGGTTAGTTCTATGCCCTCTGTACTAATGATTATTCAAGTTCTTTTTTAGCGACTATAACTCCCAAGATGAGGCGAATAGTTCCCTTTGTCGATCGCCTTCACCATTCCATTCTCAAGACGTCGTTCTCTCTACCTTCCTCCCTGTTGTCTTTCCCTGCTTGTGTCTCTCTCCTGATAAAGACAAACAACCAAGTGTTTTTTTCACATACACCCTTTATGTATTTTTCTCCCATAACAAGGGTGATTAGGCAGATGTTCTAAGCTGTCAAGAGCTGTCATATTTCAGGCCTGATTCATGAATAAGCAACACCTGCTACATTCTGAGAACTCAAAGATAGCTTAAATAAAAGGGAAAAGGGTGAAAGAGATCAATTTACGAGATGTGGCTACTAGTTATTTGAGTATGTAGATGGTGATGAAAGTTATTTCTGCACTCATATTGTTTGTTGTGGCCTGTGTGTGAAGGCATGTAGTTAGGCGTTGGTTTATTGCACCGCAGAGTTTTAAGTGAGCCATAACTAATCATAACCCTCATTGAGACCTTTATTGATCCCATACTTACTGAGGAGAACATGCCTTCCTGGTTAAATTAATGGGGTTCAACAGATTACCAATATATCACAATGTGGTGCATAATCCTACCATGAACACAATATATAAGGGTTGGATTGCAGGCTCATCACGCTTCCACACCACACTTAGCTCTGGGGTTGGTTTTGAAATGTTTTTGAAACGTCTCTCAACAAGGTTTTAATCTAATTGCTTTGGCAATCACTGTGCTCTCATGTGGCCATGCAACGTTAACAAAAGGGATCAGCTCCAGGTTTGGAGTAACTTCTCACACTCAAGTAGGTGTGAGAAATGCATTTGCTGGATGGTCTGAACGCCAAAAAATAGAATGAAAAATAAAATGAAGAGGTGGTGCCAATGCATTCAGAGAAGTTGATGGAAATGGGAAAATAGTGAGAAATGGATACAGCTTTGCTCTAGATAGATATACAGTATTTTTTATTGTCCTTTTCCAAGGACATTTGTTGCAACAAAACCTCACATAAATACTTATGTGCATTATACACGGTACCCCAACATAACTACATGAACTAGGAAGGAATCTAAGAAAAGCTGGTTGATGTGAAGACATTTTTATACAATTAACCTAATGATATTTTTTTCCGGTTTAACCACTGCAAAATCAGAGCCACAGTAACGAGGTGGTGAACATGGTGAAGAGCCAATATACAAGATTGCACAATATTTTACACAATATTTAGCATTGCCTTCCCAATATTTCCCTGTAATGTGCAGCCCTTGTCCGTCCTTCATTACCACCATTGAGGTGCCCTTGAGCACGTCTTTAACCCCAACTTCTGTGGTGCAGCTGCTCATTGGCCTGCAGATCAGAAGGTAGTATACAGGGCAACTTCCAGGTGTGAATGTGATTTGGGCGTTTCTAAAATAGAAAGCACTGCTCTCAGTGAAAGATCCCTGATGTGAATGAAAGTTTCACTTTATGAGGTTTTTGAACATTAATATGCGTCATGGGACCTTTTAATAAAAATAAAAAGAAGTTGCCTTCCAAATTAAATGACAAAATATGTCTCCTAGAAGCGCCGTTGTCTGATTTGATGCCCCTATCAGCAGGACGACATCATTTATCTTTACCTTCCAAAACTTTTGCAAATCACTGTATAAAACATTAATATGTTTTATGATGCTATGGTTAAGCTTTGGTTGGGTTTAGGCACACAATTGACTTGGTTAGGTTTAGGGTAAGATCACCATGGGTTAAAATAGATTAGGTTAGGATTAGGCTATGGAATAATCGTGTTCAGGCTTGAAAAAAAGCCGTTCAAAAAAAAATATACGGCAGCTGTCTTTGTTAAAGTCCAATAACCCTGACCTCCATCCTGCACTGATGTCAACTGTTATTTCATCTCCATTCTTCTTAGTACAGTTTAATCAGGAGAGACTTCCTTGCTGTTATGAAAAGATTTATTGTAAATAACCAAAGTATGAAATGTCTTTGGACTCCATCGTACCAATATGTTTGAAGGGGTAGCGAAACCCAGACAAATCCCCCGATGTAGTCTAGACTGGGGGTAGTGAAGAAGGATCACAGGGGACCAAACCAAAGGTGCCAAGGGGCGGTTAGCCTACGAAGACCCAGGGTGTCATGGGTGAGACGACCGATGGTTGAAGGGGAGGAGGTGGGTCACACTCTTGTCCTGAAATGACCTGACAACGGCAGAGGAGAGAACAGATTTAAAACAGGGATGTCTTGCTGTGATTGGCTTGTGAAAGACATTCTGAATCTGACTGGTTTAACTGAAAAGTGAATGCATAGATGAATCTGATTGGTTACTAAAAAGTGAATGCGTAGAAACAGCTGATCAACAAGGAGTAATGTGAAAATGTTATTGAAGTCTTCCTTTAAAGGTGCTCTAAGCGATGTTGGGTGACGCTACTTCTTGTTGAAGTTCAAAGTATTTTCAAACAAGACTAGCTAGCCCCTCCCTCCTCCTCATCGTGTCCCCTACCTCTCTCTTCTGTGCTTCTGCGCACTAACCCCCCACCCCAAATCCTTCTTGTCGGTTATTGGCTGGAACGCTGGAACACTGTTGGTGTAATCTTCATGGTGCAGGTGGACACACTTTGTTTTTGTTGCCGTTTGTAGGCCCTGGGCTGTCTGCAGAGACCACTTTTGTTTGTTCTGGGGACAGGCACCTCTTGGATAGTGAGATGTTTGCTGTATGTGACAACAAATGTTGCAGCCTAAAACACGCGTGACATCGCTTAGAGCACCTTTAACAACTTACGCTGAGCTCCATTAGTTGTGAAACTGCTGGCGTACTTACGCATATAATGATACCTAACTTGCCGAAACTAAAGATATATTACCCTACCAAGTAACTTAGACTGCTCACTGTATCTATTGTATGTTTTTTTTTATTCACACTGAATGCCTGTGGGACTTCATTAAAATTAAAAAAAGTAACCATAGCCAAGGGAGTCTAAAAATAGCATCGACAGAATCTTGGAGCACTATCAACAGTCGCCGAGGTGACTGAGCAACAAACTCCCCAGGGAAAATATAAAGAGCTAAAGGCTGATGGATACGTTTTAAAGAAGCAAAAATAAAACAAACTAAGCCGCCATATATTAAAAGTGATGACGTATTGACTTTCATAGAGAGATACAAATAAGGGAAACAAAGACAACCAACCAGTTAAAGACTGACACCCAGTAGGTGCACATTTGGTTCTTTCTTTTTTCCTTTTTTCTTCATAAGAACCTATAGTAACCTAATGTTTCTGCATCAATCATGCCACTATCTTCAGAGTAGTTACAGCTTGAGAGGATTTCTTTGACTTACTGGATTGTACGAGGCATATGTGTAGAAACTGGGGAGGATTTTAATTGTAGGTGAGTTTCCCCGTGCCTCTCATATTTTGCTTTAACCTCCCCTCACCTTTTTCATTTCTCTTATACAGTATTTCTTCCAATAAAAGCTCTTCCCGCTTCTCCCTTACCCCATCTAGACTGTCTTTGTCTCCAACGTTATCTCTCTGGAAAGGCATAGAACCGTGCAGGCCTGGACTGTGCACGGCCAGGAGAAGATGCCGTTTGGTAAATAAATTCATTCTATGTGTTGGCCAGGTCAAGGCCCAGGCGCTCAGCTCTACAAGCGTATGTGTTACATTCAGACGGCAGGAGGAGAGGGAAATTGATTGCCCCCTTTATGTGAGGGAATGAGAAAATACTTTAGCAGCCTCCACATACACATAGACATACTCACGCACTCAAAACCCTCCATCTCCAAGCTGAGAACTGCAGCTCAAGGCACAAAGAACATAAAGGAAGACCTCTTAACAGTTTGTTTTTCGGCAATTTGTTCATTCTGCTGTTGCCCTGATAAGAACAGCGTGGTTGAAAAAGCAGGACCAGAGAAAAGTTGTTTTCTTCTTTCTTTGAAAGAGTCTCCATTCTTCCCTTCGTTTGCCCTTTTTCTTTTCATTTAACTGGTTTAAAGAAGTGATTTTCTCATATTGAGCTGGTAAGGTTGGGCTCTTCCTTTGTGAGTAGAAGTTTTTTATTTCACGCTGAGAGTTGTATGATTGCAGCAAGATCAATAATTGACTGCATTGGTCCCTGGAGGACAGCTAACCAGAGATCAATAGGAGCCTTGTAAGGTTGCTTTTTCCTTTCCAATATTTACCCAGGTATACCTGCTGCCCACGGTGGCGTTACTTTCCTAATGTATTTCTTTTGCACTGAGTCTGGACTCTTTGCTCTAACTAATCATTTCGATAGGTGACGAAGGGAACTTTTCTGCAATTATTAATCAATAAAGCACGCACCGAAAAATCGCTGCTCCCCTCGCCTACACACCTTTAGCCTCATTGCTGCACGGGGCAACAGTGAGAGTATTAGATTTCAAAATTAGATTCTCAATCCCAAGCCTATAGCTGAGGGAAAGTGATGGAGAGAACAATCACAGCAAATGGAAACTTAACATTCATTTAAAAAAAGTTCTGTGAGGAGTTTGATATGAAGGCAGTGGATTCATTCAGAAGTTCATTCCATCATAAACAAATAAAATATGGCAAGAGCTCGGTTGCCAGCCTGCCAACTATTTGTAATAGTCCAGCCCTGCTGAATTCTGTGGTGTGTGTGTGTGTGTGTGTGTGTGTGTGTGTGTGTGTGTGTGTGTGTGTGTGTGTGTGTGTGTGTGTGTGTGTGTGTGTGTGTGTGTGTGTGTGTGTGTGTGTGTGTGTGTGTGTGTGTGTGTGTTTTGTTTGTACATTGATATAAAAACCACCTGTGTGCATTACGGAAAGTTTCCACTCCCGAGCTGATGAGGCAAGCTGCTCTGGGCCGGTTGCATCACTGACTGTTGCCATAGCAACCTGTCCCCTCACTGCGAAGGTCTTCTGGCACGGCTACATTGATAGAGAGTCTTAAGCCCTCTTATAGAGAGAGGGAGAGAAACACAGAGAGAGACGAGGACTGTTAAAAGGCGGCCAGCCGAGGAGCACATCTGTATTACTTAGCGTCAGCCGGAAAGAAAGGCTCCCTTTATTAGGAAGGAAGTGGAAGATGTCCCTCAGGAGTGCTAGAGCGTAATGAATTTAGACTCATTCAACATTAATGCGATGTCGCTTCGATGCCAATGAGCTGTATCACCCTCCATCAACATCCGTTTCCTGATTTCCTGACAGTCAGTAGGTCATTAGTCAATGTTGAAGCCACCATTTGCAGATTTAATCTTATCACGGCACAATTGGCTTCACTTGAACTAGTTATTCAACACATTTGTGCGTCACTGCTCTGGCTGTCCCAATAATTCAGCTACTATTCTTGTCACCTATGGAAAGTTCAGGACTGTTAATTATTCATTCACACCTTTACTGCACACTTTCTCTTTCTCGTCTCCTTTCTCTTACAGCTGAAGCACACCAGACTGCTGTGAAATAATAAAAAAATAGGGCTGGTACTCCCCCCCCCCCCCCACAAACTCAAAATGCCTACTTTAGGCAAGGAATACTATTTGTTCCTTGCCTAAATTAGCCATTTTGAGTTTGTCAAGGTGATTCTGTCAAGCCTTATTTGGTGAGGACACGTTCATGCTTGTTGTCCATTTCTCCCTTTTTCACATTGAGGCAAATCCAACAAGGCAGCAAAACAATGAGACTGATAGAGCAGAGCATTTCACCACAAACACAGGCTATGGGGACATTTTATCCAGAGTAGAAACCATCTCAAAGTAATTGGATCTACCGGTTTTGGGGGCATATTTATTGAATCTGTGTCTAAGTGAACCTATGTTGAAAAGCAATCAACTAGTACAAAATGTTGCATAGCTTATATATTATAGATAACACTTTACTTGAAGTTTTTTACATAAGAGTGACATGACACTGTCATGAACACAAGACACTTACATGACACTGTCATGACACTGTCATGACACGGTCATGACGGATGAACCCCAACCTTAACCCTAACCCTAACAATAAACCATAACTTGACATGCCAAAACCAAATGAAACTTATTAAAAAAGTGTTATGTCATGTTTTACGACACGTTCATGACAGTGTCATGTCACTGTTATGTAGAAAACCATGCCAACTGTGTTGAGCCCACAAGTTCTGCAGTGTTGTAGATTGGTCAAAATAATAATTGTTGATTGATAATGTTGTATTTTTTTACGATGGCATGTGCTTTGATCCACCAAAGAAATGAACTGAAATGTGTGTCCTCTTAGTCACATTCTGCAATAGATGCAGTGGAAAATTGCCACCAGAGAACTTGTAAACCATTACATTTTCCCACTCGAGCTTTAATCAAAACAGCACAATCCCTTTCCTTTCATAACCCACTGCGCACTGAGAGCTTAACCAACACCATGCCATATTTAATAGATGATCCGTCCAAACACGTGTTACCTGTAAGACGCTTACCTTGACAAAAAAACAGTATGGAAGTGAAGCTTTTAACTAGGCCTGCACGATTGTATGCCCACGCACACATGCACACACACAGGCACACACACAATACACATTTAAAATCCACACTACTTCCGCTACTCATTTGAGAGAAAAGAATCTCCAAAGGTCATGCCTATTATTCCCAGTGGCAGAACATAATTGTTCTCCTTATAAGCACATTTGTTATTCTGAAACATCTATATTGACATATTCTAGCATTGGATGTGAGTAAAGCTTTTATTTTGATGTCTCGTACATGTATAATCAAGAAATGCTACCTTATAGCACAGTGGCTAGAACTCTCTAATAAACGTACATAAGAATGTGTACTGGATCTCAGACTACCTCTCAGAATTTAAACAGCAAACTGTAGAAACAACAAAATAATACAAATGTAAACTCATTTGGAACCCTGTCTGAATTTTTTGCTTCATTCGGATTGTTAAAAATGGTTTGGTACCAGAACTAAGACTTTTGCGTAGAGGTAAGCCCCACCAGATCTAACTGGTAGTGCTCCACCGCAAAAGTTCCGTCCCCAGCCTCTGCACCCACCCCTAGCAGATTCTCCCACAGGTGGTAGGCCCATGGGACGGAGAGATGGGCGCCATGGAGCTTTTTCGGGCTGTGCCCGGCCGGGTTCCAAGGTAAACCCGGCCACAAGGCGCTTGCTGAAGAGCCTTCCATCTGGACCTAGCTGCAGACGGGGCCCCGTGCTTCCTTCGGGCAATTTCACTCCATCTCCCTTGAATTTTGAACTATTCTTTGTCTGGCCCTTCACCTGAGACCACCTTGTCATGGGAGACCCTACCAGGAGCACAAAGCTCCCAACAACACACACCTCAGGTTCATAGGGACACACAAACCTTTCCACAACGATGAGGTGATTGTTTACCGGAGAGGCTGCACTTGATACGTTCACTTTGAAAGAGCCCTAAGCTCTGCTGTCAGTCTTTTGTCAGCTAAACTCGAGGCGAGAGGGAGAGTTTCTTACAGGAAAACATGGCAGAAGAGATCTGGCTACAAACTGTTGCTATTCATGTTTTTTTTCTCTGCAGGTGGTGTGTTCACTGTCAGTGTTTACAATCTGTATTTTTTGTGAGATATTTTAATAACAATATTCATTTTTTTTGCTATTATTTTGCTGTTACCTGTATTGTTAAGGAACACAGCTGATACATTTAAACCACAGAGAGATTCTTTTTAGGCACCCACAATCTCTGTCTCCTGTAGGTTTTTTTTTCCTCCCTGACATACTATCAAACACCTTCCCTCTCTCTTGTACACATCTGACACAGTTCGATTGAATTTCACCTCTTGTCACTTTGCTCGCATGGCTTCGTCTCCGAGCCACACGCTGACACTCGCATGCACAAACTCACAGACGCACACACAGCGCGTGGTGAGAAGTGATGGCAGAGCAGTGGGCCAGTCATGACAATACCTTCATACTAGCACCTGGCTGCATGTGCATGTCTGAGACAACTAATGCCTACACCTCTTAGACACACACACACACACACACACACACACACACACACACACACACACACGCACGCGTTAGCAATACAGATGCAGTCATGGATAGCTTCTCACATACACACACAATCACTTCTTTTTTCCCTGGTACAAAAGAGAGGGAGCTCAGGTAGCTGTCAGGCACTCTCCCACAGGGAACAGTGGGCAAGTCAAAAACAGCCTCCTCGCCTGTCACTCCACACACATCCACAAACACACACACACACACACACACTCACACACACTTTGGTGTGGGCAGAGAGACAGAATAAGATGCCTTGGGCAGATGCTGGACCAGTTGTCCATGCTGCTCACAGAGAGGTGTGTATGTGTGTGTGTGTGTGTGTGTGTGTGTGTGTGTGTGTGTGTGTCAGTCTTTCTGTCTATTCAGTACTGCAAAAGCCACCTGCCAGCGACTCCAAGTGGACATGCTGCCTTGCATTTAGTTTTGGCCTGGGAGCAACTGATAAGAAATAGCTGTGTGTGTTTGGGTGTGTGTCTAAGTGTGTGACATGTATATCCTCAGCAGTGACAATGGTCGCCCCTTCAACCAAGGGGACTTATCTAAAAAGTGGATTTTTAGGTGCTTGCGTCCATTGATTTCCAATCAGGTTGGCTACCTGTGAGAGCTTGCCCCCTCTTTTAACATCCCCAAGTGCTGAGGCAAGGACGTCACGCCAGCTGGCTGCCCAACAGCCCTCAAAGTGGGCACAGAGCCACAGCAGCTGTAGCTGCCACAACACGCTTGAATTACTCTGAAAGTTAATGTTATGTACACACAACACGAGCACATACGCACACAGGTACTTGCTGTTTGCTTTGCGCGTTCAGCAGGCTCTAACAAAGTTTACAGTTTGTTGTTTCTTGCTTGATCAAAGCTGAGGGGTCGGTAGAAAGTTTGGGATCAAAGCTTTAAGAGTTGTTGTGGCTTGACGTGTGTAGTTTGGCTTATCTCTATGTTTTCCTGGACGGTGGATCGTTGATATTTCAAAGACTACAGCCTCTTCAGAGGATGAAAATAAAGTCTCCACCAGACTGCGTTTCTGCCTGCTGTCTGTTGATTGATTTTAATGTTGGTACTGACTTTTAAAATTTTTTAACATTGAAGTGTTTCCAAATTTTGCAATTAGCTCAGCACGCCCAACAACACACTGGGCTTGCTCTGCATGGATGGGTTGATTCTTCCTGAATGAATTGAGAGCATCTGTTTGCTTCACGCCGAGATCACATTTAATCCCTGATGCATTTGTGTTACTGAACTGTGTAGAGTTCTGCACAAAGACTGCAACAGCTGACACATATTGAGATGAGGCCGTGCCTGTCTGGTGTTAAAACTTAAACATTGTTTGCATTTACTCGTGAAAACTAAGCCGTGCATTGTGTGTCAAACAGCTTTGAGTGTCTGTAACTGACCTTGAAATTGTGACTGAAATTAATATGTTCATATCATCATCTTGTATCAATCCTAACACCTTTTTTCCATCCTGTCTGGCAGGTTGCAGAGGGATGCTCTGCGGCTTCGGCGCTGTATGTGAGCGTGACCAGACCGACCCGGCCAAGGCCGAGTGTGTTTGCAAGAGAGTCGACTGCCCGTCCTTGGTGGCGCCAGTTTGCGGCTCGGACTCGTCCACCTACTCGAACGAGTGTGAGCTGGAGAAAGCCCAGTGCAACTCACAGAGACGAATTAAGGTTCTTCGCAAGGGGCCCTGCTGTAAGTAACACCTCCTGCCTAACAACCAGCCGCTCTTAGAGACACTGACAGAAGATATCCAGTTCCATAAAGACGATTTGAGACAAAGCCTTGTGCTTTCAGTGCAAAGTAACTAATCAGGGTTTTTCTATAGTATTTATTGAATAATGGCACTGCTCATGAAGATCTGCTAACTTGGTCATGAACACATTGTGTTTCCTATGACGTCACAATAAAAGCACCCCACTGGTTCACCAGTGGAAAGTTTGTAGCGTGAAGCAGGGACAGCAGGAAGGTTTCAGCAGCAATTTGACAAAAGTTCCAATGTGCCTGAATGCGATAAGGAAATTAAGGCTGAAATGTTAAAAATACAACCATGAGCTAACTCCAAACCACAGAGATTCAGGTAGAAGCAACAAAAGTACTTAGAGCTGAACACAGAGAGACTTTAAATAAACAGAGCGTTCTCTCTGGACTCCAGCACACACACTCATACATTCAGCTTCTGAGAGCCTAGCTAAGTGGAAGAGACCGTCACGGGTCGGCCCTGCTATCGAGCAGGATCACAGCAGCACGTCTATCCCCTGCTGTGTGGCTGTAATGAAAATCACGGCATCACATCCTATATGATGTTTTAAGAGAGTATGAATATGAAAGCTGATTACTTGTTAAGATAGAAAGAAAGTTCATTCAAAGTTTGACTTTTAAATAATTTTTATGCTCATAGTTAAAATGAACAAACGGTTTCACAGCATGTCCAAGCATTTTCACATCCGAAGACAGTAGAGGTCGAGCATATTTGACTGTTTTACTGCTGTTCTGTATCTGTGAGCTCACCACACTCCAGACCAGCCAAATTTGTTATGTCAGTGAGTTAGCATTATGATATACTGTGTTTAAACATTCTGAGAGATCAAATTGGGGCCTTTGATCTAGGAAAGATAAAGCCTAGAAAGTTCACTAAACCTACCATATTTCAGAAAGCAATCTTACTTGTGACTGACACTCTCTATTAAGTAGTTTTTCCAAAGCTGTGAATTATTACATTATATGTCATTTAGCTGATGCTTTTATCCGAAGCCACTTAAGGTTGATAGATACAGTATGTGGGTTGCACGCCTCTGGTTGGTTGGTTGATGTATTGCAGTGGGAATCGAACCCAGGTCTCCCACATCAAAGGTATGTTTTATGTCCACTGCGCCATCATCACCCCAGTATAGGTGAACTGCGTACAGCAGCATGGTGCACGTTGGGGTTTGAAATAATAGACACAGAACTTTGGACGTTTGGATCCTGTCTAAAACGGTCGTTCCCATACACCAAAACTGCATTCTCAATTACGCTTTGGGCAAAACTTATAATTTACATATATAACTTAAATGGCATAACAAATGTACCTATTTTAGTCTGAACTATCTTGCTAGCTGCAAGTCATTGAGTGACACCAAATTGCTTGTTATTGTCAAATAAATGGATTTCCATCACGCCCTGTTGTAATACAACAGCCTTTGGCTTCCTATCTTTATCGCCCAATAATAAAACCCCTCCCCATTATGTCCAGTCTATTGTCTTTTCAATATAGCTACTCTCCCAGTTCTTAAGCACCACCTGCACCTTCAAAAACAGAAAGTGTGCCACTGCTCCCATTGGTAGCCATCCAGTGTATGTTTTATCCCTTAGCCATTGGTAGCAGCCTATACTCCTGCTGTACCTCTTATTGCTTCTCTTTAGCAAAGCCTATGAAGATCCAGGGCTCTGAGGGGAGCAGCGAGATCCTGCCAGAGCTGCAACATTGCAGCAGCCTCAGTAATAACTATATTGTTTTGTCAGCGTCGTGCCTGCCTGCCAGTGTGGGCCCACTGCTAATTCCAGGGGTCTGATTACAATGCCGGCTTGAACTTGGCACTAATAACAAGCTTGGTGACTGCTCACCACTGGCACAGAAGAAGTAAAGAGATGTAAAGTACAGAGGGAACAGAGAGTACAGCGGAGATGCATCTGGAGAAGGAGGGGGGGAATAATGTTGAAAGAGGCATGAGATATGAAACATTTAGTGAACGAGGGGGTTACAAGAGCAACTGAGTAAGTGAGTGAGTGAACTCACTTAAGTGAGTGAACAGGTGAACAGAATACAGAAGTAGATTAAATCCAGTGAGAGAAAGTAGTGTGAGTGCTGTAATGATGGTGCATGGATGGTTAAGGCCATCAGAAGCACCATAATTACCACTAGCAACAACAGCAAGCAGTCACTAGAAAAAAAAGGTAAATCATAATAATAATGAAGATGATACTAATGATAGTATTGCTGATAATACTGTAACTACATGCTCACAACCAGAACAGAGATTTTCTCTTTCATAACACATACATCACATCCGGAACAAGTCAAAAGCTTTTGATTTTTTCCTTTCCTCCGTTGCCAGCATTTGAAACAACCTAGTATAATTGATGCTAATGGTATGTCCACCTTTTCATGTAACCATGGAATCTAACTGTTTTTCAAAGATCACAGAGTTCTTTGGGTGTTCAGTACAAGAACACATGTGTTCTATATGTATTCATTCTTTTTTAAACAAAGGGAAAATAAGGTAATGCTTATTTTCCAACCTCCGTTGTTTCTCATTTTTTCACCTCTATTTAGATTTGACAAAGCAGGGCCTTATTATTATGACTTGCAATGTAATCAATGCACACATTTAGAAAATAAAGTAAAGAAAATAAACATGATTATGAGAAAAATAGACCCCCAAAATATCCTTTTGTATGATCATATTTTGAAATTCTCCCACATGGTCACCACTTCATTAGGACCATTTAGACTCAACTCCATTGAAACATGTTGCAGTAAAGTCTAAATATTTTACATTTCAGTGCGGGCCCTGTAGAATTATCCATGGCATGAAGTTGGCATGTTGACTTTTTTTTATTTTTTTATTTTTTTTCTGGTAAGTCTTCATATCTGTCCTTTGATTATCTTTGGGCAAAATGGTAGTGCTGTGAAAAAAGGCAACAAGTGTAATTTACATTTTTCTGTGGACTTAACCCTGACACCAGTGTTAAATTGAAATCAAAATGTTATGTTTTGACTTTAAAGTGGCACATACGGAAGCATCCATAAAATCCCTTACTGTTTATTCTGCCATGCTTTTACATACGCTACTTATCTTTTTTTGCATTGTATGTTGTATGTGTGCCAACCACCTAGAGTTAAAAGATGTAAGGAATGTAACAGGGTTTAAAGATTAAATCAAGTTGTAAGCTGTGGTTTAGGATTCCTCATAAGATGTTGTATCGCTGAAGGATATTTGCATTTGTACTTTGAATGTTCCCAGGTACTGTAGGTAGAGGTGGGGGGGCGTTAGGAGGTCAGGAAAAGTAGAGTGACAGGTTCTTATTCTCTTTCTGCCTCCAGTAATTTCAGCCGGTACACAGGGTCTGGACAGGGCACTCTGGCTTAGATTATGGAGTCGTCAGTACTGATGGAGGAAGAAAAAGAGCGGGAGAAAGCTCTTTAACTTTAAGAATAGTGTGGGCGGTTGGATTGGTGCTTTTGTGCAAAGCTTCGTTTGACTCATTCGATTTGAATGCTTTTTCATTGGGGTAAATGAATTGGCTACCGTTCTAAGAGCCGTCATGTCCAATTCAAATCAACTCGGGAGTTTTATCTGGCATTCAGGAGTGAAGCCACAAAAGAAGTTTTTTTATCGAAGATTATCCCCCTTTTCCAGGGACTGGAGTTATATGGAGCATGTTGTTTGCGGTAAATAGAAGTCTGAGGCTTGGGGTGTGTTTTTGCAAAGAGGAGGGAAGCGTCAACCAGCAGGTCCCTGACATCTGCAGGATGCTGACACCACTACGTTTCCCAATGTGAGCATTTTGTTGCTTACTTCAAGTAAGACTTTCACTTTTACAAGGAAAAGTAACAAATTCTTCCTGCAAATCAAACCGTAAACGGCATATTTGCTCGCATTATCACACTCGGGGGATTTGACTAAGTAACCAGTAATTATCACTTAGAGCCACAGTGGCCACTTACTTACATAGTTCTGTAATCTGCTGTGGTCATTCTTTATCTGCCTATGTTAATAGGAAATTCTGGTTTAATACGACCCAAGTTATTTTTTATTACTATGTTCGCCCTTGTTCCTATTGGTAATAACGTTTTTTTCACCAAGTTAATTGTTTAGCTTTAGGGTCTGCATTTTTGCTAAGTTAAAGCAGGAAGCATGAGCAGTCACCTGAACTTCCAGGTTAGCCTACCCTACATTTTTTCAACCTGGACATTATCAGACATTCTTGTTGGAATGTTGCAGTGTTCCCCCAGTCCTCCCCTACTGGCAGATGCCAATTTATCCCCACTCTATATACTGTACAGTTCAGCTCAGCTCAGTATGGCATAAGTGTGTAAAAATCACCAGACTCATTTAGCACCTCACTCATAATGCTAAACTGACTATTACAACATTCAAGTGCCAAGGTAACGTTGTAAGTCCCCTCCGGAGGGTAGGACAAAATGACCCACACATCGTTAAAGCATGGCCCTTAGTTGCCCCAGTGCTCCACTCTAATATTCACATAACCTAGCCCTTAATGGGTCAGACTAGCTCCTTGCCAGCTTCCTCATTATCTTCCTTTTGTTCTAGATGGCTGATTTTGGATGGGCGGGGTTACATCTTTAGCAGTCAAGCAGGCAGGCGGCGAGCAGATAATAGCCTCTGATATTATCAAAATTAAAAGGAGAAGCCATGTTTAAATTGGCCTTGCTGGAGTACCTAACGACACAAGGCAAGAAGAAAAAAGTCAGTTAAAAAAGAAAGAACTCAGAGCTAGTGAGATAGACACAGCCAGCAGAAGCTTTGTGGTTTAGAGAGACAAGAGACTTGTTTCTCTAAACCATATTAGTGTGTGTGGGCATACACTCACTGCAGTCGGCTGGGGAACACGCACCATGTTGGCTCTCCTAATATTGAACTTGGAGCAGAGTGGTAAAATACACTCCCTCTCCCAGAGAGAGCCACAGAAGTGCTGCAGAACTCATCTTGTGTGGCCACTCTAGTGGAACATGGACTTTTCATTCTTTTTTGACTTTATTCTTTTTTGTCTTGAAGGAGCGCAACTAGTACTGTAAAAAAAAAGTGTGTGTGGTGTGGAGATTGTAGTAAGGTCACTGGGGTTCAAGAGAGTGATCAATGGAGATTGATTTTGTGTGTGTGTGCGTGTACGTGCGTGCACACACGTGTGTGTTCTTGAGAGATGGCCATAAGCACGGCTTGCTGCCTCCTACTCGATCAGTCCTCCCTCCTCTCTCTCTCTCTCTCTCTCTCTCTCTCTCGCTCTCTCTCTCTCTCTATCGCTGTGCTTTAGAGGAGGCTTTATCTCTCCAGCACCACCACACTCTTCTGTGCTCGCAGTGAAAGGAGAAAGGCATCAGTACTCCACACCTGCTGCTCAGTCTGCTCTAACATACTGCAGGCAGTCAGACCTAATACTAGGAGCAGGTGAACCTCTCCATCTTAAACGTTATGTATGTGGTACAGCTTGAGGTATTCAGATAAAAGTCAGAGCTGTTCAGGGATTTGATGCACTTGCATTCATTTTACTTAAAAGGCTCACACCTGTCTCATACGCAACTATCTTACATGAACAAATATGTTTCATAGCAGCCATAATACTGACCAGATTACACTTTCTATCAACGTAATGAGGATATATTTTTATTAATCATCTGCAAAATTCTTATTATATTTGGTTTTTGTCTCCTCTCCAATATCATTTCCGTCTAACATGGTTAACATTTTAACATCCCTGGCCACTGGTGTCAAAATAAATGTTACTTCGGCAAAAATGGATGGTGGATGGATTGAGGATTGTGGTTGGGGGGGGCAACCACTTTACCTCAGAGCCACAGCCACATATTGTACCCATGCATTGTGTATGTGAAAACGTGTTTTTTGGAGAACACGCTGTACGGAATTGCTGTATCAAATGTGTTATGTGCGAACGGAACAAACTGTTAGATTTAGATGGTGACAAATGTCACCATCTAAGGAGACCCTGAATAAATCAATAAATACATTTTGACGCTTCCTTACTGGACATGAGGGCTCATAGAATGTTTTGATTAGTATGAATATGATCTGAATCGTGCAACATCCCTTTCACAGTCTAATTATAACACCTGTGTGAGATTTTAGAGTAACATGTTCTCATCTCTTTCCACCACCATGTTAAAAGCATCGATGCCAAGGAGCTATAAAGCTTCTTTGGGTGGAACAACGCCTTACTGAGACCATTTGTGTGGATTTTCCTTTAATTTTCCACCAATCGGAAGGTTTTTTCCCCGGAAAGCTAAAGCTGTCCCTGGCACGAGCTTTTTACCCCGGCTGTACTTTTTGTCTTTTGTCTGGTGCTGGTGTGGCTGGTTGTTAAGGTGTCTGGGCTGGGCCGGGTAAAAGCCCTGATTTATCCCCTGTAGGGCCCAAAGCTGGCTGGGAGGGAAGGTTTCAGGAAAATCTCCTGCAAAAAAAATCCTCACTCTAGAGCAGAGCTGGAGAGACAGAAGAGGAAAGCCAACGTGCTTCATCCCTCCTTTATTTTCTGATTTCACTCCCTCTTTTTCTTCTTCCTCTACTTCTCTTTTTGCTTATGCTCTAACAATCTCTTTTTCTTACCCGGTGACACGCCCGGTTGCCCCCGGTGACAATCGACTGGTGGTAAAAGCTGTAGTTGGTAGAGATGAATTTTGGCTTTGCCGGAGCAGATAACAGAGTTCTGCACACTCTTACTGACAATCCTCTGTTTTGATTTTCCTTGTTTTTTTTGTCTTTTCATTCCTTCTACCCTCCTTTTCCTTCTTTGCTTTGTCTTTCCAATTTTCCTCCCTTTCTTCTTTTTGTCCCTTTGTATTCCTCCTAGGTTTTTTCCCTCTCTTCCTTCCTCACTCTCTTCTTCTTCTCCCATTCTCTTGTTCTATTCTACCCTCATTTCCCTCCTCCCTTCTCCCTCTTCCTGACCTCTTCCTTTTGAGTCCATTCTTACTCATGTCTCTCTCTCTTCATCTCCCCTTTGCTCTGATAGACCAGCCAAAAATAACCTTGTCACCCTCCATAGCGTCCTACTGCTTTCTGTCTCGTTCACTTTTTCTCAGTCCCTTCATTCTCTTTTGTTTTCCGCTTTCTTTTTTTTGCTTCTACTTTAATCAGTAGTAACAGTAACACACATATACACACACACACACACACACACACACACACACACACACACACACACACACACACACAGAGTAATCAAATTCCTCCTGCGTGATTGCTAAACACTTTTATGTGCATGCACACACACACACACACTCTCACTCTAACACATAGGGCGAGAGGTCATTGTAAATAACTCGGTTTTCGTGCTTTCATTTCCCTCAGGCATTGACTGTTGCTTGGTATTCATAACCACAACATGCAGAACCTGACAGACTGACTGTGTGCATCTGTGTATGTGTGTGTAATGATACTACATTTACACCCCTATGCATATACACACATACACACATACAGGCGTACTTAGTGAAATATACAAACACTTTGGGGATTTTGAAAACGGATAGATTGAATAATATACATTCTTGTTATCGTCCTACATACACACACACACACACTCAAACACACACAAGATGATAATGGGCTATGCTGGAATCCTCTATCCATCGTTACGTGCTGTTCCTCGTCCACTGATACTTGTAAGACAAATCCTGTCTTCTTCATCTCTGTCTCTCTATCCAGCGTTCACCTCTCTAAAACCTGCAGGCGAAATACAGCTTAACTGTATTTCGCACACAACTGTAACACACGCAGACGCACACACACACACACACACACACACACACACACACACACACACACACACACACACACACACACCTGCTAATACCAGACAAAGTGTGGTGTTTTGAGACTTTTTAATGTATTTATGCACTTGGCTTCACTGAATAATACATAGTTATCTGTTATTTTCCATGCACATACTTTAGGAGACATAGAAAGGAGTGAAAATAATACAGGCAGAGCAGTGTGGGAAATGTGAGAAATACTACCAACTCAGCGTACGATGTGTGTATGTGGGGGGGGGCTGCTGCTGTCAAGCTATGTCCTTTATTTATATATATATATATATCAAACTTTTTTCTCTACTGTATATATGTAATTGTGTTCCAGTCAGTGACTTTATTGGCATAACGAGACAGAAACAAACTAAAGCGAACAGCTTGACTGTACACCAAACAAAACGTTACTGGTTTTGAGTTCATTAATCATTTGGATTTAAAGTATGTGCAACAGAACATGATCAGAAGTATCTACTATAATGTTTAACAGTTAAAAATAAACATTTAAAAACATACACAGTACGTATTTATGCCCAGCACTTTAAGGTACGCAAATTATTTAAGGACCTCCATCGACCACACTCACTCCCTAGAGTAATGCTGTGTTCACATTGTGGCAGTAGAGGGCAATTTAGACGCTCCTTGCTTTCAATGGGAGAGTGATTGTAATTCCACCGTTGCTGATTTAAAATGAGCAAACAGATTTTAAAACTTATCAAACTTTTACTTTGTGGTGTTGGGATATTCAGTCACATGGATTCAGGTGTGTGTGTGTGCGCGTGCGTGCGTGCGTGCGAGAGAATGAATGAATGAATGAATGAACGAATGCATGAATGAAAGTGAATCAGCTCGCATTGTCTCGTCTCAAAGCCAAGATGAAGTAGTGCAGTAGTTATTGATTCAGGTCGTCTGGACCCAGAGGCCTGCTGTTGTTCATGTTAGCGATCTAATGAGACTGTTCACACCTGGGTTAGAATGTGAATGGGGTTAACTGAGAGGGAGGGGAAAAAAACAGCAGGCTTTTGTCCTCAGGAACAGGACTGAGTAGTGTAACTCTGTAGAAAGTCAGCTCTTGTGAGTAAACTTTTTAAGTTGAATACTGATCCGCTGGCAAAAAGTTCAGAAAATGACCACGTCTTATTATGTTGAATCAATATCAATGTATGATATCAACGCTAGCCCCAGTCGGTGACAAACAAATTGCATTTGGGCTGCTTTATAACATATGCCAGCCCGACAGTAGAAAATATTACTAGAGCTCTAATGCATCTGTAGGACCACCATTAGTTAATTGTAGGGGTAACATAAAAAAATTAAAATTACGCACAGTAATGATGAAGTATGCACTCACAGATGTGTGTGTAGGCAATTTGAATATGACGTGCCAATGGCAAACTCCGCCAGTAACAAGGAATACTTGCAATTTAAAGAGGTCATTACACAAGAAAAAAAAAAGTACAATTGTAGAAAAAAGATGGCCATAAGTAGTGAGAAAAAAACAAAGTTAAAATCTTAAAGATTAGAACTTTAAAATGATGCGTTGGAAAAAGAAAAATAATTGAATTTAAAATGTAACTAACATTATTATTAAGTCATGTAAGCTACGAAAATAGCAGTTTTTTTAAAGAATAATTCATTTTCTCTCCCTGAAAACCATTCCACTCATCCTATAAAAGCTGTAACTTTCTGAAGTGGCAAAAAATGGCAGCATGGCACTGCATTAGATTTTTATATCATGTACTTCATTCATTTTGAAGAACCCACACTTTGTACAAAACATTTCACAGGGACTTGTTTTTACACCCAGGAACTAACAATCTTCCATGCCTTTTTTGTCGCAGTGGAGCAGGCCCACCTTTGAACACTTTCTCTCTGTTTATAGTGGAATGAATGAACTTTCAAATGTTGTTTGCCAGTGGGTGCTGTCACTGCCCCATGTGAGCCGAGTGCAGATGACAAACGGCTTACGGCATAACGTGTCATATCTTTTCTCATTACAAACAATAACAGAAGATGGGAATCATTTCAAAAATGTTTTAGCTATCTATAATTGTTTGATTGCTAACGCCATTCAAGTGACAGCCTTTGTTTTGTTTGATTGCTAGCTTATATCCAGCAGTCATTTCAAAAACATTTTAGCTATCTATGATTGTTTGATTTCTAACGTTAGCTCAAAACGCCATTCAAGTGACAGCCTTTGTTGTGTTTGATTGCTAGCTTGTAGCCAGCAGTGAAAGAACTTTGTTATGTAGGTCCAATTTTATTGTATTGACATTAACAAAGTCTCTCGTTAGCATCTTGTAGGTTACTTGTTGCAAATGGACGCATGCGCAACTCAAATCTGCATTTGACTAACAGAAGGAATAGATCAGTTTTATAGCATTTATTTAGCGTTTTGACTGGAGATTCTGACCGCATTGTTTAATTTCTCTAGCAACTATGTGAATATTGCTTTGTTTATAGTTTATTCTTATTACATTAACTTTATTCTAACTTTCTTATGATTGTGAAGACAGACCAATGTTCCTTCATTTGTACCTAAAATGGGCTTTTCTCAGTGAGATTAAACAATTTTCATCACAATTAGACTAATAGACACATACACGCACACGCACACACACACACACACACACACACACACTCTGCCTGCCTGTGATAATAATGCTTGCCAGAAAAGGAAGAGAATCAATCCAAGTTATTTTTATCTATTACTTGCTCCTGCAGTCTTTCCCAGAGAGGCTTATCAAAATAGCTTGAATTAAATGGTTGTCATGTTAAATAGGTTACTATTTTGCAAGGCTGAAATGTGCATGCTGATTTGAGGAATTTATCTGATTGCAAATATCTGTGTGTGAGAGAGAGAGAGAGAGAGAGAGAGAGAGAGAGAGAGAGAGAGAGAGAGAGAGAGAGAGAGAGAGAGAGAGAGAGACATAAATTGATAAACACAAGTTTTAAATTATAATTCAATGGATGTTTGTTATGTTTTCAATTAGGTCTTAATATTTGGTTCCTCATTATTGTATAATTTGTGCATTTGCTACAAGAGATAATTTCTTGTTTTTTTGTGTTGTTGATGTTTCAGTTTGTTCCAAAATTAAATCACTGAAAATCTTAAAGTCGTGAGTTAGCGTAGTAGCTTCTGACCATTTAAATCCAAACCACGTGCTACTGTATGAGCTGTGAGTACTTCAGTCACCAAGTGATGCTCCCTTCTCATACAGTATTCAGCTTCAGTTTAGCATTTTTTTTTTGAATTTGTGAGAGGTGAAAATCTCTAGCATTTACAAAAAAATTACATTTTTAGAAAAGTTAGAAAATAATTAACTCAATTTTGTGTAGCAGACATTGAGAACCACTGACTTTAGGACAGCTTTCATGAAGTTGCAATAGATACTATGACCTTTAAATCCGTTAGTGAACTGAACGAAAGAACAGTGAATTATGAGACTTTGAGTGCACGTCTTGAAACCTATCATGCATTCATGTGTAGTGTGTGCTGACACTGTGTGTCTTCATAAGGATGTGCCAGTGTTTGTGTTGAGGACCAACACCTATTGTAATTGACTTTTTAGCAGCTCTGAACGGCATATTGCGCCCAGCGGCCATCACTCATTAACAAATGTTTATGGCAAAGGCCAAGTATGATGAGCCAACGCTTCGCTGCACATCAGTGCTTATTTTGGCTCCCCACCACCACCGGCGGTTAATCAGGAGCTAATGAAAGGAAACTTGTAGCATATGCAACACTTAGTCCAAATGGATCCGGGAGAACATTGGAAATGCATTGCTCACTGATGGAAGTTTGTTGGTTTCAAAAATAGCATCTTTCCATTTTTATTTTGATGCCACTATGTGGCTATAAAGGTATATTTGGCACATTAGATTCATTAAGCTTTTATTATGCTAATTCAAGTTTTCTTAGAAATGTTTGTAATGAAAGCATTTTATCAGTGAATCATAGTCATAGCTGCAGAATAATTGTTTGCTGTAATTAGGGAAGTCCGGATCAGCTTCTTTGACTCCCGATCCAATCCCGATCTTTTAAATGTTGAATAACTGCCAAGACCGAGTCCCAATCCAATACTTGTAGTTGCTCAGATATTAGCGCTGCACACCGGATTATTATATTTACTTAATCAAGTAAACAATTAACTATTTGTTTCTTATTAACTTACTTATTACTTACTTACTCAACTTACTGCAGCACATGAGTCTTTTTTGTAAACACCAAAATATTTCTCTTTAGGATGCCACCCCCCACCAAAACATAAACAGTCTTAAATTCCCCGCTGGACAACGAAAACTAAGCTTAGTGACGCCTCTTTTGCTTAATTCTATCTAACCTTTGTTTTTCTTCTTGTGTTTACCTTAGACTGTATAAAACAGGTGTTTAAAGGAGAATTCCAGCCAATTTTTATGTTAATCTTGATCGCTATAAATATGGAAGTACTTTCAAATGAAAAACCCTGACTGAATCGTGTACAAGCTTCCAATAAGCTAAAACAGCAGTTAACGGGGCAAGTTTTTGAGTGCCTTTGTGCCTCTTAACAGACACACAATGCAATTAATTATGTCTGTACAATATAAACAGGGCCCTTACGTAACATCAAGATGCGTTTTCAAGTCAGACACTGTTTTAATTCACCTAAATTCACCTTAATTCACCTACTCTGTGGGTAGTTTGCTTGCCTGGTTAGCTGATATAGTTAGCGTTTAGCTGCTAGTGATAAGTGTGTTCAGCCAGGCTTTTGTTAAAATCATAAAGCAGCAGTTCCGTGTGTATTTGTCATCCATTTAGTGTGTGAGCGATCTGGTCTTGGTGAGTTGGAGGCCTGGCAGTGTCGATCTGTGTGCTAGTTCCCTTAGCTGAGCAGGCAGTCCCCGCCTTCCTTGCCCCTCACAGCCGACAACAACACCACCGGGCGCTCATGGGAAATACCCATGGAAGCTCAGAGGAAGCTTGTACACGTAGCTGCAGCTACTCAGTGTTGCCTGCACCGATTCAGGTCAGGTTTTTTTCAATCAAAAGAACTCACGTATTTATAGCGATCAAAATTAACAACAAAATTGGCCGTAATTCTCCTTTTAACCGATGTCGGCTCCAGACGATAACCGCCTTAAAGCATGGTTTTCTAATGGAATCACGCAAGAACTGGAGTAATCTGCTTCTGTTAAAAAGGTGACTTAGAAAGACGGCAAGCTACTAGACCCTCTCTGGACAGACACTGGTAAGTGTCCTCGCCCATCTTGGTGTCCGCGCTCATCTTGGTTTGAAAAGGCAGTCTGCCAGGGCATGTAGGCAATGGATAAAAGGCGGTGATCACTACAATCTGAGGTATGTTGGTATAGGCTGAATGCCAATCCCTGATCAGTAAAATAAAACAAAAATAAATAAAATCGCCTCCAATCCGATACCGGGACGGGACATCCCTAGCTGTAAAGCTAAATCTTCTAACGGGGTTTGACAAGTTTAGTCTCACTACAGTTTGATTCAGGGCTGCCTGGTGTGGATCCCAACAACTTAAACACATCCATTATCTGTGATTCTAGCTTTCAAGAAGTAAACATACAAGCAGTCTATTGCATCCCCGACTTATCCTGTCACTAAAATCTTCATTGTTACTTTCAAAAACTCTGAGCCTTATTTTTTTAGATAGATAGCTTTGTTTCTATTTTTTGTTTTCAGAATGGTTATTGCAGAGGGAATACAAGATTTTTTGTGAATGTTTTTCCAGCGTAGTGGAAATTTATACCCTCTGCCTGATGTTAGTAACCGGGGGTAAAGCGTGGTGGAGGGGTGAGAGGGTTCCTGTGTGATGAGCGGGGCTTTGCTGATCTCAGAGCGGCTGTAAAGGCGCACCTCTTGGCAAAAGCACTGACAGTTTTCCAATACGCTATGCTGACGTTTTCCCATTGGCCATTAAGGTGACATGGAGGCCCCAAGGTTAAAGAGACTGTCCGTCAACTCGTGTCTTTTCTTCACATCTTTCATCTCTTTAAGCCTGCTTATATGGATTACATGACTGAAATACAGTCCTTTGAAAGTAACTCGATTTGTTTTGAAAGGGTGGCCCTCGTCAGATCTTTGTTTAATTGCCTGGATTAATTGTACAACAAAATACATACTTCCATTGATTGCAGGAATTTTATTAGCATAAAGGACATTTAGTGCCTCTCACTTGTTGTTTTGGCACTGCCGCTAATATTTTGAAGCTGCATTAATCAATATTTTTATATTTTTTATTTTGTAGAACCTGTCCAGTTTCAACAAACTCTTTAGGTCCAGAAAATAACTTGTATTTGACCTCTGACCTGCCAGTAGAGAATCAAGAAAAGTGAGATTTTCCCATTGAGTGCTGTTTTTATTGAGCAAAATTATGTTTGGATGGTTCAGAATATCACACATAAAATAAGATGGTTGTGTTCTTTTTGCGGATGTACCTGCCCAAGGCTCCATGTGGTTTCCTTTAAAGGAAGGGCAACTAAATGTGTTAATATTCAGTGATGTTTCACTGAAGATCTAAAGTTTGTACATACATCTTGTTTGTCATAAATGCCACATGCAGACAATTTCAGCGCTTACTTCCTTCTTGCTGTCTCTCAGCAGAATAAATGAGCTTCTTGTAGGCATTTCAGCACCTGACATGTGCTTTCCTTCACCTCACAATAGCAAGATTTCTGCTCCACTGGTAAATGACCGCAAAGCTACAAAATTGTCTATTTTGGATTCATGAAACCATAAAGTATTGCAACATTTTAGTGTTTTATCATCTTTCATTTAATTTTCTTAAATTTTTTTTTTCTCAGTTCTTCAATTGTAATCGAGTTCCAGTTCTTGTCCCCTACAAGGTTTTATGTCTTTCACCCCAGACATTTGGTTTAAAATCTGCTAGGTGGCTGGCTAAACACTAGCCAGCCACCGCACACTCACACTTCACTTCTTTGCTGTGAGTGTGGCCACCAGCAGACTGGAGTAGGATGAGAGCTGTTTTGTGGTTCATTTTCCATCCGCAAGGGTAAAATAGCAAAACGCATAAAAGTGTGCAACAGCTGCAGTTCAATGAAGCACTTTGAAGAACTACATCAAACAAACAGAATCGTCTTCTAGCCATTGGCCTCACAGTAGTGAAAGTGAACGGTGTGTGTGTTTGTGTGTGTGTGTGTGTGTGTGTATGTGTGTGTGTGTGTGTGTGCGTGTGCGTGTGCGTGTGCGTGTGTGTGTGTGTGTGTGTGTGCGTGTGTGTGTGACCAGCATGTTGGAGAGGTGTAGGACTGTTAATCCTCTGGCCTTGCCTCAGTCCTTGCCTCCTGCTCCTCATCACTTGTTTTAGATGTCTGGCTGCACGTTGTCATCCATATTTAGGGGTCCAAGCCCGAGGATGCGTGCACCGCAGTAATCGCAAGCGATACGCGGTTCACACAGCAGGGCTGTGGAACCCTATTGTTTTCGTAAGGATTCTTCTTCTTCCTTCTTCCTTCTCCATTATTATTCTTCTCCGCATAAAAGTGGTACTGCAGCCTAAACCGAACATGGTGGCGACGCGCAATTTTCAGGTCTGGTCCAAAACAAAAAATTGTCCCACTTCCGACACTAGGTGGCGCTATACCACAAAAAACGCGTTTTGCCCTATAACTCCCAAACCGTACATCGGACCTTAACAAACCTTACATCCACGCGTTCTCTGGATCCTACTGAATCTCGTGATGTAGGCCGCGCCCACTTCCGCCTAGACTTTTATGCGTGAAAAATCGCGATTTATCGAAAACAAACTTTTTCGAACTCCTCCTAGAC
>NC_048413.1:22371194-22427363 GCF_013103735.1 Etheostoma cragini
TCGAGCTCTCCCCGGGTCGCCGGGGACGACTGGCGAGGGGAGGCTTGGACCCCGTTGAAACTGCGTGCAGTTCTAGTTAGTTATTGGATCTTGGTCTGTATTTATCTAGTCAGTTAATCGTTTTTATTTTCTGACCATTCCATACTGCCTTTTTTTTTCTCTCTTGCTTGTCTCCGTCTTTGTTTAGAAGACCCTCAGGTACTATACAGTAAATGCCAGGAAAGTAGTGCTATGTTAACAATTCATTTTCTTTACATTATTGAGGGAACTATATACTGCATCTATTAACACTGTAACACACAAACCGGACACACGCAAGAAAAACTTTACATTAAGTATTAAATACAGTGCTTCAGGTGGCGAAAAGAGAGTAATTTTAGACTCACATGAGTATTTAGAACAGCATGTTTGGGAGCTTTCATGCTCATCATTGAAACCATGTAAATGAGTAGAAAAATGGGTAAGTGTTGGAGAACTATGCTTTCAGTATTTTGGGAAAGTTTGGTTTTTGCTTTTTTGTGAAATGAAAACATCAATACTAATCTTGTGTCTGCACGTTAAAGCTGCATTTGCCACTTGCCACTTCAGGGCCCAACAACTAGCTGTAGATCTCACAAGTTTGCCAGCTAGTCGCTAACTATGTCTGTTTGCCATTTGGTCCTGGGAAGCATGCGGCGTGAGCTGGAAATAAGGTTTCATCATGAGGGCAGTAAACTCAACAAAATACCGGTAGTAAAGTTAAAGTCCTTAAAACCAAAATAGTGAGCTAAAAGAAGCTAAAACACTCTCCAGAGCTGAGGGGAAGCGCAGACTTACGTGACCTGTTTCTGTGGGTTCGAACAGTACGAGCAACCTCTTTCATGCTACACATAAACAGCCATCTTGGCTCCAAACACCTCGCTCTCGGACAGAAAGCGAATACTGGAATTTCCCAAGAAAACTTTTAACTCTTCTTTACATTTCTGAATCTTTTATTGCACACTTCTCTTTATCTGCACTGCTCTCTTACAGTATTTTCTCAACATTTTAACTTGCCTCATTGCGGTTTCCCCCTCTCTGTCATGTTGCCTTTTATTGCTATCTTTCTCTCTCTCTTCTTCTTTTTCTCCTACTGGTGATGGGGGGGGGGGGGGGGGGGCTTTTTGATTAGAACACACACTGCCAAGTCCCCCCACATCGCATCATTGCATTTGATTAGCTCCAACCCCCTGCTCTCACCCTTATCACTACCAGCACTACAGGAAGCACCACACGAGCACACACATGCACAGAAACACATGCATAGATATCACAATTGAACTCCATGGCTGTCTGTGTGCTGGTATACGTACACGAACACACAATCTCCAAACACACACACACATCTGCGCTGCTGCTGGTGCCGTGGCGGCAGGGCATCAGGTAAAGCCGGCATGGCACTGACAGCTCCGTGTCCCTAATGAAGCATTAATAAACTGCAGCACAAAACAGTGGATCAGAGAGAAGCAGAGCTCCCCACCTGGCTGCTGGCTGCCAGGGGGAGAGATGAGAGGGGAGAGGATCACTCTAATCCCCCATCTTCCAAAACCCCTCTGCCCCACTTTTAAGGGAGACCTCACCCCTCTATCACCTGCTCTTCAGTATTGTGAAGGCTCTGTACTTTTCCAATTTTCATGTGTCTGATGTCAAACTAATGCTCAATAAAAGACACCTCACATAATTCTACCATACTACTTACACTCTTGCAGCTCTGCACCAAACTATATGGGGGGAATGTTATTTTCTATACTATAATATGCAAATAATTGTACAGGATAAAGGTTTGCAGTTAACAGTTAGAGATAAATATTGCATTTTATGCATACAGGAAAAATTACTCGGAAAATAGAGAGATTGGCCCTCATTTAAAAAACATGCGTACAACCTATAACAGATCTGTGTTGATATTCAATACAGGAAACATGCCAATGCACAACAATTTTATTTATTCTTCAGGTTTTCATTTGTCTTTTAAAGTGTGGTTAATGGCCACAAGTGAAGGATTTCTTTCTGCCATTGACCGACATATTCGGGCTTGTTTTTCCAGCCCCTCTGCTGTTAGGAGACAGGGTCAGGGTGGTGGTCCAGCACAGGGGGGCGGAGGACACACGCTCTCCCTCACAGCTATTGCACGGCCCGGACTCATGAAAAAAACACAAGTAAAATAGAAAAACACTGCATAAACCCAGCTACCTTATGTTTATTTAAATATAGTTACCCCTACATAACAAATTGCAATATAAGCCTTCATATTACCATTACAAGTATACATATGTCAAGGATGTATAAATGAAATAAACTTGAGTCCGATTTAATACGGCAACACTGTTGACTGCATCAGTGATCTCTTTCTATTCCACATTCTTCCTACAGCCTAATACCAGTTTTTAGGCTGCCAGGACACATGTTACTGCATTTAAACTGAGATGTAAGGGTTTCAATCTCCACCTCTGAAAATCGCCGCTTCTTAGGCGGATTACGTCTGGCCATGTTGTAAATAGGGCGTGGCCTCAAAACCGGGAATATATTGGTGCGTGAATTTTAAATTATGATTGTTTCGAGCTGCTGCAATGCAATTCATAGGCTCTGATTGGTGTGATACGAATGTTTCATGAATTCCACGTGAAGCCTCTCGTAAGAGGATTTCTGGGCTCATATCTGCACTGGTTCTACGTTGGTTTGATAAATGAGAGCCACTGGGAGTTGTTGGCAAAAACCTTTTTTTCTATATCTGAAGCTCAAATTAGTTACTTATATTAAGGTCAAAGGGAAGGTGTGTATCTATTGTAGGAATTGCCATAGCACAGGTAGTCAAGTCACAGTATGTCTGACTGGCAGACAAAGCAGGCACTCTAATTCAAATGAAGCAAATCTTCTGAATGTAGATATTCCAGGAGTGGGTCCATTCAGCTTGTGATTAGAAGAATTGGAGCGATTGTTCAGTTAAAAAGAGCCAATCAAATCCAGGTCCAGCTGTGATTACCTGACAGTAGTCCAAAGTACTTTTGAAATGGGTGGATTTTAGAAAATGTAAATGGCTCAATATGTAGCCTTCTTTAAAAGTCTCTTTCAAGATACATATATACAATATTAAGCGACCGTGGGTACCTTGAAAGGCACTATATAAGTCCAAGTTATTATTATTGTCATTATTATAACGGAATATTCTTTTAATTGGGCCCTAGAGTGTTGGCTATTCTTTCTGGTGTCTTTTCCTTTCCTCATCAAAAGCTAGAAATTTAAATGCCATTGCTTCAGTGTCACTTTGTGTCGTCGTATCTCTGTCTATCTTTATCCTTAGCGGGCCCCCTACCATTATCCTTGCAGTCTAAACCTTGCTGAGATCAGTGAGGAAGACTGATCTAATTGGCAGTGAGGATCATTTTTATTTAGCAAAGCCAACTTTGCTGACGTTTTCAGCTTTCTCCACCTTCTTTTGTGCCACTTTTCAAATGATAATAATGAGAAAATATAAGCAGGAGCCCCCTGACGTTTACTGTGGTGAGCGTGTGTTTTTTTTTTTGTAGGCTTGTTACACTGATCACATTCGCACAGGCAATTTGCCTGCTTGTCTGAGTCTGAGAACAGAGGCTTATCTTCACTAACGCCCCATCGAGGCTGCACTGTTAGCGTTCAAATCAGGAGCGCCCCCCCCCCCCCCCCCCCCCCCCCCCCCCCCCCCCCCTTCCTATTCTACCTAGCTATCGTGCTCCTTACTACTGCCCCTACACGTCTTAGCTGTCAACATGCCAGCTTCGCTTGGAGAAAAACAAAGTTGGGGGGTATAGAGAGAAAGAACGCCCAGGCTACTATTTAATTAGATCAAGAAATGAGGATGCTGTTTACAGTCACAAAGCAAACAGGGGCCCCTCTCTGCAGGTGAAGAGGCTCGTTGGGCTTCTCCCTCATCTACCTCCTGTTCCTCGGTATCTGTGACTGACGCCCCCACTTTAAGAACAAACATTTTATGGAAAATCGTAAGCACTCTGAGAAGGTGCTTCTTTGTGTCAGGACACATTCCTTCTTCAATTCCCAACAGAAGGTGCATCAAAACAGTATTGCTAAAGGTTATTTCTACTTGGGCTGTGTGCTACACTACATAGCAAGTAGTCCTTTCCAAGCATATTTTTGCAATTTATGTAGTGATTGTAGCTTGTGTGTTATTGCTACTCTTGCTGTGATTTAACATGACATTACCTGATCTGGCAAATACAACAATAGCATTACTGCAGCACTGTTTTCCACAGGATTTTATTGTTTCATTGTTTACATGCTGAGACTAAAATTGAAGGCCAAGTGTCCTTATTGCTATCTAGTCCGCATTGGCGGCCATTAAACCACCATTGACGGCTTACAATGACTTATGACTTCAGTAAGTCATTTCCCATCAGTCTCCTGTAATTTAGTACTTTACTTTGAAGTTACTTTTGAGGTGCCTTTGTCATAAATCAGGGTAGAGTCAGTTCCTGCTGCGATTCAGCACAAACAAAAAAAGTGTTCGTTAACGAGTCTTACGCAGCAAACCTCAAAAGGACTTGACAGGAGAGAGAGGAAGAAGAAATAGGTGGAAAAATGTGTCATTAAGATGAGGAAAGCGAGTTGGGGGTGGGAGGAGGAATATCCTTTGATCAAGAGCACTCTTCTTAGCACTCCTGTCTCCTTACACATCTATAATATATCTCTGCACACATTCCAGTCTCTTATTAACAAGGCAGTGCCATTCCATCCTGAAGGAGAGGACGGCGTTTTCAAAAAAGAAAAACCTGAACCTGAAACACACTCCTTTATTGGGTTGAAAGAAAAAATGAACAACAAAATGCACAACAAAGAATTTGCGCTTCAATAACACGCGCTCCAACTTTAAATTTAAATTTGGTTATTGTTGGTTTTCACAAATGCCAGACAAGGGTAAATATTTGTTCTAAAAGTGGCAGGCTTTAAAAATGAGAAGGCTGCTGACGCCGTGCTTCTCTCTCACGAGAAAGATGTTTGTCCATGACATTCATGAATATGTATCATGCAGCGAGATGACGCTGTAAGACAATCTGTAATCTGATGGCTGCCTTTTGTTGAGCATATGAAACCACAGAAAAGCCCCCATCAGAGGCGAACACGGGTGAAATTAAAAGTGTCACCCTATCCTATTATTGGAATGAGTCACTCAGCGACAAGTGGCACGCTGTTTAATTAGAGTGAAAACAAAGTCCACAGGAGGAGGTGGGGGGGGGATACCTCTCTCCCCTTTTCCCTCCTCTCTCTTTTTCTCTCTCATTCCCTCAATCTCATTTGTGGAAAGGTAAATATTCAGAGGGCTGCTTTTCAACCGTTGCGATTAAAGCATGCTTTAGCCTAGCATTAGAGAATGTGTTATGAATGCAGGGCTCCTAAATCAAGTCCTGTCCTGCTGTGAAATGAAACGCAACGTCTTTGTAAGAGTAGACAGCTGTGGCAGTGCGTCCTTATCCAGGGGTATCAAGTACTTCCTCAAACCCAGAATAACTGCGCTGGGCTTTCAAAAGTGCACTAGCAACCACTTAAATAAGGTGGCCTGTCATCAGTGATGCACTCCAGTGTACAGTAGCAGTGAGTGTCCCTGAGTACAGCTGGTTCACAATTCCATTCTTCAATGTGAGAACCCCTCTGCTTTTGACTAAACCTTAATTCCGTGTCTGCAGCTCTGAAGGACCCCTGCACCGACGTGGTCTGCAGCTACGGCAGCACCTGCGTCCAGTCATCAGATGGCTTGTCGGCTAAATGCATGTGCCCCCTCGGCTGTGAGGGCAAGCGCGAGCAGACAGTGTGCGGCAGTGATGGAAAAGACTACCGAAACGAGTGTGAGCTCCATCAGCACGCCTGCAAGAACCAGAGGAACATACGAGTGCAATTCCAAGGGCACTGCGGTAAGCTCTCAACTCATTTTACTCTTTTTTTTTACTTCAGGATTTATTTTATTGATTCATTCATTTTGCCTATTTGGTGTTCAGCAAAAAGATGAACAAGTGTCCATCACAATTTCTCACAGCCTAAGGTGCCATATTCAAATGTGTTTGTATTAACTTTACAATGACCTAAGCGAGGGAAAAACTGAAAATTGTCACATTTGTGATGCTGGAATCGCTTTCTTTTTGGCATTTTTGCTTGATAAATTACTCAAATGAAATAAGAAAAAGCGGAACCTTTCCGTCGCCTTTACATTCTGCTTCTCTCTACTCTGTTTACTACCTCTGGCTTTTGTTGTTTACCCCACTTACTTACGGCACGCCTCTGCTAATTCTCATTTTTCATTCAGGTAGCTTTACTTCACACAGATATTCCTGCGGTGCCAATTGTTGTTTTGTCTAAGTAGGTCTTCAGAGCTGTCGTTTTAATAAGCCCAGCTTTTTTGCTCATCCTTGTTATCATCAGGTGATAGTTGTTTACTCCCAAGGCGCTCAACTTTGAGGTTTTTGTGTTTTGTTCTGAGGCGGATTGAGGGAAAGAAAAGCAGACACAAGCTCTGTTTTTTAGCAGCAGGAGCCTCCGGGATAACAACCAGGGTAAGAGAGATGGATATGCAGGTCCAACGGTGGAAGGTTGGTCATATAAATCCAGCCTGAGTCGTCCAAAGTGACCTTAGTTACCCCGTCCTCCCCGGGGAGGGTCCGCGGCTCAGGGGACAACTCGGCCCCAATGGTCTTCTAAATCTTCCTGCAGCCATTTCATCAAAAGCCTTGGCTATTTCAAGTTACTATCCCTAGCCAGACAAATGGAGTTGATTTATCCACACTGTTAGTTTTTGCAGAAAACAGGCCATTCTTTTTGTAATTACCCTACATGCTCAGCTAGAGAAAAGCATGGATCCTGGAAGCTGTTCTTCTTGGTAATGGGAGGTAATGGTCTTTCTTTCAGATAATGGTCTGGTTGTCGGGTGAGGCACTGTGTTATGCAGAAACGCTGCATGCATTACAATAAAACCCCTGTTTGCTTGGTTGCTAGACTCTGCAAGCCGTTGCATTGTGTGTGACAGAAAACAATCTGAGGCCTGGCCAGAGCTGGCCGTACTCACTCCTCCTCCCAGCCCTCCTCAGCCAAAGCGCTCAGCTCCTTTTTATGTCTCTGCATTGTCGCTCTTTGTATCCCAGCCAGAAGTCTTTGGAAACCATTTCCCCTTATTCCTGCCTTGTCATTCTCTTTCTCTTCCTCTCTATTCCGTTAACTGGTGATAGGTTGTTTCATCCTTGGTGTGTTTTGAATGACTCGTCGGCAGCTTGGCAGTGATTTGATATGTCAGGGTGCTACATAAATCCTTTGTCTTTCCACATGCTGAAAGCGTGGCGAGCAGGATAAAGCTTGTTACTGTTACTCTTAAAACAGGAGCAACGCATTCCGTCCCCCACATCCACAAACCAATTCCATTATGATCACGGTCTGATACGGCCAAGCGTGCCAGACCGACCCTCCCCTTGAAGGAGGAACGTGCTCGAGAGCAAATCTAAGCGGCCGTCACTTCATCCATTTCCTTGTCCCCCTTCACATCCAAGGTCCCAGTCGGAGTTGCTCTCAGCTGCTCGACTACTGATAATATCTGCGGAGCAGCAGTGATGGAGGATCATGTCTGCTCCTCCCTTTCTTAGTCTCCTTCTCACTCTTCTTTTCTCACTAAATTTACTAGACAAACAAAAGTTAATACATTCGACCTTTACTGAGATGATTATTTGGCCTGAAAAAACATTACAGCTTTATCGTTGTTTACTGCAATTTAAAAACAGGCTCACCTAAGCTCTCCTAACACTTGCCAATTTTAAGGGCAATTAAGCCAGGACACATCACATCCTTTAATATTTTAATGTGTTTTTCTCTTTCTTTTGCAAAGGTTTTGTTGTTTACTTTTCCACAGAGGACCAAAAGACGGACAAAGATGTTTTTGATTAGCACTATCTTGTTTAATCCCCCAGGGTCTAATTAACATGAACAGATTTTTAAATGTTATTTCACAAAGAAAATAATCTACATACAGGGCTGTACTGCAGTACATATTCATGAAAGGATGTGTCTCCACAGACCCATGCAAAGACAATGAGAACAGCCTGAACACGTTGTGCCGGGTGGAGGCTCTCACCCGCCGGCCCCTCATCTTCAGCCTGCCGCAGTCATGCCCCCCGGGTAATGAGCCTCTGTGTGCCAGCGACGGCCAAACCTACCCCAGCGAGTGCGCCATGGAAGCATCAGGAGCGCAGAAAGGGATCAAGCTCAGGAAGATCCATGCAGGACAATGCAGAAGCCTGGGTAAGGGCAGTTACTGTAGCCTATAGAATGTACTGAAATGTTGTGCATCTATTGTAGAGAGATCTTATGAAAAAGAAAGTCAGCTGGGATCACGCTGAATACTTCGTTCTCCAACGTTTTAGAATTAGAAAAGCTTTGCCCATTATAAAGCAGTGGGAATTTGTCATTGATGTGGCTCTAAAATAAAGAAATAAAGACACATGATACGTAGATAATGGGAAACCTGGCCTTAGATTATGGGAAACCTTCTAGCTTGCCCATATAAAATATATATAATAGGTGAAAGTAACACAGTCATACATTTATTTTTATGCCTTTTTTGTTTTAACTCTTTGACCTGTCCATGAAATGTCCTCTTGTTTTTTACCTGACTTTCCTTTGTTGTTTTAGCTTTGATTTTTCCGTGTTGTGGCCACAAGCTCATTTAGCTCTAAGTTTGCCATAACGTTGCACCTCTCCTATAGCAAATACTGTAAATGCACGTGCCATAATTCTCCTAAATTAGATCTTTTATAAGCCACTGTTCCACCTGCTGTACTAAAGAGTGTTTATGGACAGGTGGTAAAATGAAGAGTTGCAAGAATAGGAATATGTTTTATATGTAACGGCAGATCGGTGACTTTCAAAAAGAATGGTCTTTTGTAATAAAAGAACCCCCGTGAGTACACATCTGAAACCTTCAAAGTAAAGTGTCTGCCTACCTTCAGATCGCTTTGACACTTCAAGAATTTAATATTTCATTCTCTAAAAGTTTGTATCCAAATTAATTCACAGAAATAGTCAGGTGGGTTTTAAAAGGTTTAGCGAAGCATGTCATGACACTGCATCACATTGTCATATATGCAATCATTCTTATAGTTCACATGATTTCTTCCTATAATTTGGACAGGTGTAGGTGAGCCAGCATTAAAGAGTAACTGTAATCCACTGCATTGCACTTAGATGAATGACTCGGGGTCTGTACTGTATCCATGGTCCCTTCTCCAGCCTGATAAGAGCTTCCAGGGCTGTTATCTGTGCTATTAGAACAGGGGGTTTAAGCCTTAGTCAACAAAGAGCTGTCAGCTTTTACTGTACATCTGATAGCCATCGGAGGGAATCCAATTTTCCCGCAGTGTTGTCGTCATGGGCCTCGCAAAGCTGCATCTGTGTTGGTTTGCGGGAGTGATGTGAGACCCCCCCACCCATATACTGAGACCCCTGACAACACCAAAGACAAGAATATATCAATGCAAGACGCCCTTTGGAACAGTCAACAATGAAGGCTGATACACACTTCTTTGACACACCCTGGCTCTCCTGTTCGCTCGGCTTGACAGGCTGATGGAGGAGTGTGAGGGCTTAAATTTTCACAAATCCCGATCAGATTTTGTGTAAGAGTGTCTGTATGTGTGTGTATGCAGACATTTGCATGTGTGTGAGCACATGAATGAAAACTTTTTTTTCTTTCTTTCCCCTTCTCTGCTGCGCCTTCTTCAAATGAAAGAATAATTCAATTTGAAACAGAGATCCATGAAATCATATCCCCAAGCAAATTACAAATTGATATCTAATGAAAATGGCCATTTTGACTTGTAACCATGACATTGCACATCCTTGTAGCCCTTTCACTCAGATACAGCAGCGATGTAATTAAGTGTGGCAAGACAGGCTTTTAAAGAAAGAAGAAAAAGGAATTGAATTGCCGTACAAATTTGATCCACTGATCAGGAATGAAATACATTTCTAAGCCAAGTGAGCGCCTTCCAGAACAGAGGCCTTGTTCAAATTGGATTTCTCACTTCAATGGCAATTTTGCAATTTTTTACATTTCTTTCTTTTTTCTTAATTTCCGTAGTAGATTTCTGCTTAGTGAGCCAAAATGTAATGAATGATAGTGTAGACTTTAACCTGACCCTAAAATAGAATTCTTGAGTTTCAGTTCCCCAATTTTATTAAAGTTATCAGTGAACTTTTACCATTAAAGTTTGATGGGAGAACGGCAAACCTGATCTCCAGTTAGTTGTAATGGGTTGAGAATGGATATTATTGTAAAACTGTTAACTCAATTAAAGTCAGTGAGAATGTAAGAAAAGTAAAACTTTTCTGAACTGAAATAGAAATAATATTAGCCTGAACCAAAACCTATTCAAATCCTAAATAAAAATGTATTTATTTGACTTGTTTCGTGATCCAGTCTCTTGTATGGGAAGAGCAATCATTTCTGCCATTCTGGGACATAATTAATAACTCTGCCAGCATCAGAGAATTCACCCTCAGTTCAACAATTCACATGAAGGATTTTCTTTTCTAAAAACAACAACAACCAATTCACTGTTTTTTTTCCAAGCACCAATGACATTTTAATAAAATAATTAAACTAACAAACACTGTATAAAAGTCACTCTTTTGCATCTGCCCAACAGCAATCTGGTGGCGAATCAGTTTGGCTCGTATCTCGTGTTTGTACTCTTACTATTCAAATGAAATGAAATTGAGTTATAATTTATTTTCTATTGATGTAAACTTTCCCTTAGGTTGTTCTTAGAATGACTACTTATTGTATTGATACTCCATTTACTACCATATAATCATTTCTGGTTGTTAAATGTATTTCATGTCTTTCTGAGAAAGGCTTCACCTCTGCTGCTGAAAGAACACGTGCTGGCAGTGGCATCAGTCCACCCTGACATATAATTACTTTTCGGATGAAAACAGATTTATTTCCCCACAGTTGGACCCACAGTGTCACACAGCTGGAGGAACAGTCAGTTCAACACTTTTGCTAACTTGAAATGTTGTTGTTTTTTACGCTTGCTGAGTACTTCTGTTGTCCTTTTCCTCTATGGTGATCAGTCAGTCAGTTACAATAGTGTTAAATTGCTCTAAAGAGCCACTGTAAAAAGCCTCATAGGTGCATATACAAATGAGTGATACTGAAGGGTTTGATGAGTCTGGGAATGAGTTATAGGCTTAGGTTAGTCTATATCCACGACGTTCCACTTTGAGGATTACTCCGTTGCCGCCGGATGTTCCATCGGATTTCACTTTTTTTGGCTGGATGTCCGGTTCTGGTGGAACGTGTGTACGTTTAAATTACACACGTTCCACCAGTACAAGTTCCTTCCCGAGGCTATTTTGCAGTGGCGCTGTGGCTTAGCACCGCCCAAGACGATTGGGATTGGTTTAAAGAAATGCCGATAAACCAGAGCATGTTTTTCTTCCATCCCGGAATGCTGTGTGGACTAGCCAGACCCTTCTTCGCAGCACTGTGGAGGAAGGTCTGGCAAATTGAGACTAGGCTCAGGTTAACCCTAAATAGTCCTAAACCGGAATAGACAATCTACAAATCCTACATTGATTCCTTTTTCTACCCATGTCCTTCCTCCAGCGGACTGTCAGGAGGAGTGTCTCTTCAACGCAGTTTGTCTCGTGGAACAGCTGAGCGCCCGCTGCTCCTGTGATCCCATCGAGTGTGACGGCACCTACAAGCCTGTGTGCGGCAAGGACGCCCGCACCTACACCAACGACTGTATTCGTCGCAAGGCGGAGTGTCTGAGCAAGACTCTCATCTCCATCAAGCACCAGGGGCCCTGTGGTGAGTGGAGCTAGAGGATAGGAAACAGGAGGTTTTGGACAAATACTGCTGTTTACTCTCCATCCTTCTCTTTTCTCTCTGCTTGTTTTAATGCATATTCAATGTGTTTTCCTTCTCTGTCTTCTAGGCTAACTGTATGTATGTCACCTGAAACGTGTTTGAAACAGTTCAGTGATGCTCACTAAGGGGGTGGGGTTGGGTGGGTTGGGGTAACTCAAATGGACAGAACGCGTGCGCCCGCCTTCCTTCTAAAAACACGTGCCTTCACTTCTCCACTCGTTCACCTCCCATCCATCTCGCCATCCCTGTCACGCTTCATCCCTCCATCTCAAACACACATCTTAAATGAAACGCCACCATCATGTTTCATTCATCCGCTCTCTGTCTTTCACTCGTTCCCTACCACCAGTCTTCCACTTCGGTGGCTCCCCCCCCCCCCTGTCTTTGTCTCTTTGTCTTGTGTGTTGCTTTTTCTTGTATTCTTGCATTTAAAAAAAAGCTATTCTTTCTTGTTTCAGTGCGTCAGTCAGTCTGTCTGTCAGTCTTTGTCCATGTGGTCGTCTTCCTGGCTGTCTGGCTGCAGGTGGAAAGTGGGGTCACCCGGTGGGCGACCTCATCAGGTGGACTCTGAGGGGTGAAGCCCTTCCCCTCGCTCCGAAAGGACCTTACAGAAGGGGTCTTGTACTGTTGTCTTTTTTTCCTCTCACTCCTTCTGTCTCGTTGTGTCATTAATGTCCTTTCCTTCTGTTTACCCTCCTGCAAAGATGTGATCCGTGAGGTTGGAGAAGTCTTGCTCTGTGCTTTATTTCCTGTCTAAAAGCTTCTCCTCTCCCAACCTGCCTAACCACTGCTCACTGCCGACTGCTTTCTTTCTGCATGCAGCAGTGCACGTCAGCTCCTAACCTCACTGCCTCGCTCCGTCATGTCATAAAAGCTTGTAACCGCCCGAAGAATGCAAAGAACTCTGTTTTTAACCATTTCTGAGCATAAAAGCTGCTTTAGGGTCGGCGTTCACTGCATTCAGAGGAATCCTTTCAAATCCCTTATACGGTTTTTGATCCTTTTAAGCTTATTGAAAACTTTAAAATTCAGGTGAGATATTGAACCGCCTTCAGGCTAAGAAGGTCAAAAGACAGGTAGCCCAATTAGTGTTCATTACTGTAAATAAGATGAGTAGCAGATAGAGCGTTAGCATCCAACGCAAAAAAAACATTTTCATTTAAAGTATTGCAAGGTTTTGCAGAGTTCTTGCTGGTGAAACTAAGAAGCCTGCTACCTGAATGTATTGTAAATAGCTATTTGCTAATAAAAGAAAAAAAAAAGAGAGATACAAGGTTACATAAGAAATGAATCAGCCTTTTTGTTTATTTAATCGGGGCATTTTATTGACCTGCAAATTTATTTCAAATTGGAAACAACTATCGGTATGTATTCATCTGTGAGCTCCACACGCTTAAACAGATGTGTCAATTTAACAGAAATAATCAAATGTGAAAAACAGTTGTCAGAATGTTCCATGCCACCATAAAATATCCAAGACCTCACTTGGCACTGGCACTCTAGTATTCAGATTAGTTTTAATTGCCAGATTCATCCAAATAACATGCATTTTACAATCAATCATGTTTTGTTTTTCCTGTCAAAAGTACATTTTTTAAAGAATGGCCCTTTAAATTGTGCAACAAACATAAGATATGCAGATTATTTGGCCAAAGGGTTTTCAAAGATGATTTGTAATGCCTCATCTTATGTGAACCTCTTGCTGAATTAGAAGCATTTTTGCCACCCTAACCCAATAACCCAACATGCATGATAAAGCCGTAGCAAACTGGCGTGTGCTGTTTGTTGTGCCATTACCTTAGTCATCAATCCCCACACAGCAGACATGTTTTGTAATTTTGTCCAGAGTTGCTGTCCACATTGTTATCGTTATTACAGAGGCCGATAAAACAGGAGAGATCTGTCCATCCCCCAGGCGTTGGGGTGGAGCTGAATACCAAAGTTATCTCCAGTTGTCAGCATCAGGAGGCACAAGCACTCATTAGCATCGTTCGGCCGTCTGAGCTGTGCATAAATTAAGTAGTGGAAATGGGAGTGCAAGCTCTTATGCGTTTTGCTCTGTTTCATTATTTCTGGCAAGTGGTCTCGGTCCTACCCCCCCCCTTCCTCATTTGTTTTAGTTATTTTATTTCTTTCTCTTCATCCTTCCTCTCTTTCCTTGCGCATCGCAGCCGTCAGCGACTTGTAATATGTTTCTTTAATGCATTTTTATTGACATTTGCATATTTTTTAAAACAGAGCGCCACGAAAGCCCCCCACCCTCGATTCAATTTTAATTATACATCAAAAGAGGCAAGCGTAGGTGCCCACAGAGACTGTTGGTTTAGTTAGACAGATGATATGCATGCAAGGGGAGTGTGTGTGTGTGTCTGTGTGTGTGTGTGTGTGTGTGTGTGTGTGTGTGTGTGTGTGTGTGTGTGTGTGTGTGTGTGTGTGTGTGTGTGTTTGTGTAAGGCTAATGTTAGAACTTTCTTTCTGTCCTGCTTCTCTGTCCTCCTCTGTCCCTCATGTCCTTTCAATGTTTCTTACACTAGTGTGTTAGTAGGAGTCCAAATTACATAGAGGTCCCTAATAGCACTGCGCAAAAGACTTCAAATGTGCACAATCCTGAAAGACACCCATAGGGATGCTTGCAGTGTGCGTGCGTGCATGCATCTTTGTGTTTTTGAGAGATCAATCAATAGCTCACACACTGATCAGATGAAGGGAACACACACTGTATACATTTTGTGACACAGACTTTTATTGTGCTCTATTGTGCTTGTGCTTGACAGTGACTGGCATTGTCAAAAGACGTCTGCACAATGGCTGCTGTGTAATCCTGTGCACTTACCCGTGGAGTCAGGGCTTCAGACAAAAGTTTCATACATCTGAAAAGGAAGAGTTGGATATATTAAATTATCATTATTTGATAAATAACGATCTTTTTCCCAGTTTCATTGGCTGAGTGGTACGCTGAAGCGGTGTGATCGATTGAAGTGCCAGCTGTCAAACGGATGAAATTCTCCAGTTCCGGCACTGTCGTAAATCTCTTCTCATGTGGCTGACAGCGCCCTAATGTCACCACTCCCATGTCGGGCCTCGCCTCCACAATGAATGGTCATGCAGAGAATCCACATGTCTATAATGTCCTGAATGCTGTCCTCCCCAGGACATTTTGATTGATGTCTTAAATTTGAATTTAGTGATTGAGACACCACGTGGTGTTTAGCTGATTGACTTACGTCCAGGCAGAGTCACAAATCTTTTGACAATACGTGAGCATGTGAAGGATCTACTGGAAGTGAATCAGTGCCGGCTGCCAGGAAAGATGGTGTATTGGTCTGTGGCCTTGGATTCTGAGATAGAATGTAAGAGTGACACTTATGGAGGAAGAAAAAGATGTTTGTCATTGCCAGAGAAGCAGCTTATGCATCTAGTGTTAAAAGAGCATTCTGAGTTTAGTTTTTTCATCATGTGGACGCGCGCGCACACACACACACACACACACACGCACACACACACATGAATAAACACCTGATTAAAACATGATTTCATCTTCACAATGTGGCCTTCACAATAACCTACCTTTATGCATATGTGAATAAAAAGTGAGAAATCTAATTTATAACTGACTGTTAATCCATACAGATTGTTGGTAACATGGAACACATAGAATATTTTTAGGCTTCCCATATGTCAGCACAGCAGGGTACCAGCAAAAACGAAACAAGGAAGTGTGCATGCAGTGTAAGTTATTGTAGCAGATTTATATTTAGAGGACCAAGTAATGGAGGTACATTGGCAATGTTATCAAAGGATTTTTTGCTTTCTTTCCTTCTTTTTTTGTCTTAGATGTTTGATATTGTGATATTTTAAGCGTTGTCTTTTCCTGGTTTTAAAGGCTGCGTTAAATTAAAGTGATGTCATTGACTGGCTGTTCTATTATTTACCTTTTGCCCACTTAGTCATTAATTGACATTTCTGATCATTATTCCTTAAAAAAACTCTTTGTGTGAATAACATTTTGTTAAAGCACCAATTGTCAGCCCTACAATCTTGTCACAATTTCAACATTGCGGTATTTTGTGAAAAATATTGTGATATTTAATTTTCTCCATATTGCCCAGCCCTACTACCATCAGTCCAACGTTCGACTTAAGTTTTAACCCGTTACAACATTTTGACTCAACATTAGTTTATAGTCTTCACCACCATATTCAAAATGAAACTTCTTTGGCATGCCTTTCACATAGACGTTGACTTAAGAGCAAAAAGGTTTTTCAAAAAAAATATTTTTTTTGTTTTTTTGTTTTTTTAATCAAAAACAACTTTTTATAATGTTTAATTAAAACAGTGTTGTTGTTTTTTTGTCTTGGCCCAACTTGCTTCCTTCCTGCACAGATGTTTTTTTCCCGCCATCCCTTTACATCAAGCTATTTATTATTTTAGAACATATTCAGTAGTACTTCGAATCAATGGAAGCAGTAGTGTAAGGTAGCTCGCCACAACTCCCTGGAGCCTGTTAATGTACTTGCCTCATGTCTAGTTTTTGTTCAATAGGAAGTGGAGAATTTCTCAATTGGTAGTTAGGCTGTATGTAAAAGAGAAATACAAGCAGCATTGTGGCTTTTAAGAGACAAGGATAATTCCATAAAACCACTGAAACACACAGTTTGGCGGGCAAACTAGAAGTGAACAAATGAAAGAGCTAGGACAGAAATTCTTTATTTACAGTTCTTTTGTCTTTTTGTTTGTGTGTGTGTGTGTGTGTTTGTGCTTGCAAGTGTAGAAAGACTCATGGAAGTGCAAGCCAGTTGCTTGAAATGTGTTGCCTGTCGCCTCCGGAGGTTAACACAAAATCACTCAGCGGCAGACACATTGTCATTGACAAAGAGCTCTGCAAAGCAGGAAAGAAAAATCAGTCACCTTAGGTGTTGAGACTCTGTGTCGAATATTTTTGCATTTGCATGTTTATTTGATTAGCATCTCTCCCGGCTGCAGTGATTGGACTCACAAACAGTCGAGGTTCTTGAGTATGTTAGTCAGTATGAGATCACCAGTGCTGTTTTCCTAATCAAGTTAATTAGAGGAAGTGTCGTGGGAGCCAGATTGACAGCAGCCAGGGACCGCTGGTCCACTTACTGCGGCCCGCAGGCTGTCGTCGCACAGAAATTGCAGAGAAATGTGGGTCAACAGGGTGTCAGAAGTTACTCTAGGCATTGTGGGTATTACACGCTGCAGGGCTGTGATCTACCACATAGTTTTTCCAATTTCTACATTTTTCATTTAATTTCCAATTTCTTCTGAGCCCTCATTCTGTAGCTCCTGACTTGATTGAAGATGCAATAAATGTTTTCATTGGTTTTCTTTTGCGTACATCAGTCTAAGAAATAATTTACCTGTGGCGCGCACACCCCAATGATCAAATCACTTGTTTTTTTTCAATGAGAAGGTGTTTAAACGTCATCTCACCTCTGATAGATACATGTCACAAGATCAGGGATCGCAGCTTGTCTTTCTTCCTTCCCCATGCTGTTTTTGCTTTTCTCCATTTTGAAGAGCAGCACGTTCTCAGTTGTAAATGCACAAAGAGGCTTCGATTCACCCCCTGCCTGTGATAAGTGTTCAGTAGTAGACCGACACAGCCCGCGGGTATGCCTTTTGCTGTATGCTAATATAGCTTTTTCTCTGCACCTCCCTTTCCCTTCAACTAATATGATACATAAATGTTTTTAATGCAAGGGAGGCAAAGGGAGTCGGATCAAAGTTCTGCAGGTGAAGATACACAGAGGGCGGGGCTTGCTGCAGATTGGCTGTGCCCCATTTGAGTCCTGTGTTGTGATGGGTTGCCATTGGAGGTGATTCTCGCTGCCAGTTGGCTACTGCCAGCATCACCTGGATTACACTGATTCACTGCCCTGCAGAAGACAGGGAGCGATTTAGAATTGCACACAGACCCGAGGGGAAAAAGTCCAATTAACATATGTATGAGCTGAGTGGAGATGGGGGGAAGCTTTTGCCAAAATAATCTCCCAGTATTTCACCAACATGGCACGGGGGGTTAACTGTGTGTGTCTGCTCAGTGCAGCAACCACATAATCACAGCCAGTGTCCTCCCGGAGCTTGCAGTGCCATCACGGCAAACAAGGGGCTGTTACACTGCATCCTCGCCACTTTACCAGTCAGATAACACCACTAAGTGGGCAGTAATGACACTTCAGGTGGACAGGTATGCAGATTTCAGAACATCAGAGGAACGTGTCTTCTCTCTTTTTTAACATGGCCAGCCTCTGATGGGGTGAGTTGACACAGCGTGGCCTAACCTGAAGTAATCCCCACCCAAGCCCTGAAGTAGGGCCATGCCATTAAAATACCACGCTAATTAAAAAAAAAGTTACACCACGGCTGGCAGGAGAGGATACAGGCTGAGGTGACACCCAGAATGTAGAGTCCTCTCAACCGGCGTCATGGTACAGAAACATAGCTGAAGGCACACAAGCACAAAGCAGAATCCTTGATGAGAAAGAATTATTCATGTTTCTCCTGACTTTTCCTCACTGCCACAGCAGACCACTCACTGCACCTGCTCAGCCACTAAAACAATGCCTTGGCTAGTGCGCTTATGTGTTTGGCACTACAGATTAATTTAACTGTCAAGCTAATATTCTTGTGGTGTACAAATAGCTCTGTTTAAACCAGGCGACTTTGGTTTATTCTGGACCTGCCTGACAGAAACACTGATACATGCATGAAAAATATGTATTTAAGTGTCTGGGAGAAGACTAGGGAGAGAAAAAGAGCTGGAACTGGCTTGTGAACGCCATCCCACAAGCCTTAGTTGTGACAGGCTGTCATTTCAAAGCTTCTGCCTGCAACCAAGAGAGAGAAAAAGACAGCTTTTTAACTGTGTCATACGATTTTTTTTTTTTATTATTGAGTTTTGTCTTGGGTTTTCTTTTCTAACACCCTCTCCAGTTAATAAATCAGGAAGAAGTTTTGCCCCCCAGAGTTAGAGGGTGATAAAAAATTAGTTTTGGAGGGGAATTTTCTTTCATCTTTTTTATGAAACAAAGAGAATGGGAGACTAAGGCGTTATCAGAGGCTGCAGTTGTGTTTTAGGAGCCTGTCCTCGGGAAGGGGGCTGGTGAACTTTTATGGAGGCCAAGGTTGTACAGTAAAGCTCAGATCACAAGCTTACGACTGAAAAGACATCACAGGGAATCAATTGTTTTTTTAAAGCCGTACCAAATTGAGCAGCATTGAATAACTTACATATTTATGTGGCACCGCCAAGCTCTTTTGAAGTAGCAGCTACTTGGCAGCAAAACAAAAATCCATAGCTGTTTTCCTCCTTCTAATCTGAAAAAACTCATCAAAATGCGAGTGACTGTGTCCGTGGTCGAGATCCCAAAAGATTTGTTAAATTACAGCCAAAACTTAGGAGGAGGTAGAGAAAAAAACAGGACAGAATCCACTTGCAATTGTAATAGCTATACCTCAGTTTCTGTCATCATTTGGAAAGATGGTCCATACAATTTCATTTTAAGATGTTCAGGTGACATTGATCCTCATCCAATGTTCCCCTTCCAGCGTCTCAATCAGAGTAAAACAAGCTAATTGCCTCCGTCTGTGTTATCAGTTGATCATTTACCCTAGCATCAGAGGCACTACTGAATGATTCTCAGCTTATAAATGAATCATGGGGCTCTAAGCACCACGAGTTGCCCCCCTGTGATGCCATCTAATCCCATAATGGTCACATTAATGATGGAGCCATGGGTGGCATCATTACAAGGGGCAGTTTCCACAACAGCACCCCCAACCCTCTTAACAAAAAGCTAAATTAAAAGGTAGACTAGATAAGGAAGAAGTTGGCTTGACTTTGGCTGTAAAATGCACCTCTTTGAGAGCTTTCCATCAGAAACAATTTGATGCCTCAGTTGGCTTTTTTCCACTGATCTGAAGAAACACCCTCATTCATCTGAAACTCCTTTCACATAGAGATGTTCACAATAAAGTTCCCCTGTCATGCCGGCCTTGCTTATTTTCCACAGAACTAAGCAAAGGTGGCATAATTCTGCCCCAGTGTTTCAAAAAAGCATTGCGGGAGAAAAAAGGCTTACCATTGTCAGTGTCTTGTGTGTGTGAGCCAGTCTGCACTGTTAAATCAAGTGAAGTGTCAAAATAATGCAAACATGTTCCTATTTACACACGTTGTAATTTGTATAGTCACAGCGTGTACAAATAAGAAGGTCACATGAGACACAGCCATCTTCTAACCGAATACAAACTGCAAACTTCTCAGAAGGTGAAACATTGCTTCTTGGGCGGAGTGATTACTACTCTACCTCTGAGTGAACTCTGGGCAAACTCTCTGCTCCTCACCAAGGAGCTTCTCAGGTGATGCAAGCAAATCACTCCGCCCAATTAGCAGAAGTAGCTGTGCTTTGCCTTCTGAAAATAGTTCCCAGTATATATACGGTTAGAAGATGGCTGTGTCTCATGCTCAGGCCTTGCTGTGACTATACAAATCACACCATGTAAATAGGAAAATGTCACAGTATACACAATGCCATGTCATATTTCCATTGACACATGAAGCTGTAAAAAATTGATTGAGTCAGGATGAGAGGCTGTGATGAAGAAATGTTATAGCTTGTTTTCAGGTTTCCGCTACCTCATGATCAGGTTATACTGTATCAGCCCAGCCTCCACCCAACTGCCGCTACCAAGAATCATACATGCAAAATCCAGTCCTGGTTTTAATGAAGTCATGCTGGAGCTTGTGCATGAGAGAGAGAGACTGAAGCAGACACCCCTCTGTGATGTTCACATTTCATATCTGCCTCTGCCTAGGAGCTTGCCTTTTGTGAATTATTAAGCACAGGGCTCTTTCTTCTCTTCGCCTGTTTTCTCTTTCACCATTCTCTATATTTTCGCTCTCTCTCACCCACACTCTTCTTTTTCTAACTCCTCCATGTCAGTTCAACTGGCTTTGGAGGAAGCGGTGGCTCTCACTGAGATGCAAATGGCAGCCTTTGAAGGGGCACACTGGGAACTTCAATTAATCCAGGCGTTTGGTCGCCTGGAAAGAAAAAAAAGGCGTTGCAACCATTGTTCGTAGGCTGTTTCATCTCTATTGTGCTACAGGGCCATGTTTTTATCCGCTGTCCTCATGCCACCGGATGGCGCGGACTCTTCAAAGATTCAGGATACATAAGGTTAGGCACAAAGGCAAGGAAATGACATAGGAAGCTGAGGAAGTAGAGATGTCACAGACATAGGGCTGTATTGCATACTACATCATATCTCCTTTCCTCCCCCAAACCCTTTTTCTAACACAAAACCTGCAGTTCCCCATGTAACTTACCTCCCTGTCACCTAGCCCCCCAAACCTTTCTCCAACCTCTACTTTGTATTCTTCCCATCTACCCAGTTCAGTATATCTCATCTAACTAACTTCTATATCTCTTGGTCGGTTGGCCTTCAGATCTCAGCATACCAAGCCCCTGCCTGGACAAGATGTGCGAGCATGGGGCGGTGTGCGTGGTCAAGAACAACGAGCCGGTGTGCGAGTGCCCTGAGGCCTGCCCGCAAACGTCAGACCCAGTGTGCGGATCCGACGGCCACAGCTACGGCAGCCCCTGTGAGATGCGAGCAATGGGCTGTGCCCTGCAGAAGGCCATTCACATCCAACACAAAGGACCCTGTGGTGAGTGGCCGCACAACAGTCACATTACACTAAGTAAATGTCATGAAATCACTATAAAATGTGTGAATTATGGCTCACAGGTAGGGAACTATCTCTCCTTGTGGAATATAATTAAGCTCAAATTAATTAATAGTGCTACATTACCCAAAGCAAAATTACGATCCACAGATATTAACAATTATCACTTATGGAATTATATTCATAGTGACCCCTCGGGCTTCAAATTTATATCCAACAAAGTCCAAACTACACTAAATACAGCAACTGGTCTCTTAAGGAATTTTCTTATCCCTCGTCCATTACTCTTTATCTCTTCCCTCCTGCTCTCCTTCAGCCCTTCTCTACCAACACCAAGACTCCAATCTGCCTGTTTTGACATTTAAGTAAAAATGCACTTTACTCCTGATAAAAGGGACTGCAGAGTGTACTTGACTATAATTGGCTACATGAGTCTCTTGGCTTTGTCCTGCAGTGTCGGAGTACCAGCTAGTCATTAGTACACCAGCGACAGCAGAGCTTCAAGTGGTAAAAATAACTTCAGATGCACTAGGCAGGCACATATGGACAGATTTCTACAGTTTGGTAAACTCACTTTGTGAATACTCTTGATGGCTAAATGCTATTTTGGAAGGCCAATTTTGCCATGGACTCTAATTGGTGATTGAGTATTCTTCCTTGTCTACCATCAAGCCATTTGCCTTTCACAAACACTGGGCAAAGGCTCAGTGGTTTCAGCCCCTTGGCCTAACTGACTCAGTTACCTTATTTACTCCGTTTTACTGTTTAACAATAGATTTTCCTCCTGCGTATTTTGAAGACTATAACAATTTTTAAAAAAAGTTGGCCTCTGCGGGTCGAGTTTCTTTGTACGAGCTGGTCCGATTGTTTTGTAAATTGAGTAGTTTCTTTCTGTACTGAGAAGATGACAGGGTTAGTTGTTGGAGAGGCCCTACGCTCCCTCTCTGCCTGCCCGTGGGTTGCATCTGTCATTTTACCCTCCCAGCCTTCTGAAAATTGAAATCCAGCGCAAGGATATATGCCAAAAGGAAATGGAGCGAGAGCGGTGTTTGGTCGGTGGACAGGCGGGCTGACTCAATTTGGTGCGCTGCACCGCAGGTAGACGGCAGGTCTGTTGGCCCGGGGTCCCTCTGCGGTAATGAATAGTCTTTATTTTGAAAAGCGAGAAGCAGAGCGAGCTGGCGGAGTGGTGGGCCCTGTCTGTAATCCAGCACTATGGATGGTTCTTGGCTCCCAGAGGAAACAGGCCTGTGTCAGCGCAATAGTGCCATAAAAATGCTGAGGCATTGGCTTGCCAGGCGCGAACCAGCCGAGGAATGATGGCGATGATAATGTGGGTTATTTCTGGGCTGTTTGCACAGCTTTACTGGGCCTCATTCAGCAGCATAACATCTGACTGACTTAAGCTATTATCTCACCTAATTATCACAGGCTATTCCCCCAAGTAATATACTATACATGTTTATGGAGCAGAAAGGGAGAGAGAGGAGAAGAAGATAAGCTGCCTTCAGGTGCTGTTGGAAGTATCCAAATTAAAGGAGAATTCCAGTTGATTTTAACACGTAGCTCTGTTGTTTGTAAAAGTGGAGTGCTGTCAGTAGAGAGAAAAACAAAAACAATCGGTGCTGCCTACACCGTGTTATCCTCCTGCTAGAGTTAGCACCCAACAGGCTTAAACAGGGCAGGTTTTAAACGTGTTTTTTGCTTCCTAACATGTTCAAAATTTCATTACAAGTGCCTACCATGTGAAGTGATTCCTTCTGAATGAACACAGTGAGTCTGACTAGTAGATGTTAAAGAAATGCATGAAAGTTGTACTAATTCAGCTGTGTTTAGTTTCAGTATTGAGACGGGAGTTAGAGTGCTTAGGGACCGTCTACAAACTACAACACAGAAAAGAGATGAAACAAAAATATGTAGGCTATCAATTTAATGTCCTCAATTATAACTTGTAACGTGCTAGTTGTACTACAGCACTTTTAAAAAATAAGCACATGCTTATTTTTGAAAATATGTTTAAATCTCTTTTCTGTGTTGTAGTTTGTAGACGGTCCCTAAGCACTCCTTGCAGGATCAACACAGGAACTAAACACAGCTGAGTTAGCACAACTTCCAAACATTTCTTTCACATCTACAGCAGTCAGATTCACTGTGTTCACTCTGAAGTTATTACTTCACATGGTTAGGCTCTTGTAATGACATTTTGAACATGTTAAGAGGCAAAAAATACGTTTAAAACTTGCCCAGTTTAGCCTGTTGGGTCCTAACTCTAGCAGGAGGATAACACTGTGTAGCTACTGCCCGCACTCCAAATTTACAAACAACAGAGCTACGTGTTGTAATCAACCCAAATTCTCCTTTGAAGGTTAAAGGCATGAGCAACAGAAGAAACTGGTGAATAAAGTGAGATTTTTCTGTGCTATCCAGGTTGTTGACCAACCCCCTACCCTGATAGTGCAGGAGAGCATACAAAGTGAGGAATTCATGTTTGTCATTCTGAGCTGATAATTGGCAATAAATGTCTTAATTTGTTGCTTTAATGTTTCATCAAAACTTGAATTATATGCCACATTTTCATCTTCATATTCATTTTGCAACATTAAGTAGGTCTTTATGTGGTGAGATTTCCAAAATAGCCATTTTTTTTGGTTTTTCTTTACTGGCTCTGTTTTGTTATTTCCACCCAAATGCACTATAATGCGTATGCTGTCAGATTTATGGCTTCCAGACTCAAAAGCATGAGCTTAAGGGAGGCAGGTGAGGGCAGCAATAGTTTAAGAGATGCCAAAGTAGAAAATAACTGGGCATACGTGCTTTCGTGTGCGTGTGTGCGCGCGTGTGCGTGCGTGTGTGCGCGCGTGTGCGTGCACGTGTGCGTGCGCGTGCGTTTGGCTACAGCCATAATTTCATTTCCTTTCCTGCGGGCTTGAAAAATAGCAGTTATCTAGTATATGGCTCAGTTGCAACCCGATATGAGTGACATTTGTTATTATTCCGAGACTTTTCCTCGTGCATTTGAGTAGTGGGCGACCTTGTAAGGTGGGCTGGCAGAGGTGCTCAGTTAATTGACCCTCCAGCTGGATATCAGTCGCCTCAGAAAAAGCTCGTTCATATGACTTTACTCAAACAGATGATAGCGGAGGTGCTGGAATCATTTAAGAAAAGGAAACAAATTCCCCTTTTTTCAGTCCCACAGGTGTTTGAATTGATATACACAGTTGAGTAAGAAATATAGGTCACACGAGATGGAGGTAAATAAGATGAGGAGGAGCAGAGAAAGTGGGGGGCAGAGTTAATAGTGTACTGGCCAGGCAGGCATCGACAGGGGAGTTGTTATCACCCAGGCATGTTTGCAAGCCTTCAAAACTCTATCCAGCCTACATCCTTCTGCTTAATCCTGAGGGTAATACTCCGCCCAAACCCCCTCTACAGCAATTCATTTTTCCCCCTGTGAGGATATCAACAAAACACTGCAAAGCTGGAGGGACTTTAGGGTTTTTTCACCTCAATGTCTCAATCCTTCATGCTTTCAAGGCCACTTTTATACCAACTAGCCCCTATTTCTCATTCTCACTTCCAAAAACACAAATATAACAAGAGAAGCTGTCACACTGCAAGAATAAACATCAGCAGCTCCCAACTTTAGGTCCAGGGGGCTTCAAGGCAACCTTGAATAAATTCCAGCACAAATTCGTTGTGTTATCCTGTCATTAGACTCACATTTCTAGACCTTCCTCAACAGCGCTATGGAAGAGGGTCGGGCTAGTCCACAAAGCAATCCAGGATGGGAGAAAAACCTGCTCTTGTTTATTGGCATTTCTTTAAACAAATCACAACGATCTTGGGCGGCGCTTGGTGCCAAGTGGAGCCAAGGTGCCACTGCAAAATAGTAGAGGAACTTGTTTTGGTGAAACATGTGTATGTTCAAAGGTTGTTTTAGTTGTGCACAAGGGCGTCGGACGGAGGGGGCCCAGAATTTAGTGCTACGCCCCTGGATGTGCAACAGAAAACTGAGATTGGACAGATAGTCTAGCTAGCTGTCTGGATTTACCCTGCAGAGATCTAAGGAGCAGTTAACCATTCAAGTCTAGATTTCCAACACAATGAAAACGGAAGGTAACATGACACACACGAAAACGGACATCCGAAAAAAGAGTGACATCTGGCGGAATATCCGACAGAACGAGAGCAATTGTTCTGGTTAAAGAGGTTCTTGCATTGGTGGACATGAAAGTGAATTTGAATGAGATGAGACTTAAAGAAACTGTCGTAATACCTAGCCTGCCAGAATCTTCACTTTGAAGTCTGAACTTTTTTTTAAACGTTTTAAGTCTGCTTTTCAGAGAAAGATGGACAGTTTTTTACTAAAACTCAGAATTAGTGATATGGAGCGTGAGATGGATGAATCTGAGATGACAGAAAGTGGACATCTTAACATTACCAGTAATAGCGACAATTCTCCCTCTGCTTCTGGCATTGAACTGAAGCTCCCCTACATTTCTGTCTGTTTTGCGATACGTGCTTTCTGGAGGATCAGGCGCTGTGGAGAGCCAGGTGCAAGGGGCAGGCTCTGATAAAGAAGCGAGGCTGCTAGAAGGATACAGGACCCGATAAAGGACAACACTCACCCCCGCTACTTCCTGATTTATAGCTGCCGCAACCAGAGAGGAGCCATGACCACAGTAGCCCCCATTTTTATATTTTATGTTTTTTTCATTTTTGTCACAGAAAACCCAAGCTATTATAAAGCCTCTCTATATCTTTTTCAGCTAAAACCTCCAAACCCACTTGCAGTGTCGACCAACATCTGATAATTGACAATAGATTATATTTTAGCCTGAGTCATTATTAGTCTTAAAGTACATGGCCAAAAGTACATGAGTACCCCAACATTACACTCATTTGTGATTGATAAACAACTGCATTAATATGCAGCAACAGTATAACAACATCCACTCCTATGGGAAGGCCTTCCACAAGGTTTTAAAACCTGGCTGCAGGGATTTTCACCCTTCCAGCAAACAAGAGCATTAGTGAGGTCTGCCACTGATGCGGAGGCTCGGCTTGCATTTGTACCCCAACATTACACTCATTTGTGATTGATAAACAACTGCATTAATATGCAGCAACAGTATAACAACATCCACTCCTATGGGAAGGCCTTCCACAAGGTTTTAAAACCTGGCTGCAGGGATTTTCACCCTTCCAGCAAACAAGAGCATTAGTGAGGTCTGCCACTGATGCGGAGGCCCGGCTTGCATTTGTGTTCCAATTCATGTGGTGTGAAAGTGTTGGATGGCCCTGTACAGGCCAGCCCAGTGCTTTCACATCAAACTTGCAAAAACCATTCCATGACTTTTTACACAGAGGCATTGTCCTGTTGTCATGTTAAGAGTCCCCTTAATTGGAATTATGGTGACTAACCCAAACCAGCCCCTAGACTAAAAGTACACATCAGTTGAACGGACACATTGGTCCTGCACGCTCCGCTCATGTCAAATTATAGATGGCTTCAAAGAAATATGCCGTCTACTAATAAACAATATATTTCCCCTTCGGGCAATATTCTGTTCTGTGTCAATGCTGTCAATCCAAGAAGGGAGTAGATGCAAGCCCTAGATAGAGAGATGAAGGAAATGAAAGACTCTTATGCACAATAAACAGAATCATAATAATGTGGAATGTTCCAGCGCCCAGCCTTGCCTCTCTCAATTAGTGCTAAATCAGCAGTGGTTATTAGCCTGCCCCTAATTGAATGTGAGAGCAGGCTGTGCTAATGCAATCCTCCAGGTGTAATTGGTGTCAGACGGAGAGGTACACCTTCTGCAAGCCCCGTCTGTATACGAGGCCTCACGTTAGCTTTCTCATTTGTTTCCTGTCTTGTGGCTTTTTCTTAGGCGTAGCTTCAGTCCTGACTCAACCCTCCCATGTAGTCCTGATTGATGGAGTGCTGCAGAGATGGTTGTTTTTCTTGCAGACTCTTATTTTTGCACAAGATTGTCTGAAGCGCTTATGTTCAGTTATTTAATTTCAGCCTTATCCTCCTCCTCAAACCTATGCCTCAGTACAATTCTAGCTGGGGAGAGTTTTTTTTATTTATTTCATGGCTCAGGTTTTAGCTCTCATATATGCGTGTAAACCCAGACACTTTTTAATAGACAGGTGTGTGCCTTTCCAAAGTATTTCAAATCAATTGAATCTGCCTCAGGTGGACTCCACTTCATTTTTAGAGTCTACACTCAGTATGGAAACTTTGCATCTCTGCACTTCTAGTATCTGTGCTGCTACACTGCATCATTAAGCACTACACCAGCTGTCAGCAGCACAGCTTGTCAGGAAAAGACAACTAATCTTTACCAATTAACTTAATGGCTGTTGTTCATACTATGAATGTTAAAACCCAAGAAATCTATGAGTAAATATATGATTACTGCCTCTGTAAATAGCATCTGAGAACTAGCTTTGAGCCGCAATAACATTCTTGATAGAAGCTGCTTAAATATTGACCAGAAAGTGCATAAATGTTAATGGTGTGCCTATAAAGATTTACTTTTTTGTTAATATGTACAGTAAAATTACTACATATTGAAATGCATTGCTGTGAGGTATTGTGTTATGCAGACCAAGGCACAGCCACAGAGCAGACAAGGCAATTAGAGGTTGAGTTTTTAGATTTTTAAACTCAGGGCAAGAGGAGGTGTGGTCTGATCCAGGCAGGTCGAAGCCGGGCATGAGAGCATGGGTAAGCAGGCTTGAGCCGTGGTAATCTAAGTCCAACAAATCAAAACTCAAGAGAGCACAACACTTGAAGCTTGGGGATCTTGAAATGAAGGAAACAGTCAAGCAACATTAGTTCAACAAGTCAAAGCGAGAAAACTGGTATTGCACTCTAGAATTATTGGCCGACTAGTACTATACCACGTGAAGGCAGTGAATAATCTGACGCTGACTGTAGGAAGCTAAGGGATTTTCAACAGGAGCCTGATGAGGTGATTGCAACTAGATGCCCAGCTTCACCAGGTGATCCGAAACCTCACCCACACAAGCACACGCGAAGGGGGAAACAAAAAAAATTAAAAACTGGGTGTGTTTGCAGATTAATGACATGCAATACATTTGATCCAATTTATTTAGGTTTACCAAAATATGAAAAGTGTAAAACGGACTTTCAAGGTATTCATTAGCTCCGACCCGCCACTGAAGTCTTGTAAAAAAATACCTGAAACACACACACTGAGCCTCTGCCTTCTTCCTTATCTCCATCTAGATGAGTCTTGTGCCAATTGCTCTTTCGGGGCAATCTGCGATGCCCAGAGCGGGCAGTGTGTGTGTGCATCGGAGTGTGTTGAGTCCCACCAGCCTGTTTGTGGCAGCGATGGCAGCACCTACAACAGCGAGTGTGAGCTGCATGTGCGGGCCTGCAAACAACAGATGGACCTCCGAGTGGTCAGCCAGGGAGAGTGCAGTAAGTGATGAAAGTTAAAGTTAAATGCGTGACATTCATAAGTAAAGTTTTTTTATTTCTGTGGATAAAAAACACACCGAGATGCATGGAGCTCTTTTTCTCTAGCTATTAATTACTTGTGGATATAAAAAATAAAAGGCCGATAGAAACCTCATATAGCTGCAGGCAGTTCATAATCTAACACTTGGACAGATGGAGAATTACTAAGGGAACATGTACATTATATGTCTGTTTTAGGAGAGGGAAATATAACAAGAGGGAACTTTACTGTTGTAAAGGAACAGAGCAATCTCATTTAAATATGTAATCCAAAGATGCAATTCAAGGTCTAGTGTGAATGAAATCCATCAAACCAACTCCGTGAATTTTTCCTTTTTTCTTTTGCATTGACCCATCGTGCACCAAATTAGAAACGTGTGGCAGCACCGTCTGTGCCTGGGGTGCCCGGTGTGTCCAGAATAAGTGTGAGTGTCCACAGTGCTCAGGCGAGGCCTTCTCCCCAGTGTGTGGAAGTGATGGCACCACCTATAACAATGAGTGTGAACTCCGCACATCCACCTGCATGCAGAAGAGGAGAATTGATGTGGCGAAGCCCGGCAGCTGTGATGAAGGTAGGAAAATTGACTTTGAAAGTTGTGATTAGGTCAACCAATCAGCCATTGCAATTGTGTAATCATCTTTATCAACTGACCTGTGGTAGCATATCCAGTCATCTGTGGATTTTCATAATGGTTGCAAATGTCACCAGAAGCATGCCAACCGGCTAACTTTGCAAAAACATGAAGGGAAAGTCATCAACTTAACCAATTACAGGGACAGAATTTTTTTCTGGGTGATTGAGTTCAGATCAGCTGTATATGTTTATGCTCTGGCTGTCTTGTTTGTTTTCTACAGAGACATGGGGGGGGGGGACAAACACTAAACTTCAAGATCTCAAGTTAGAAAGTCGAGATGTTTTATTTGACTTTTATTTATTTTTTTTTCTTTTATTTTTTTACCTCCATAAAGTCGAGATCTCAACTTATAAACTCTAGATCTTGACTTTCGTGTAGGAAAAAAATATTTTTCCCTCTATGTCAAAGTCAAGATCTCAAATAAAACTTGAGATCTCATGTGTTTGTCCCAGTACGTTTGTTTTTTTGACAAAAAAAATGTTCTCCATGTCAAAGTCAAGATCTCGCATATAAAACTCAAGATTGTGTTAAACAAAGTCAACATCATGCAAAAGTTTATGTTTTAGGTAGTGTATTTATGTTTTCTTTCTTTTCTTTTCCTCCATGTCACATTGCTTATACATAATTTTTTGTACTTTATTTCTCCTACTGCTCAAATAATTATTTATTTACTTCTCCTGCACATAGGCTCATATTTATTTGTAGTCAACCCTGTTTGATTATATCTGGTCATATCTTAGTAAGAAGCCTCCCTGTTTTCTCGTCTGCTTTTTCTCTAATTTGATTCAGGTGCTGTGGTTGTTTATGAACTAGGATTTTCCCCCATTTTAACTGTTGTCTCAATAGATTCAAATCATTGTTGGTCCTACTTACATTCAGTGTTAAGCTACTGCCAATAAAACTCAACACTTCTTGCACAGATGTTAGAAGCCTTGAAAGCCTACAACTTTTTTTCTTGTAGGCTTTTAACGTGAAATATTTAAAGGAAGTGTTAAGTTTGACTGACTGTATCTAAACGCCGAACAAAATAATAGCAAAGTACAAGTGATTGAAGTATATCAGTGAATGAGAACAAGGGTAGGGGTTTCACATGAACATTGTCCTGAATGTACCATATGAGCTATAAAAGCATAGGTAATTTCACTCTGCTTTTATTAGGGGTTTGTTTGGGCTTTTAATTGAGAATCTACAGTATACATTTTACCGAGTCCTTCTATCCAATTATACTTTTAAGTGTGAGACCGATGGCTCTTAATCTGAGTATCCCAATTTTTTACGCCTGTAACTGTTGTTCCACTGCATTCTGAATAAATGAGATCTAATTCACCGTGCAAATGTCTTGATCAGCGCTGACAGACCAAGGTAGAATATCAAAAGCCCCTCGCTCTGCCCCGTCTTGGGGACAACTCTGGGGGGAGCAACATGCCAACCTCTGGTTGTCATGCAGATGGCTGCGATGCCGTTCCCCCGTGGCGGGTGGGTTGTCACAATGAAAGTAGTCATCCTCTGACAAGGTGTGAAGGGGATCACATTACACCTGCCAGCAGAAGGGGTGGCTGGGATGAAGTAACAGAGGGGATGGATGGAGGACAAAGCAAATAAAGATGAGAGGAATCCTCTTCTGCTTTGATTGCTAGCCAGATGTGTTTCATTCTTTTCTTTTCATTGTCTACCGAATTGGCACAGGGCCTGTGAGGCAAATTGTACCGCCAAAGCTTCTTGTGGTCGATTTAACATCATTTCATTGACTGAGACGGCTGACCTTTTTTGTATGTAGAGCATGAAGAAATGCGAAACTGTATGCCTGCGATGCAAACACACACACGTACGTCTACTTTACAAACACTGTCCTATTTCAGTTCTCTTCAGGCAGAAATGCTCTCTTCTACTTCCCCAAAGCCAATGCTTTGGTTGTGGTGCCTGATGGCGTATTTTTTCAGATTTTATTCTCTCTCTGTTCTATTTCTTCATCATTTGCTCATTTTGATTCAAAGAAAACCATCGGGCTTGCACAATGGAATCTATTTTATTTATTTAATTTTGCTCCCTGTTGCTCCCTGTTATCCCACCCACTCATGTTCCTCTCTCCATTTTGTACTCTTCTCCATCAAAATTGTTCCTCTTGAAAGGGGGCACCGATGCTTTCACAGATAGGGGTGGAGATGGGATTGTCTGCAATCGATAAACTTCACCCCAGGGGTGAATTCTCCAGTGTCTGTCCCTGCTCTTTTCAGCCCCTTCAAATCTGACCCAGACCCACCACAGGATCTCTGGTGTGATTGTAAAACCAAGTTGCTGTTTTTTCCCCTTGAAATATCTGTTTTGGAGCACCTTGGTAGCTGAGTGGGTACTGTGCACGTCATTGAACCACAAAGTCAGTGGTAGGTTTCGGCCTTGCCTCCCCCAATTCTACACTGTCCTCTGTCAAATGAAGGGAAATACATGCCAACATTATACTGTATAAAAATCTGTGTTTGGCTGTGAGATGCTTCTCTTTAGCTACATATTGTAAATAGGATTTGTTGTTGATACATCTATCCCCAACTAGATGTATGGGTGGTACGTTTTGGCAAAACAACAATAATTATGATAATAATAAATTGTATTTCTTGCTTATTACAGCAGTCTGTCACAAAACATAAAACCAAAGACGACTGTATTTTCTGGCTCTATTGTAGACAGCAGCAAAGCTCTACATAACACATGTGCACAAACCCCCTCAAATTCATACTTCATTTCTAAGATAAGCCTGGGGAGGAAGGGAACATATGATTTATTTGCTTACGTAGACCTGACTTAAAAACCATCCTCATTAGTCTTGCTGGGGGGGAGGGGGCCACAGAGCATAAAAATGGAAGTTGTTTTCTTCCGCCTTTTGTTTAACAGTAATGAAAAATGACAGTGTTCCCACTGTTGGCCATACAGGGAAATTTATCACCTGTTTAATTTCACACTCGGGTAGGCTTGGCCTCAGCTTCTTTTCTCAACACTGAGAAAGTGGCAACTGAGAGCAGTGCATCACCTACAGGGGCACTGACCCTTTTTAATTGAATAGACGTTTAATAAACAAGATTATGAGTGTAGAATCACAGAGTGATGCACGGTCCACGCCCTGCTACTTACAATGCATATATTGGATCAATCAAGCTCCAAAAGACATGAAACGGCATGGAAATAAAGCAAAGTAGGTGGCTTGGTGGTAAAAGAGCTCATCGAGTGAGATCAGCTGATTTTTCCATCATGGTCTATCCATCACAGAGCTTGTAACCTTCTGTTGAGGCAACAAAACTTCCTCACTCCTTCTGCCATCTTCAAACACCCCATCCCTCCTCGCCCGCTGGGAGTGACGCTCCATCCCTCTCTATTTCGTGGAAACTTTATTTGGACTAACAGGCTGTCACATCCGTCAAGAGCAGGCCGAACAACAGACTGATGGATGGAGCGAAAACAAAGGAACATCCGTCCACATCCTTTGGCAAAGGCCATTGTCATCTTCGATCTTTGCCATGACACACACGGCAGTGAGGGAGGATTTGTTTCAGATGATAGATGTCCAAGTTGTCATTTGCACAGGTCATGTTATCAGAGGTAACACAATGATATCCTGGAGCCACTGATGTAGACACAACTAATCTGGTTGACCAAACATCTTCAGGCTGCATCTCAGTACACATTTGCTCCTCCCTATCCTATTATTGACCCTTATCCTCTTTGACTTTCTTCTTCTTCTTCTTCTTCTTCTTCGGTTTTCTTTTTACAAACACTTACAAACAAGACTTTGACGACAGCATCTCCATCACTTCATTAATTTTTATTCTCAAATCCTTGTAACGTTTTTTCCTCTCCGTCTTCCTTGGACATTATTCTTACGCTATCCATTTTCTTTAATCTAACCACCACTGAATTCTGTCTTCTCAATAGACCTCTCTTGACTAAATAGACTCTGGTTTCTGACATGATTGAGTAAAAATGAACGGATGGGCAGTGTAGAGAGAATAGCTGATGCAGCCATCTTAGCTGGGGATGTATTAATTGAAAGGTTCATAGGCAGCACGGGTGGCAGGCGCATCAAAGAGCAGGAGCTAATTAGGACCCCCCTTTCGCCCTTCACTTTTATTTATTCCATTCTAATGTCTTACCTCTTTTATTTATTTATCTTGTCTCTGTCAGGGAGCCTGAGTAGAATATGAATTGGCTGCTCCTGCATTTCCCTTTTTGTTGGATCTAGCTGAGCTGGCGTACAGTACACAAATACGGGTAGCTGCTTGTTCTTTTAATTCCTTTTTTCTGATCCGTTCTGGAGTCAACTGACTTCTTGTTTTCTGGTAAAAGCAGAAGTACCTTCACATACCTGCGATAATGTCACTGCCAAGTGAAAGGCATTAGCCCCGTCACAAAATGTTGTGTTCAACTGGTTCCCAATTGATAAGTAACTCCAACCGCAAATTCAAGCAAAGGCCTTAGGGTCGGAGGTTCTGCTGCTCTAAAATGGAGACAGATTGATGCCAGGTGAATTTTCTGTGACTTGTCCTTTGAATATCTCGGCAAAACCGTATAAAACCAATATTTTACAGAACTCCATTAAAGAAACTAATGAAATGTGCTAAAGTAAACCAAATGATTCCTATTTAACGAAATCCATTCTGTGAGTGTTGAGATTTGTATGCGGCTGCAAACGGTAATAATAACTCTAAGTCAACCAAACATTTTTTTTAGTAGGGCAGGGCGGGCATATTTCTCTTTTAAACACATACAAGTTCAACTAAATGAAAGAAAACGACCCACAGAAATGTACAACTGTGCACTGCAAAAAGACATACATTTAATGTCCTGCAGCGTTGCACCACTACAGCACTTTTAATTGTATCTGTGTGTTTTGTATGTGTTATGTATTGTTTTATGGCTTTGTTGTAAAGCACTTTGGGTACCTTTCGGCTATTGTAAAGGGCTATACAAATAAACTTGATTGATTGATTGATTGCATTGAACTCGTGACAACTTAGATTACATATTTCTTTTAGTATACAATGCATTCTCTCTCTGCCCTTTCTTTTTCTTGTGGAACTGTGCTTTCAGAAGCAGAGAACGTCAATAGACTGCGCTCAGGTGGTTTGGGTTTTCTTGACAAATTGGCCGCAGATAGAAAAAGCTCTCTCCGCCTCCACGGATGTAGATTACTGCTGCGTAATGAATTTAGTGAGCCTTTATTATCGTAGCTACATTATAGCACCGTCGCCTGTATCAACGTTACCGTATGACATAATTAGACGCGCACTCCTTGCGTTTTTTATTTCATTTTATTTCCTGTTTCCCGACATAACCTTTCCCAGGAATCGGGAAATAGTCTTGATCTGATTTCCCGGGATTCACGTTTCCCGGGATTAAACCCTAGTCCTTAACTAGTCCTGATATTTGTGGGGGACCTGGCCTTTACATAAAGCTCCAGCTCCATAGCTAATGAAGTCAAGGCCCCTCCACTGTATTGATCACTTAAAGCTATCACAGTCCATTGCTGATGATGCATATCAAAGAAGAGCCCATGCTCCGTCTGCCCCTCCCCTGCACTGTGACCTGCTCCACTTTAGAAGATGGGTTATGCTAAGTGGCACTTCCATCACTATGACATTGATTTTACCATTAGAGTTGACACATCAATACAGAGAGTTGAATGAGCCCTCAAAGTAGACAGGAAATAACAAGTTGATTTCCTGATGTTTTTTTAGTCTCTCATCCTTACTGGGAGCTTTTAGTTGGATTGTCACTCTGTCTGGCATTCTCTATATTTTGCACAAAATGCTTTCATTCCCTGCTTTTATACACATTCAACCCACTCTCCCTCAGGAGTACCACTGTAGGTGAAATTTGCAACTTCAAAAGCAGGATCCTCCCACATTATTTCTTTGCCTGCACTCTGCAACTGCCCCCAAAATAGTTTTTCACAAGTAAAGGTTTTCCCCCTTCATGGATTGCTTATATTGTGTAAAAGTGTCTTACCTTGTGTTTAAAGTTTCTTACTTTTTGCTAAGGTTTTGTGAAAATACACAAATCCTGGATAGAGATTTTGGGACTTCGTTTAGCTACCTCTTTAGCCCGAAACAAACTTACTTCTATCCAGAGAAGTGCACTTTCACACACAGTTAAAAAGTTGCTGGGACATTTTTTTCTTAAGAGTCTTTGGCGATAATTAGATTTTACAGAACACTTTGCAATTTGTTTGTATTCTCATATCAGGAAGCAGGCACCCATAAAGCAGGCCTTGCCACCAATTCTCTCAGCACACTTGGAGGCCAGAGTTAATAATTCCCTCCCCTTTTTGTCTCTGATTTAATTGAAATGAAAAGGATGCCTCACTGGTGATGCAGTGATGTTGTGTCTAATTTATTTAGTCAATCTCTTCTCTCACTACAGTTGGTCATTATCTTGTACTACCAGCAGCGCCTTTGGTTCCCTCTCCCCATCACCAGCGTGAGGGAAATATAAATCATCCTCACTTTGTAATGATCCTAAAGTGTAAATGTAGCTTTAACTAAAGAGAAATGTTTGTAGGACACTTTTTTTTACCTGATGAACTGATAAAGTGGCATCTCCCTTTGCTCTATTTATGTTTTGTTAATGATCCTGTGTGTTTACGGTGTGTTTATAATGCAGACTGTGGCTCAGGAGGGTCAGGCTCAGGTGTGGAGAGCTGTGAACAGGACCGCTGTCGCATGTTTGGGGGCTCGTGGGACGAGGATGCTGAGGACGACCGTTGTGTCTGTGACTTCAGCTGCCAAAGTGTGCCTCACAACCCGGTACTGCTAACCCTTAAAACACATTTAACGCAATTCTTATCAGAAACGTTCTCAGAGTCAAACGTGTTTTTTGTTTAGTTTGTTATGGTCTTAGATAGCAGCTCTGAGTAGGGTAACTTGTTCGGAAATAACAATTTAGGGTATTTGGCAAAAAAGCAAATAACTAAGGGACCACTAACTCGTTTTTCCCAGAGCTCTCAGCCGCATCTCAAGATCTTCATCGTAATGGTAATGGCTCAGTTGTCATCACAGGACCTAAGTATGGACATTCGGTCACATGATAACAGGAGGTTGTGTAAATATTTTGGTTCATAGCTGAAGTTCCATACTTTGGTCAAGTGATGACAACTGTGTGGACAACACAGAAGGCTGCGATCAGACTTTCTCTAATACTCAACTTTATGGGATTGTTTTGTAGGTTTGTGGCTCAGATGGAAAAAACTACAGCAACGAGTGCCAGCTGAAGAAGGCCAGATGTGAGAAACAAGAGCACTTGCTGATTCAGAATCAGGGACCCTGTGCAGGTCGGTACATTACACCACCCAGAGTTAATGTCATTACAGTGCTCAGAAGCACCCTCACCAAGACTCATGGTCATTGACATCCCATTTCTCTTCTCATTTTCATCCATTCATGGGGTAGTAGTAGTAGTAGTAGTAGTAGTGGTGGGGTAATAGTCTCTAGTTGTAATATAATTCTGACAGCACTGCGGTTTGTCTCTCTGCAGTGTGGCCAAAGAAGCCATAAGCAAATGCAGTGAAGGAGGTCAAGGTTAAATACGATGTGTATTTGTGTGTGATTTTCACAGGGAAAGTTGACTCAACACTCGCTCTCGTTCATATCTGTAAACTGACCAGTCATTTGTGGCTGGGTAGTGTGCAGAGATAAGATTATTTCTCGTGGGCACATGCATGGATGGAGCTGATAGCAGTAATGATTCACTTTTCCAGCCTAAACATTCTAACAATTTAAACCATTAAACTTGTGCTCACAAGTTTGCTTCTTAACCCTCCGGATATCACTTTACCCCATTTACTTTAATATAAAAACCCTCTCTTTGCATGGAAATGATTAGCATTTATCAGCCAGGATAGTTGTCAGATCAATGGCTAAGTAGCAAAGGTTAGCCTTCCTCTCGATGGCTCTGTTAAATGAAGAGTTGTTGCTTTGCTAGGCCAGAGAGCAGAGCAAAAGGCACTTAAGGGATTTTGTGTGATCATTCCAGCCTGTTTGATTCCCCGTGGGTCTAACATAGAGGAGGATGGAGAGAGTTGAAGAGAGAATCAGAAAAAGGGAGCTGCCAGTGTTTTCACACATATCCCCGAAAGATTCTTCTCCATCCTAAGCTGGCCTCCTTGGGCACTGACTGTCACGCTCCTCTACCATCCATGGATCAATCCTTTTTTGAAGAGCCCTCTATGGATACGAGAGCTCTGGGCTCTCCTCTCCTATTGGCATATGAAAAAACTTCACTGGGAATTTCACTGCCCTCTACATTAGCTGTGTAAGGAGAAACTTCATGTGACCTCAACTCCAGAAACTTATCTAAACATGCTGGCTCTCACTAGCAAACCATGAAAACAACCTTGTTTTTTTTTAGATATAAAACACCTCTTTTGCATGGCCGTCTGCTGCATGCTCATTTGTAGAGTTTACTTCTCATACAGTAGCATTTCAAACCATCCTTTGTAGCTGCCTGCAAACCCAAATCTGGGTCAGGGAATTTAGTAAAAGCCAAAGAAATTCTTATTGGTTTACCAGACAAGCAAGCACATGCAGATGTGCACTTGCGGGAATATAAAAGTGACTGCAACAGACCTTGAAAATGTGAGGATAATATCGCATGTCACAGTGAGCTGCTTTGTGCCGGACAATGGCCGCTGAAGAGGAAAAACCCCTGAAGGGTGGAAGAACATATGAAATTAAAAGTTCTCCTTGCCCTAATAGGCATAGCACAGATAGCTGAATGGAGCGCTGGAAAGTGGCAAGTTAAATGAACTGTGTCCAAAGCCCATCGCTGGAGTGGGAAAGCACTGGAAAAAGGGCGAGCCGAGTCATCACCATTAGGCTGAGGCTCATATCCACACCAGTAACAGTGTGATTTATGGCTCCTGTGTCTCCAGCCTCTAAACTCTAAATGAGCAACACAAGAAAAAGAGATTGGGAGGGGAATATAGAGAGACAGGGAGAAAAAGAAAAAGGGATGGAACGATCTCTGCTTTTTATCTCTACAACTTGACTTTTCATTTCGAAGCGTGAAGAGAATTTAAACAATGATATTTCTGACATGGCCATTAAACAAACCACCTTTTCCTCCCAATGTATGTTTTTTGTTCTGGTCCAGTGCCAGGTTTTGGGAACCCATTTGTTTTTATTTTGTTGAATGTAGTTCTTTGTTCAGAGCTGTCACACTAGTTCGAAGGTTGGTGCATCCTTAGACAAAGGCGCTCTCCACTTACTGTGCACTAGAAGAAACTGCTTGGTTCATTCCTTCACATTATGCAGCAAGCTTTTTCTGTTTGGTAGGTTGTAGGGCGGGTGTGCAATTTCGTAATATTAGACAAGAACAAATGAAGAGAACATGCCTCCTAGTAGGTGGTAAATGTCAGCTGCCGCGCATTCACCAGCAATGCTATTGTTTGTTTTCTCTGGAGGTAATAGCATCATTTCCTTCCTGATTTTGAGCCATTGTGGAGAAAGTAGCAAATAGAATTGTTATCTTGAAGGCGGCTGCCAGCCTCTCCACCTCTGCCCCTCGAGCCAATCCCATTGTTGGCAAAAAGTTACATGTTATTCTGAGATTGTGTTGTCTAATTCCCCCCCAACAAACCCCTCCTCACCATAATCACTCAAATGTTGGTGTTCTACTTTCTCTCCTTGTGCCATCTCCCATCTCCCCTTCCTTTTTGTTCCTACCTCATCAGCAATTTCAGCCACATCTCTGCCTGAGCTGACGGCACCCCAGCACTGCAGCCTGTCTGTGTATGGCTGCTGCCACGACAACGTGACGGCCGCCTTGGGAGTTGGACTGGCAGGATGTCCCAGTAAGTCCTCCTCTATGTCCCCATTGCCCCATAAAGTTCAATGTGTGCTGCGTTTGTTGTGTGCCCACAATTATTTAATTTTTTTTAAAGCTGTAGATAGTATCAGGCTATCTCAGCATGTGGGACTTATTGTCCTTGAATGCAATTACGTTACCAAAGTTGCAGAGCTGAAAACGTTTCATCTTAATCCAAGGAATAATTATGATAATGTTGCACCATATCAACAGAAAAATCTCTCCATCTGATGATTTTGACGAATGATAGCACACACAGATAGGGGAGAAAATGCTGCAGCAAGCCGTTAGCTAGGGGATACAGTATGGCTGGAGAAAATGCATACTTAGAAATAAGGATATACAGAGATTTAGTAAAGAGGAAACTCACCTAAGCACACTTTATCCAACTTTCTATTAGTGGAATAGAGCTTACCAAACATTTGAGCTAAGCATAAATCTTGCAGAATATCCATCAAAGTAAGCAGTATTCAGCTCTTGCAAGTCATGTGATGATCTTGCAAAGTTACAAAAGCATAAACCAGCAATATGTATTGCAAAAGAATTGCAGTAGAAGTTAAAAGTGACATCCATGTTGTTCTGTTCTCCTCAGGTACCTGTCAGTGTAATGTCTACGGCTCCTACAAGGGAACGTGTGATCCAGCCTCCGGCCAGTGCTCCTGTAAGCCGGGTGTCGGGGGACAGAAGTGTGACCGCTGCGAGCCGGGCTTCTGGAACTTCCGTGGCATTGTGACCGAGAACATGAGTGGCTGCACACGTAAGAAATTGCTTACTTGTATCTGCGCTGAGTGAGCACATGTACTGTACCATTACACATGGCTTCAACAGTGAGAGCAGTCATGTCTTGCAGTGCTTGACGCTGTATGTGTGCTGCTTTTTGTTGCTTAATTGCTTAGAATAAACCTTAATCTATAAAGGTTCAGTTCACTACAAAAAAACATTTGTATTCCCATTCACCTCAAGTGGCATCTAGCCATGCAGAGCGCCGTGGTTTATTTTGGTATGGAGATATCCGTCGCTGGGATTTGTGCAGTTAGTCAATTATTCAGAGGGCTCTGCAATCCACACAAAAACTTGAAAGCGGGAATAGAGACGGACCTCAAGTAGAACAACAGAGTAAAGATCCATGTTCCTTTGACAAACTTACATGTAATGGATAAGTTTGAGGCAAAATGTAGCAGAGTAAAGATTAAAGAATGTGGTTCTATTGGATGTAAATGGAATTAATTTGATTAATTAACTTAGCTGGTCATCAAATCTTTGAAAAATAATATTTGAAAATTCAACATCACTGTGTCTGTCGTGAAATAATATCATATTTGCTAGTGTGGCATCCTGTGACAAGATGGTACAGACGTGAGATGCCTCACGTTGTTGCTAAAACAGAGAGCTCAACACACAGGGTGAAAAAGAGGAGCCGCAGCAATGTGCAGTATAAGAAATATGCGGTGTTTTCTGAAAATTAAAATCACATAAACCTATTCTGATACAACCGAAATTCAAGTATGAACCTGAAAATGATAATAATATGAGCACTTAATATCCTTGAATTAGGTGTAGACCGTAAAATTAAATAACCTACTAGATGAACTATCTACGTTTTTATATACAGCTAAAGTATTTGATGGCAGGTTTTGTAGAAGAAATCCTCCTGTGTCCTTTGGTGCTGTCAAAGCTGTATTGAATGAAACAGTTTTCATTTGTATTCAAGTACAAAACAGGGGTCAGGACCTCTTGTTTGTCTTGGTGTAATCCAATATGGGGACCAGCTCGTGTGCTGCCACTGAGGTATCATAGAACATACGCTCCTAACGCCACAGAGCATTTTCAGTCAACAGCAGGAAGCCTACAGGTGCCTCACCCGTTGCCTGACCTTAACAAGGTTTACCAACAAAAAGCAGACAGCCCACTGCACACCAATACCACATTCAGCAGGAGAGAAGAGAAAAAAACACATCATTGATTCTAGGAACATGATGGGATTGGTGTCCTTCCCTGGGGTTGTTTTCTTGAGTTTCTGTTCCTCCTCCCTCTATGGCCCCTAAGGCTGGGTGAACTGTTGCCGACCCTTTACCATGAGACGAAGATGTATCTGAAGCAAAGTTCAGAGGCTAAGGTTGCCCTAAACACACATTAAACCAAGCTATGTGGATCACTCTTCCTCTTATTGTCCCTAATTGACACTTGTTTTCTCATCAGTTGTTTTTTCCCTCTACATCTCCATGGCAGCGTGTAACTGCGACGCAACAGGCTTGGTCCGGGACGACTGTGAGCAGATGTCGGGCCTGTGTTCATGCAAGACAGGAGTGAAGGGCATGAAGTGCAACGTGTGTCCAGATGGAAGCAAGATGGGCATGAATGGCTGCGACAAAGGTAAAAAGAGAGATTAGCAAGGGACCTGTGTTAATAAACCACACAAAGACACACACAGGTTTTTCTCTTTCGTCTTGTCTCAAATCAATCAAAGTGTTTGTCTGTCACTCGTCTGATCCATGGATCAGCCCCCGTAGAAGCCACTTCTTTCCCGGTCTGCTTTTCACATCCATCTGGTTTATTGGCTTAGGGAGGGAGTAGCTGCAGGGTGATAATAAATAGGGATTTACAGAATACTTGAGTGTACAAATTAAAAGTGCGTGACACATCGTCCATTGATATTTTCTTTTCTACTTCATTTTGGACAATTTTACAATTCTATTATGTGTACGTTTATACTTCTGTGTAAGGACTATTAATTACTTACGTTAATAATAAAACAGCCCAGGGATTGCACAGTTAAACAGAGGGTTGAAGGAAAGGTTAGTTCCTGCTGTGACGGCCTGCAGCTTCTTGATTAAGATGCACCATCAGATATCGACTGCAAGTCAAACGCTTAATGAAGCCAACAGTCCCGTCACAGTGGTGGGGCGTTCTGCCCCACACACGGATAGATAAAAAGAGATGGTACTGAGAAGTGGTAGCACATGAAGGCAGGAGCCAAGGGATACTCTAAGCCTGTGTGATGTTGCACCAATGCAAAGACCTCACACTCATAGCCTGGCAGGTGGATGGTGGGCTCCCCGGCTGCAACTCTTTCTGCAGCAACTTCAAGGCTTCAAACCCTCCTTTGGAGAGCTCTGGGAGAGATCTGTAGGGGAAAAAGAGCCAAAATATCCTGAGTGCACACCTTTACACAACTCTGTTTTTTTTTTTTTTTACAACAGTAAGGCAGCTTAAGAAAAATGCTTTGGTCTATGAAACCATGAATTATTCACACAGTGTGTGACTCACAGGTTACTTGACAATTTTATGATTATAAAGCAACAACAGCTGTACTGTTACTATACTATAAATATACTGTGTATAATATGAATGAACTTAGATTTTGAGAAGCCAATTTCATGGCTGCTTATCAGGCAGAATTTCTGCTTACTTATTAAACGTAAGCAAAAGTTACGTAATTGGGAAAGTTTAGCATTAAATTACATGCATGCAAATGTATCTTGTTGTATCTTATTTATCTCCACAATTGCAATTCCCACAATTAGCAGCTTTAAACTGTACTGATTATGGGACTGTACAGAATGTGCCACAACACAAACCCATTTCTCCTGCAGGTCCCGAGGCCCCGACTTCATGTGAAGAGTTAGTGTGTAGTTTTGGAGCTACTTGCATTGAGTTGAACGACCAAGCCCACTGCGAGTGCCCTTCACCTGACTGCGATGAGAAAAACAAAACCAAGGTGGGTCTTTTAAACTCTCTGCACTTAAGAAATACATAGTTTAAACTCTGAGTTTGCAACAGAAAGACATTGTTTCAATGGCCTACAGGAAGTTAACATGTGTTCCCATCTCCCCTCTCTCCATCTCTGTCACTGTGGAGCAGGTGTGTGGTTCAGATGGGGTGACCTATGCCGACCAGTGCCAGCTGAGGACCATAGCCTGTAGGCAGGACAAGGACATCACAGTGCAACACCTTGGACAGTGCACAGGTGAGCCCCGTCGTAGCCTCCATGCATCACACGTCGCTTGATTGGCCAACTGTTGTCAGGCCCACGATCAAAAGATAATGAGCTGTGCCATGGGCCCCAAATTATTTTCCTTCTGCTGTTTCTCCTCCGATTCATCTATTTGTGTCTGAAAGTTAAGTCATAGCAACATGTATTCACGTTTACTCTGAATTTTGTTTCTTCAAGTCTTCATGTAAGTACATGCACATAATACACACTCTAGCAGTGGTAGCAATTAGACTTATTAAAATAACAACATTTACACAAATTCCAAGTATTTTATTTCAAAAGACACATTTCTGATACATGGATAATATAGTTACATATAAGGAGTTGTCTGCATTTAAGCTCTCATCTGAAAATTGTCATTGTTTGTAATGTAACTGCACTTTCTCAAGCTTGTTGATTAAGACTGTCTTATAGCAAATACTTAGTTCATTTCACTAAGTACATAGAGTACATTAAAGTAAGCGGTGGTTGTGAGCTGACAGGTGAGAGCAGAATCATATGCAACTCAGGAGAAGAGTTAAAATAAGAACGAGAGAGATATTAAAGCGTTTTAAAACCAACAGATCTGTAGTTTGACTGGAGTTTGAGTCTTGCAATCCCACATGACAGCAATGACACTTCCTTTTTGCTTTCTCGCCCCTCTGTTGGTATTTGGCTTCATCTTCCCCCCACCCCCCTGTTGGGAAATGCGTCAATCTCTTTGCAGCTTTACGCTGCCAGCAACACAACGCTGCTTCAGAATGACGGGGGATGTAGAGAACATGTGTGCTGGGTAAAAGGTACAACTCTTGCCCCTTGGTCCAGATGCTGATGGACATGGTTTGGATCGGTGTAATAGGTGCCGGGACACGCGCCAAGGCCACGGTTTTCATGTACAGTAAAATTGTTGCACTGACTGCCAGCTTGCGTCACAACAGGGTTCTAGAGACGCCGCCGGCAAACTCAGTGGGGAAGAAGAGTGCCAGCTGTGTGCTTCTGGTTCTGGCCAAGAGCCACTGCCAGGTGTCTTGCATGTTTGGGTGGAAAAATGTTCATTCACGTCTTTGCTCAGTGGGCCCAGATTACCAGTCCTCTTCATCTCCCTTGAGCACTCTTTGTCAGACCCAAACTAGGTCATATCCATAGGAGGCAAGGCTGTCGACATGGTCTGTGTTAAATTGCAGTTGCAGGTACACAGATAAAGAATCCAAATGTGCTCGGCAAGAGATCGACAAGGCGTTGATAAGTCCCTGAACATCTGGTACTTACAAATCCAGTGCCGTGGGTTAAGGGGCAAAAGCAGCCAAAACCCAGTCTGGTTTCACGTTCCTCTATTGCCTGGCAATAGCAATGTGGGTTGTGTGTAATCCCTCACCTAGCATTGCTGCACACAGAAGGCAAGAAGACGCCTCACAGCTGACTCTTTCCCTGTTAAACCCTTAGGGGAGTAACAGACAGGCGAGCGCTCGGGCCCACCGACAGCCACATTGGATCTTTTAATTTCTTTTCCCCGGATGCAGTCACACTGCGGGTAGCTGCTCCGCTGCCGCTGTCGGCTTGGGGGTTAGATCTCGAGCTCATTTCACGTGTGGCTGGGTGCGAATTAGCATTTGCTCTGCCTCCACACCTCACCACAGCGCAGCCCTGCCTGCCCTCCCTCCCACTGTTTACATGCAGTGATTCCAGACACCCGGCCTAAGCGCTGTGGCATGCTAATGCTCACCGAGCTGCCATGTGGCTTGACAGGAAAGCATTGCCAAGGACCTACATACAGTAAATGAGTTAATATTGATCCCTTTTTTACACCACTAATCCGTTGCAACTTTTTATTACACCACAGAGCGTGACTACTGCTGCACAGTCAGACACTAATGGGCTGGCTAAAGGAAAATTCCCAATCCTGCAGAAAAAGCTCTTTAAAATCGTTTCTGCTTGTGACAGAGAACTTGCAGCGTACTGTGATGTTACCCAGCTCTTTCTGAAGTCTCCAAGCTCAAAAGGCAGCGCAGCCACAGAGTATAGGGAGGAGTTTTGCTGTGTCTCAGCAAAAGATGAAGCGATAACTGAGAAACCCAGCAACAAATTGCAAGATCTACTGTACCTTGCACCAGAGGGAGGGCATTTGGACCGGGGGAAAATGGCCACCAAGTTGGCAATGGCCTGCCTCCCCATATGGTGTTATCACCTGTAGTTTTGCGGCAAATTGGCAACGAATGCCAGCATATGGCATCGGCAGCCCTCCGCCTGCATGTTAAGGTCTGTTGCCTTCACCATTTCTCCTCCTTGTCCCGCGATTTTATCTCATTACACAACCCCTAATTCAGTTTCTACTGTTTGCGTTCCCATACTCTACCACTGCTAGCTGTGTTAAGCTGTTTTTTCTTTCTGATGTTAACCATTTTCTTTAGGCTTTTGTCCCTATCATTTTCTTCTAGGCTTTCTTTTTCCCCTTCTCTGTCCTGTGTCCAGATTTCTTTTCCAACTCCTCCTCACTGAGCCCAGCTGAACACAAACAATCTTAATAACCACATTTTAACAATAACTACACTGCTGAGACAAACCAAGATGACAATGATTTTTTTTCCCTTCTCCGTCCTGTGACACAGCGGTCCATTGCTCCACAGAGAGCAAAAAAAGCCTAAAAAACTGAAAATGGACTGTTAAACCTTATTAAGAGAAGCATCAGCTGAACAGACTGTGCTTCCAGTCCCTCTTTCCTCTTTCAGACATGTGTTCTTTTCTTTTCTTATCCCGTGTCACAGAGCTAGCTTCTCAAGATATGCACACACACCCAAACACACATTAGGTACTTCCCAGGGAGCAGGCCGCCTGACGCTAAGCTTGGCACCTGACTGACAGGTGTAGCCAAGAGGAAAGGCAAGGCATGCCACCAGTTTTGGTGATAAAATCACTGCTCTACGCACCCCACTCCAAATCTCTCTCTATACAAATATCTGTTGAGCTTTAAGCTGACACCCGGTGCGTCTCCCAAGCTTTCTGCTTTCTCAGTAGATATCATATTTCACACATCAGTGAATAATTACCGATCAAATAGCCGATTATTGCAGTGTTATTAATTCCCACACATAATGTTAGGCAAATCCTAATGAGGTGCAAATCTACAGTATAGAATTAAAAAATTCTTCTGCTCATTTCACCCACACATCTATACTCGTGGGACGTAAAGAAAGAACAACAGTTTTGTCACGCCTGCTCGCCTTGGCTAAATTTGAGGTGCACAATTACGTAGCATCTCCCTGCCTATTCACTTCTCCCCCTCAGGAGTTTTTGTCCTATTTATCGTTCCTTTATCGCAGACAGTTTGTCCTTTTGCACCAGAGCTTTCTGCATTGGTAATGATGGTCTCTGTGCAGAGAGCCTCTTCTCACTCCCTCATTTGGAGTGTTTTTTTGCCGTGTGTGTGTGTGTGTGTGTGTGTGTGTGTGTGTGTGTGTGTGTGTGTGTGTGTGTGTGTGTGTGCATGTCTGTTGATAGCAATGTGTTTGTGGTGGCATTGACAGATGCTCATGCTCTCTGCAAGCAGCAGTGTGCCGTCTTTGAAGCCAGAGTTAAAGCTGGCTTTTTTTGCCCTATTTCTATCAATCATTCATCACCGGAGGCACTGGTTGTTGGTGATTAAAGCTTTGCTACTGGAGGGCAGCATTTGAATATGGATATACAATTCATAAGCATTGGCACAGCATGCATGCAACACACGGAAATGCATACTGTGCACAGAAGTACATGCCATATGTGTACACACGCACACACAAACACACTACGCACTATGCATTGACACCAACTGGAGTAGTTTAACCCTGTCTGGGCAACATCACTCACCTGCAGGCGAAACACAATGCAGTGCATGTAACTGTGGGTGTTGTTGGCATATTCCATATTCGCTCTGCATATGGATGCACTTTCATTACTTACTAAGGTTTTTCAGATAAAGATTCCTGACATCTGATCCATTGCAGGGTTTTTAATCAGATGTTGCTTTTAAAAACTTTTAAAAACGTTTTTTATTTCCTTTGGTGTGATTTGCGAGGTTGTAATGGAGTTAGGTGAAGCATAATCAAACATTTTCATCTTTGCTCAGTCATTCATCCATTCCTTGCTTCCTCCCCTTCCCTTCACCAGAAATCATCTCTGAGCCGGCAGACCGGCCCACCCCAAACCCCTCAGCAACCACCCACAGCACAACCGCTGCCGCCACCATCACCACCCCCGCCCCTTTCCACCCTGACATGGTGTGGGCCATCCCGCCTCCACAGACGGAAGAGACAGAGACCACAGAGCAACCCTCGGCCACCAACTCCTTTTCCACCCTCATCCACAGCCAAGCAAACCACCGCCCCCCCATCCACAACCAGCCTCAGCCACCAAAGTCCACCGCTGCCACCACCACCTCCTCCTCCCACAGCAGCGCTGCTCCTTCCGCTGCTGCGTCCTCCTTCGACGGTTCGGGCAGTGGGGAGCCAAGTGGGGACGACCAGACCGAAGAAGAGGAGGAAGGTGAAGAGGAAGTCGGTAGCGGCATCCCAACGGAGGCCAGTGGGGCAGAGGAGCCTGTTGGTAAATCACTGCTCTTTCACTTCATAACCCATAATGCTTTGAGGGTTGTCCGGGATGGGCTTTTTTTTCAAGAAGGGGTTGAACAGAGTCATAGTCTCTTCTCAGGTGACATCATAACACATTCCTACCATCATCTGTTTTATTGAAAATTACATTACCATCAGCACAGGCTACTGTATCTCTATGCAAATTGTTTTTGAGGAGACAAATGTTAATGCTAGGCAAGCAGGGAACTGAAATCTTTGTAAACACATGCTGTTAGTGTCATTTTCAATTGCATAAGATGTATATCTCTATTTCAGACAGAAAGGAATGTATTTGCATGGTTCACCGTTGCTACATCACCCATGCTCTTTTCTTCCATTCCACCCGCTCGCTCACTCTCAACAGCTAGCAAAACAAACCCAGGCTCTGTAAAATATACTCTCGGCAGGCCAGATGAAACTGCTGGCCCGCATCTGGGGATCTCTGGAGCCTGACTTGACATGCTGATGTGACTGGGAGTTTGAGGTGTGAGTGTGTGTGGAGGCTGCATGCCTTGTCACATGACCAGTCTGAAATCTTTCTCGACATGCCCTCCTGACTGTAACAGCAGGACAAGGTTTCTGGACAACAAGGGATGGCTGGGAATTTTCAATCAGGGCTTCTTCTTTTTTCTGTTGTTATTTTCCATCCATCCACCTTACCCGACAGCTTGCAGTAACAGACTTCATACCACTGATGGTGCTGTGTGGCCCCAATGTGCTCTTCCTCAGCTCTTCCTCCTCCTCCCCTCTCGCTCCTTCTCCCCTCCTCTTAGATTTATTTGATTCTCCTGTGAGAAGCTGACCAGAGTGCTCGATGGAGCGAGAGGCATGTAGTCTGTCTGCCATGGAGACCCTGGTGTCATGTGGCTGTGTGTGTTTGTGTGTGAATGAATGTGTACCCAAGCATGCCTGGATGTTAACAGATTAGGAGATTGTACAGTGCAGATTTCGACATGGATATTAAGTATATCTACACTCATGTGTTTCTTCATAATTGTGTTTTTCTTAGGTGTGTTTGTATGTTTTCTGTGTAAAATGTTAACGTCTTATCTTTGTTTTCTGTGTGTGTGTGTGTGTGTGTTTGTGTTTGTGTTTGTGTTTGTGTTTGTGTTTGTTTGTCTTCCTCTTCTCATGTCACTGAGTTTGTCCAATTCTGAGTGCACATATCACTGTCTGACTTCATAAATGTGAGCAGGCTAGATGTCTTTGTACATTTTTTTTGTTTTCTGTTGAAATCTGCCCTTATCTGTGTGTGTGTGTGTTTGGCATTCCCCCCCCCCAAACCAAAATACACAGCTCTCTCCTGTTCGGCGCAGCATCTGTAAATCTGCAGACCACACGCCAACATATGCCCTCTTAACCTCGGCCTGCTCTCGCATCCTTTGACCCTGAGTCCTTGAGCAGGACGTCTTGCCTATGACGTCTTTACGATTCGTTTAGCCGCTACCTGTTTGCCTCCAAGATTATTCCTAATCTCTGTGCGGCCATAAACTGCACCGCTTCGACTAAGACCCCCCCTCCACCAACACCATAATTACAGAGGACGGACCTTTCCTGCTGTTGCACACTCTCATCCTTCAGAGAGAGAAAGCCCAGCCACTTTTATGTCTTTTATGTTCCAAGATATACAGTACATGCACCGAATCACAAACACAACTGTATGTTGTTGTTTTTTTCAAGCAAGACTTGAAAGTAACTGTTAGCCAATCAGCCGTGAGCAGTTATCACATCCCCCATCATTTAAAGTGCTCTGTGTGTGACATGACTGGCAACAGTGCCCATTATGCGTTCTCTGCCTGACAAAATGAGTTCCAGGTGTAAAAGCAATTCCCATGAAAATGCCATATAATCACTCTTAACAGATGCCTCTATTAGCGTACAATCACGGGTCAACAGACTGAAAACGCACAATCTGCAGAAGCAAGAGTAAGTTGTAATAAAACAAACAATTGTCGTTTTTTACCTAAGAAACACTACCCACCCTATCTCCTCTAGGTCTTTGAGATAATCTGGCTTGAATTCATGAATTTCCTGATGAATTATTATGAACCCCTATGTTTCATCCCCAGGTCCCACGCTGGCCAGCACCACTATACCCACAGCTGAGGACAGGTCATCCTGTGAAAACACAGATTTCGGCTGCTGCCCTGATGGCAAGACACCGTCTAGCACTCCAGAGGGCGCCAACTGCCCCTGTAAGTCAAAATGCCCCTTTTCTGCACTCTCTCTACCTATGCTTCTCTGGATATTATCCTAATCTTTCTTCTCTGGGTTTTTTGTCTCCTATCAGTCGGTAATATATAATGAGAGAGATGAAATCCTGATATCACTTTACTGGATGTTACTGGGCTTCACAAAGATGAATGTAAATGAGTATCCATGGCAGCATTTCCAGTACCCTTTTTGATTTCAACAAATTGAAACAATAAATATATAAAAGAATATATAAGAACTGAGAAGATCAATACCATCGTCATGCCTTTGCGTTGAGTATGGAGCTGGACCTGGGAGATGTTAAACCTAACTTAGCATGGAACCCAGAGGAAATAGCAAGGCTGTCTCTCCAAAGTATAAAACAAAAAGCCCCTAAAGCTCACCAAGACTTTGTTTGTAGTTTTAGCAATGAGAATAGCTTAAGAATGCTTGTCTCTTTCTCATCTAACGTCACTTCTCCTATTTCCTTTTTTAAACGTTTTTAAACGTCTTTAATGTTGTTGAGCAGCAATGCTTTTATAAATCACCACCCTCACATGCAAATGATCATATTGGCAGGTGGCAGAGAAAAGCACACAGTGGAAATATATACAACAAAAATATACAAGTAGTAATGCATTGTTATGAATTTGACGACACTTGACAGTCTGACTGATATTAGTCGTACGTGAGGTTTGTTTTCTCGACCCCTTAGTTTTGAAGGAAGTTTGGTTTGAGATTAGTCAACGCCATATTTTAGGGCCCATATGCAGTGTCTCTATTGCTGCTTTTCCTGACTTCCTTCACCTTCTTTCTGTTTGTTTTATTCTTCCACCTCTCCTTTTATTTCACCCCCCAAACAAACAAACACACACACAAACACATACTCTTAAGTCTCTATCAGTTATTTCTCTCTTGAGCTATATCTCACCCTTTCTCTCCCTCAACTTAGTCAATCTCAATCCAGTCTTGCATCAGTTTATTTCTCTCTGGAGTTGAGCGGAGAGACAGTTGAGAGACTACCAGAGGCCGACAAGCACGGTTGTACCAATCAGTGCCTTCTGCCAGACTCGTTCGTGAAGATAAAGGACTTCTTTCTCCCCTTTGCTTCTCCATTTCTTTCTCCCTCCATCCCTCAGTGGAAATCTGCTCTCAATTTGTCCCTGCGGTGTTAGTCTGACTGATTGTGAAAGGAGGGATTCTATTCGGCTCACATGGGAGCTCCAGGTCATGACTTGAAAGAGCTCAGGCCACAAATTAGAGCGCAGAGTTGCGTTTCTGCCATGTTGAAGGTCCCAAAGCCTTCCAATAAAACCAGAGTTCAGTGCCACACAGGCCATAATAAAATCTGAAGATATAAGGCCACCTTTGGCCTTCTACAGCCTTCTGCCATTTATTTGTTTTGCAGGATTTATAGCCAAAGAGAAGTAACACATGGAATGGCACATCTGTCGAGGCTGGATTTCATGACATTTGTCCTCAAATCCAGACGATTGAAGCACGTGCTGCACAAACACCTGTGACAGTTTTTTAAGGTGTGAGACAACAGTTGTTACAAATCCGCTAAAGCCTGTAAATATTTTTCTCAGCCAACAATGACTGGGCACTGGCGATCAATTTTTCATTCAGCTCAAGTGTTACCAATAAAATCCGGCAGTGCGATAGGCTGATCGATGCGCAGGATCTTTTTTCTTCTGATGAGGGCTTTCACTCATTAGGAGTGAAATGGCACATCCCTCATGCAAAAATATTCTCCATCTCCTTGTACTGTCCAATGTATTGACGTTTGCCATGGCTGTCTCAAAATGAAAGGCAGTTTTAATCTCTATATTTTTTTGAGACATCTAGTAGCTGAAGATTGAGTGTAGTCCACACATTCACACAATCAAGTAGATACTGTGTGTATATAACCCCTATTATCATTATTCTCAGTGGATGTCAGACCTTGGTTAAAATGGATTAAAGGGTTGTTTCACTCAACAGAAAATGTATTTTGTCACCTAGCTGCCGTAGTATTCGACCATGGACATTGTTGTTGTTTTTTTGTTTTGTTTTGCAACTCAGGTATTAAGTTGTCTTCCTCAGGCTTCAGTGCAACATTGGTTTAGCCTCATGTGTTTCTCAGAAAAAACCCTACCGGCCCTCTATATGTTACATTTAAACAAGGTAATACCATTCATATGGCACTAAAGATAATGACTAGCAAATGCGCATGTGAAAGTTAAAGGCACCCTAAGCTCTGGCTACTGTAAACTCTTTCATATGTCAGTGGAATTCTGACCAATTCATTACATTTTACAGTTCACTAGAATCTGATAGTCAAATAACTCTGTCCGTCCGTTTATCGCTTTCTTTCTTTCCCTCGTTACGTCCGTCATGGCAGTGGGCTGGAAAATAGCCCTCTCTGATGTTTGTCTTCTCTGCAGATTAAAAATCAGATCTCTCTCACTGCGCCCCTCTCTTTGTCCCCGTCTTATCGGCCAAGCCTCACCCATTTGCTTCTATTTTATAGCCGCCGTCACATCTGAATCGATGTGTGCTGCCTGTGAAAGTACTGTTAAGATGAGGAGAGACGGAGGGAATGGGAGTGGGGCAAGAGCGTGTCACCAGTGTCTGCTATCCTTTTCATACAATTTTAACCAGGCTGTGTCAGTCACCGGTCTGGCGGCATTAAGGCGACAATTACGGCTATCTTTCACTATAATCATACAAGTGCTCTTCCCGTTGTCTCTGGTGTTGCTCAGGCAGGGGCAGCCATGATTGATTTGGGCAATTTGTTCTGCTGATTACGAGCGGCGTGGAAGCATGGCATCAGCGCCTTGCATGCTTCTCCGTTCTTCACCTCACTCACACTCGCACACACAAATCCCCTCCGTTTTGAGGTTTATTTCAAGCCCTCTTCTCTCTGGCAGGAGTATAAAAAAAAAACATTTTCAGAGTTGATAAATGTTGGACAACATAACCCCCCAAGGTCACACATGGAGGCTCTCTCTTTGCTGAAGAAGGCACTTTTGAGAGTGCCTGTGGGCTGTTTCCTTTTTAGTGTGTGTTGTTTTTCCTTCATGTATTTGTGTGTCTGTCTAACTTGTTGTCTTTTTACCCAGCCCGCCATGCCAGCTTTTGGGATGAGTCTCAGTCCGGTAAAATTGGCCCATTTTTTCACCTTCCCTCCTTCAATGTTCTTTCCTTCTTTCTCTCCTATCTCATGGTCCACCTCTTCCACCACCCCAACCTCCACCACCACTACTCCCAAACTCCGGCCCCTTTTTTTTAAAAAACCTTAGAAACTTACTAATCTCCCCTTGTCAAAAACACACAAACGCACAATCCATCACTAACCCAAAACTGGCACCACCCCAAAACAAGCACTGTGTTAAGGCAGCGGGAACTGAGTGATAGAAGAAGGTTTGAGCTATTGTCTTTCAGTATCACATCTTCTTTCCTCTCCTCCTCTGTTTCCAGCCACCATGAGGTTTAGCGGTTTCCTACACTTGGACCAGGTGGAGGGCCAGGAGATTTTCTACACCCCTGAGATGGAGGACCCCAAGTCAGAGCTGTTTGGAGAGACGGCCCGCAGCATAGAGAGTGCTGTAAGTGCTCTAGGAGCAAGTAGGGTTGGGAGTATAGTTGATATGTAATGGCTAAATCTACCTTACGACTTATTTATTCCTGATATTCACTTGTTTACATTTTATTATTAAAGGTCCAATATACAACATTCAGAGTCTGGGCGGGGATAGCATTCACACTGCTCCCACCCCAGGCGTCACAAGCAGACATGGAGGTAGCTAAGCTGAAATGGCAGTGGCTAGCAGTGTTTACAGAGCTAACAGTGTTAATGGGGGTTAGCTCACACTCACTGGGGTGACCTGGGGGGAACTGAAGGGTGGGTGTTATGCTTCCAGCTACTGTGGGTTGGGACTATGTTATCAGCGAGATCCGTCACACGAGCGGCACAGCTCCAAGGCGCTTGTCTAGCCTGGGTTGTGCACAGTGCAGAGATACTGTAGATGATTCTGTGTTTCTGGTATTATTTAATTAATGACTCTTCTCTACTTCAATTGATGATTGCCACTTGTGGACAAAGTGGCTCCTGTTCACCAAACGTTACATAGTCTAGTTTGGGATTTTGTGTTATTCCAAGAATCTTCACGTCAGGAGTGGAATAAACCTCTGAAACAACATTCAAGCTTTGTGAGACACTAAAACTCTTCACCTAAAGCCAGACTAATCAAATTATTTGAGCTCCTTCAGGCAGGCAGGTTTCATTGCAGGTTTTACAGACCTGACACCCTGCAGCTGCTGAGTAATATTCTGCCACTTCGGGCTGGAGTGGTTTCTCTGGTCAGTGATCTGATAGTAAAATAACAATGATTAAAAAAAGAAAAATCCACACCAGCAGCAAACAGAGAGGAACATACATCAAATCAGACAGAGACAACATAGCCTGGCTGATATTTGATTTTTAATAAAAGGGGAGGTATTGACAAACTAGAAGGAATAGAGTGATTGAATACCACTTTTTTTTACCAAGGTAGGTAGACTGTTCACAGAGTAGTGGTCCATCATGGTGGTTCAATAATTATTTTTTCACAAATACTTACATCAAAATACAAATTTTTCATAGAATTTGGTTGTTGCTTTTAGTTTCAAGCTCAGCAGCAAAAGCTCTAGGGCTGAGTTAGCACTGACACTACATGAGGCTTCCAAAAACTCTTCAAGTTTAATAAGAGAACTATCAAAAAAATCTAATAAATAACAGCATTCTGCGGCCTTGTGCACAGCCTAATTTCTCAATCGCTTGCCAAACACTTCACAGCACCCAGAACCAGCGTCTCCTGTGAGATTAATTAAGAATTTTCAAACATTTGAAAAATCAAGTCCTTATTCTGGATATGAGTCTCATAAGTTTGGATGGACAAGGTGCCAGTTGCTATAAGCCAGCCAAGGCTGAGGCAGGCATTGAGCCTGTACAGTAATCATCGCTTGGGCCTGGCAGTTTACCCTGTTCAAACTTCTCTACTGTCATTTTCTCTGTTGAGCTCAGACTTTAGAACAATTGTCTCTGTTGTTAAGCCAGGGCCTCGCTCCTCTGATGAAGTGTGTGTGTGTGTGTCTGTGTTTGTGTGTGTACGTACATCTACCAGCTGTTGAATCAGTGTCACTAGCCCCCACTGGGACCTAATCTACTACCTCACAGCGATTTGTGTCTGTGTGTGTGCGCTTGTTACACTCCAAGTCTGCGTGTTGCTGAAGCCTGGTGTGCCACTTGATAGCAACCACCTCCGCTTCATCTTCCAACACACACACACACACACATATACACACACACACACACACAAACACACAGACTAACACAATCTACACACACAAATATAAAGCACAGAAACAAAGAATCGAGCCGCAGCACATTTCTTTACCAATCGGTTACAATTAGTGAATAAGTTAGGATATGTCAGAGAAAACAGGAAAGAAAGATCAGGAGGTTTATAGGTCCACAGGAGAGCTTGTCCAGCATTACCATGCCTAAGACAGCTTTAGAAGATATTATTTTTGACCCATCTGCTTTGCCATCACACCTCAGCCAACAAATTAGAGGCGTTTAGTACATGAAGGAAATAATCTGAATCCTCAAGCTGAATTAAGTGTACTGAATCATCAGTGTCAGTAATCAAATCGGCAGTCTCTTGCATTGGTGCTCTCTTGCTATCCATCCATCCATCCATCTTCGACCGCTTATCCGGTATCGGGTCGCGGGGGCAGCAGCTCCAGCAGGGGACCC
>NC_048413.1:22427463-22513630 GCF_013103735.1 Etheostoma cragini
ACTGGTAGCGCTCCACCTCCCGCACAAGTTCCGGCTCCTTCCCCCACAGAGAGGTGACGTTCCACGTCCCCAGAGCCCTCTTGCTAGAGTCTTAAAAACGTTATAATATACGGAATATGCAAAAACCTTGTTGATGTGGTAACTCTGCTGCAGACAGCTGGTTGCAGCGCATTAAACCTTATGTGATTGTGCAATAACCTAACAAAGATAAGCAAACTACACAATCAGTGACTATAATACTCTATGACTGAAACGGTACGAAATGGTTCAAATAAGAAAAATGTAATGTCATGTATATGTAAAGAGTAATTTCCACCACAAGTCACAAGAAGTCTAGGTGAATTTGTCTCAAATATTTTGGACAATGACTGGCTTTGGTAAAGTCAGCGAGATGCAGATGGGGCGTGTGGAGGAGCGCTCATTGGAAAAAATGGAAGCAGCCACTCAGAGGATGCTCCAGTAAAGTGGGTTAGCAGGCCCTGTGACTCCTGTGATTTTTAACCAGCAGTTGAAATGAGTGTGTGAATGTGATTAATCCACCAACACATTGACAATAACATAATTATGGGCAAACATTGAGTATAACATTAAGTTAAAGTTTTAGTTCTAGCACACAAATTGTCACATTTTAAGATAAAATATTGGCCTAGATTTTTTATGGGGCTGAAGGCATTTACAGCCCTACTGCCGTTATTACCCCGTCGGCTTAAAAAAAACCATTGTAGTCAAACCCCCACATGGAGCTCTTCTGGCTGTTAACAACTTGCACACAGTGGGGGCATCAGAAGCAAAACCAATCAAGAGCACATGTCAGGGTTGCACGACATTTATCTGTGCTCCTCCTGAAAACTTGTCTCTATAATTAATGCCACGGCTGCAGCTAAATGTCAATTTGTGCAACCACACCCGATAGGTTTCTTCTCTGCACCCCAATTTAAGAGGCAGTCTTTCTTCCTTGGAGATAGAGTGCAGTCTTCTGGAATTGGACTCGCTGCTATGATAGCGTAGAGCTAATTTCCAGCCTCATTTATCATCTCTTCTCTCCGTCCGTTCTCTCCTCCTTCTCCCTCTCCTTCTGTCTCTCTTCCTCAGCTCAATGAGTTATTCAGGAAGTCGGAGGTGCAGAAAGACTTTATGAGCGTTCGTGTCCGGAACCTGGCGCCCAGCAACTCCATCCTGGCCTTTGTGGAGGCCCATTTTAAACCAGGTGAGAGATCTTTGGAGAGAGCAGAAGATTTGAAATTTTTAAAAAAGCACGGTTGCCAATATAGAAGTATATGCATTTGGAATCGGTTATGGTTTGTTCCCCTTGGTCTTTAGGCAAGCAGAATGTCTCAAAAAAGTACACACTTGATTTAAATGAAATTGGGATAAAAGTTAGGCCACTGGCCAAGGAAGACCTAATTACTTTTTTTATGCAGAATAAGCCACCAGATCACCATTTTTAAAGTCTCGTATCTCCTGGGCTGTAAGGCAGAGAGGCAAAATGTGTTCTCCCCTGGATTCCTTGGTCTAGCACTCTTTTCGTAAATCATTACTCCTCCTACACATTTCATTCCATGCTCACGAAATTTCCGACCTAACCGTTTTGGATATTATTTTGAATATTCCACACAGTTCTCTTAAAACTTTTCCCTGAAATCAGATTGCTGCTGCACATCACCAATGAGAGTGATCCTGCTAACTCAAATCTTTAAGTATGCTTATTTCCTTCTTCAAAACATTAACTTGATATGTTTTTTGTTTTTTGTTTTCAAAAAATGATGATTTTCCGATCCAGATCTGTATGCAAGTTCAAAACTTTTCTATTATTAAAACAACAAATTTAGAAGATTGTGTATCCTTTGCAGAGATATGCACTCTCTGAGTGCATTCTACTTATTTTTAATTTGGCTCATAGTATTGTGACGCACTGAATGTTTTCCTAATCTTTTTTCAATTTTGTTCTCAATGCCAACGCAATTTCATGGTTTGCAACAATTTCCCCCAGTGTTTAAAAATCCCCCAACATTATAAGAAGGTTTTTACCTAAATCTTCACATTGGGATTTGTTATTAATCCGAGCCACAATAGGCCGTACAGGTGAGATTGTTGGCTTGTTTCAGAGCCTCTTTGAATCTCCTATACATTTAACAACACAATTTGATATTGAAAAACAGGACTGTTCCCAACAAATCCACAACTTTAATGGAACCTGCTCTTACTCTCAAATTGATTGTCTTAATACAGTGTCAAACACTAGACAACAACTCAATGTTAGTTACTGATGTTTTTTAATCCGTTTAAGTTGTTTATTCTGTAGTCACAAAATCACTCATATGGTTGGCGCCATAACTGGGCTTTTAAACTCCTTTTTTACTGTACAACCCCCCCCCCCCTTCTTTCTTTTTTTATGAGCATCGTTTAGTGTCCTTCACACCCTTCGTACAGGGCAATGTTTAGCGGCGCTCCTCCGTGGCCTGTAAAGCAAACATCTGCAGTGAACGTTATCAGAGCGATTCATCCTGAATAAAAGCTGGACAAGCGGCAGGTGGAGGAAAAGTGGTCCCGGGAGATCCTCCACCTGTCATACACAGGCTTTTCTGATGTATATACATTGTTCCGCTAAAATAGGGGGAGTACTGTATTCGCTTTGGAGTGCTCCTCAGAGGCCTTGTCCTGAGTGGGTGTACCTCTTGTTTATTGTAGATACAAGATACACGGTGGAGGACATCGAAGGAGCCCTGCTGAAACAGCTGAAGGCCTCTAAAGAGACCAGCATCGCCGTGAAGAAGCCGGAGGATGAGAATATACGCTTTACCAATTATGGTAATACACTTTGGACTTGTGTCAGGAGTGTGTGGGGATTAATACAATGAAAAGGGGTTTTAAGATATGCATGAGATGATTTATCAAAGGTTTTACGGAACAGGAAATCTCAGTACCATCATGCTTTACCGTCTCTTTTTCTTTGTCTAATTTCTATTGTTCTCTCTGACTTTATTGACAGGCCTCTCCTCCCCGTTCTTCACCACCACTACCACCACCACCACGTCAGTAACCACAACTGCTCCCACCACCATCACCGCAAGGCCTTCAACAACCTCCCCGTACATCACCCGTCGCCCACCAGGCACTACCCGCAGGCCTTACAATGGCAGACGTACCACCACAGCCTCTGCGCCAGTCACCACACCACGACCCACCACCACCACCACCAAGGCGGCTGTCACCACACCCGCTGCCACCACGCCAGCCGTCACTATGCCAGCCATCGCCACGACGGCCCTGCCTCCAGCCACCACTGTTGCTCACGTTAGGGGCAAGCTTCACCACAAGGCCCAGAAGCCTTGCGGCTCCCACCCCTGCCTTCATGGGGGCACCTGCGAGGACGACGGCAGTGACTTCAGCTGCAAGTGCCCCGCTGGGCGAGGAGGCTCCGTGTGTGAGAAGGGTGAGCCGTCCGGGTGCTTCTTATTTTATTTTATTTTTTAATATATTTTGGAAAAGTATTTTCTTCTTCCACATTTGTTATTACTCTCAAAAGATCAAAAGGCTGAGCAGCTTATTTCAAACTCAACTAAGAAGATGAGCTGTAACAGACTTTCCTTATAGTTTTGTACTATTGCAATCAGCAATTACAAAGAAATCACCAAAGGCTTACGTTTACAGTAATTTGGAGGGTTCTGGGTACTTAATTTTTCTTTGTGCAAATCGTGCCTTTTAGCTGTTCTATAATCACTGCTAACCACATCCTCAAGTACTATAATTTTTGTATACAGTAGCAAAAACATACCATTATAAATATATAATATAGGAAAGTTACTTTTAATTTGGAGAGAAAAAGCTATATTCCTTTTGTTAAACAGTAGTTTTGTTTAATTGTAGCTTCCCAAAGTAGCTGCAAAGTGACACCCTAAGTAGCTGGTGAGTAATAATTTTCAGTTAGTGCTGGAGTATGTTAATGTGATGTTTATATAGTCACGGACGTCGATTTATTGGGTCATATAAAGCTTAGAAAGACAACAGCCACCAGAGTTTTATACTGGATTTTTTTTCAACTTGACAAGGAGTTTACATGTGATTGAGTCAGACACATCTGTGCTCGGTGGCTGCACAAACTCATCTCAAGTGATTCAGACAGGTTCAGCACCTTAGAAGTAAGCAACCAATGGCAGCCGTTCACCAAAGGCAACACAGGATCCAATCAGCACTACAGAGAAAATCATAAATCAGGGAGAACTTCTTGAGAAGCACAACTCCTTTGTTACTTCCCTCTTACCCTACTTTGGGATTTTTGAGGCTGAGGAGCAACCTCACGCAGCTGCATCTTAAGATAATTGACAGTAATTGCTTTGATGGGGATTAGCTGGTGAGAATCAGTGTGTGTCTTTGAGTTATAGTGGCTAAATGAAGCTACGCTCACACGCAAACTGCACGCCAGTCTCCCCCAGATCAATCAAGTCATTAGAAAAGAAGGAGCTCATCAGCTGCCATTCTCCTCAGAGAGCGGATAGAAAGACAGATGGACAGAGAGAAAAGGAGCCCGGCGGGAGAAAATGGATGATAATAATCATAATTGTTGAGTGGGAAAAAAACAAAGGTTTGTGCGTGCGTGTGCGTGCGTGCGTGCATGCGTGCATGCGTGCGTGCGTGCGTGCTAGTAAGCTTCTCTTAATGACCTTCCCCTTTTCATAAACTTGTCAAGCGTTTTGGAAAAACTTCATTGCTGACATAAACTGACAGAAGGGTTTATTTCTCATCAAGAGCCACTGACACACCAACTCCACTCACACTTAATTATGCACATTACGCCTGTACGCGCAACGATGAAGCGAATCATGTAGTAATGACAGAATTGGCGTGTCGTCTTAATTTCTCCACAGTGATCAAGTACTTCATCCCGTCCTTTGGAGGCCAATCATACTTGGCTTTCCCAACCATGAGTGCGTATCACACGGTCCGCATCGCCATGGAGTTCAGAGCATCCGAGATGACCGGCATCCTGCTCTACAACGGCCAGGAAGGCAAAAAGGACTTCATATCTCTGGCTCTGGTTAACGGCAAGGTGGAGCTCAGGTGAGCGCTGTGAGAGTTAAGAGAGGCGGCAGCCTTATCAGCTGCTTCTGTTTGATTAAATTCAATGAAACTTCAATGATCCCCGTGGGGGAAATGGGGTCATTGCAGCGGCAGCTGAGATAGAATGTAGATACAAATAAAACAAATAGAAAGCACTGAAGATAATGAGGCAAATAATAACAGCAAGTAAATATGTTGAAAGCATCACCGCCAGAAAATGTTTAAAAAAACACAGAAGCTTCTTGACAGATTTGCAGGCTAAGGCTTTGAAGGCATGCATTCAGAAATGTGTTCAAACTTGCAAATAAGCTGTTTGCTTGATCACGTTTACAGATGGTTGGAACATATGTGCGGAAATATGTGCAGGAAGTCCACATTTGGCATTTGATATGTCATTTTTAATCACATATATACAGAGTAAGGTTTATGTTTACAGATGGAAGCAACAACATGTATGTATGTATGTATGTATGTACAGTATATATGCATGTATGTATATTTGTGTGTGTGTGTGTATTTACTGAATATGGTTATTCAGGTTATGGTTGGGGGACATGACGATATCTCCTGTGAGACAAAAGAAATTCATCACCTACCTGAGATTTTACAATATCATTTAAACAGGTTGAGTTATTTTGGTTGCATTAGGCTATTACAGGTAATGTTATAAAGTTTGACTTCTTTTTTGGCAATATTGGTATTTTGAAGCAATATGATGAATTACATTTAATTGTTTTTAGGTAGTATAGATCCAACACCAAAAACACTGGATTCCATGCTTCCTATAATGCACCTCTATAGTGTATTTGTTACACCCTGTCGGCCTGCCTGAGGATCACCCACATCATTCAATCTTTATGCCTTCAGTTTAAGATTTGTCTGCTCAAACCTAGGCTCAGTATCACTCCTTGTGACTAGTAAATTGACTGTGACGTGTAAAATTGGGTTAGTGCCCCTTTAGGATCGATGTGTAATAGGATTTGAACAATATGATTTGTTAAGGCTCATAGTAGGCTGACAGTAACTAAATGTTTTGTACAATATTTTTAAAATTGGACCGTTTTCCTACCAGAAACACTAAGTTTTCATCTCTTCCCCAGAGTGGAATTGTATGCATAACAAATCATTCTGGGTAAGGCAGGATCTTCAGAAGAGATGCAAATGTACTAATTAGAGATTCTGCACTGCTTATGTTTTGGACCGATTATTTCAAACACCATCCGCTTTTCTTATCTTTTGGGTTTCCCCCTGACTTCTTGAAGCCCTTTCAGTTTCTCTCAACCTGGCCAGGTTAGATTTCTTTATTTAAAGTGGAATCAATAGCAAACCAAAGTGCATCATTAGTCACTTTTGCTTTCAAATGGAGCTCTGCCTTAGTCCCCAAAATACAGCTGTGAGATTACCACCCACAATTCTGCAAATCCAAGACGTGGGGAAAAGAACTAATTATTTGTGGCAGATAATTGCTCTCAGGTTGTGCTAATACCACCATATGTGTGGGTGCACATACACGACAGCTCTTTTCTGTGATGATACAGCCCTTTTCCTCAACAAAACCTCATTAGATAAAAGGTTTAATTAAAAAGAGGGTGTGAAGAATGAAGTGAATGAAAAAGAAGTGAGTAACATTCCAGTCACATACTGTAGTTCTGAATCCCGAATGGAAAGTCCTGTACCTTCTCTCTTTCATCCCTTTCTGTTTCATTAAATATGAGCAGAGTTCTTCTACTCATTAGGCACTGATTGATAAGGAACAAACATATTATGTGAAAATGACCTAACGTGAAGTGCGATACAGGTATAAAGTTATCATTGGATAAAGTAGACTGAATGAACATGCTTTGTGTCTCCTCTTCTCAGGTTCAACACAGGTTCGGGTACAGGCACAGTGGTGAGCAAAGTACAAATCAATCAGGGCCGCTGGCATCAGCTGGTAGTGACTCGCAACCGGCGCAACGCCATGCTCAGCGTGGACAACGAGCCACACATTGAGGGCGAAAGTCCACGCGGCACAGACGGCCTCAACCTCGACACAGACCTGTTCATCGGGGGAGTGCCAGAGGAAATGAAGCAGGAGTAAGACTTTCTGTTTACAGTGTGATAACATTCAGGGCACTACTTGATAGTAAGAACATGCTATTGCGCTTAAATTTGGATCATCCATTGGTTTTATAGGACTCTACTTGGGAATCATGTCAATATACTGTAAAAGAATCTAGGTAGGTATATGATTAAGCAGTTAATGAGATTATGTAAAAGTCTATTCGTAAACCTTCCATTCCATTTTTGTAATATATCAAGGTATATTGCTAAATGTATCAGCAATATTAAACAGTGTAAAACACATAGCATCTTCTTATGCCTAAGTTCATTGTTATTAGGTGGTAGTGTAATGATTGGAACTGCAGGCTGTGTCACGTTCTGACACAAAGTTAAAAGAAGACATTTAAAGACATGACATTCTCTCCCCATTGTTCAGTGTGAGGGAAAGGACCGCGGTGGCCATAGGTCTGGTGGGCTGCATTCGCTTGCTGGATGTCAACAACAGGGTGCTCAACCTGCAGGAGAGCGAGGGTGACAGTCTGTACGGCAGCGGCGTTGGTGAATGTGGCAACAACCCGTGCCAGCCAAATCCTTGCAATAACGGTGCTGCATGCCAGGTCAAGGAGGCAGAGATGTTCCACTGCAAGTGCAGCAAAGGATTCTGGGGTAAGATGTCAACAAAAGGAAGCTTTGGTACTGCAGTGGTGCAGGTCATCAATGTTCCTTATGGTCATACATGGGATTCTTTGGACAGTCATGGGATTTTGAGAGTTTTATTCCAGTGTAGGTGCAGGGAAATAAATAGACAATATTTCAGTTCATATGTGAAATTTATAGACTTTTCTAACACCTTGTTAAAATGATGTTTATATCTCTATTTTGCCTTCTCTTTTGGGATTCACTGTGGTCATGACTTACTCATAAATCCTAAGTAAGCTTGACAGCCTAATTTGACAGTGTAACTCATGCTCCCAGCAGGGGTGCTGGAAGTCATTTAGTAAACACCAAAACCATTAAATCTGTGTGTCCGACACAGAAGTGAGAGATTAAATGTTGACAGAAAAAACATGAAAACTTCCACCAAATGCTTAGTGATTGGCCTTTGGCCTATCTCTACTTCCACATCCATTTTTGCTATTTTTATCCCTCCAGCAGATGCCAACTAACAAGCAATTCAGAGAGCAGACACCATCAGTGCCTAGCCAAGCGTGCCCCTTGCTGGTTGTACCGCAGCCTACTGCAGAAAGTTTCACACCACAAACAAATTAATTGTTAGAGTTAACTTTTATGCTTTAACAGTAAAGGATTTTATACTCACATGGGGGCAGCTTTGGGATTTAGAATATAACCACTTTCCATTTTCCTTGAATTTAAAATGTGGATCAATAGTAGTAATTAAGTAAGTAAGTAATTAGTAATTAAAGTATCAACTTAACATTATTATGGCATTTTATAAAGGAGGTGCTTTTTTTGTTTTGTTGTTGCTGAGAAGCCTGAGAAGAAGTTAAGATAACACTCTGGAGAAGCTTTGCTGTGATCAAAGTTGTGTTGGCAACATGGCGTGAAATGAATGGTGATAATGAGAATTGGACTGTTGCCTGCGGACTCACATTCAAGTTAATTTTTTCCTCATGTCACTTTAGGATGTGGCCAGGATTGCTTGTTTCAAGAGGAGGGACCGATCACAGAATGCCAGAAGAAAGAATAAATGGGTGGCGAGGGTTGTAGTCAGAGGGAGGTTATGTCGGGACAGCCGGATGAGTGAGTGGGGTGAGAGAGTATTAGAGTAAAAAGATGGTCGAGAAGGAAGAGATATGAAAAGAGCTGTGGTAGGTAAGAATTGAGGGAAGGATAAAAGCTAGCTTCCAAAAGACAGAGTGAGGAAAAAATGGGGGAGCCCTGTGAGCACAGCGGGGATGGGGTTCATCAAAGTGCTCTCCTCACCACAGGCTCTGACTGCTAAAGTAATGACGGGTAAATTCAGATGGGCTGTGGCAGAGGGCAAAACCATCATCCACCACACACTCCAGAGCCTTTCCCACAGTCTGCGTTGGCCCAGAAACATGGCCTCATGGCAGGGAGGCTATTCGCGGGTTAATGTGGACGTGTAATATTTCCAAATCCTATTAGAAAATGAGCTCTGTTACAGAGGAAATCCTCGTACCCCGCTTCTCTCTTTTTTTTTTTGTCTCCCCCTCCTCTCAGATGGAATTAAAGAGAATGTGGGGGGTTTTCTCATGGGGTAATGTGTGTGTTTGTGTGTCTAGGTCCAACTTGTGCAGATGTCCATGACCCATGCGAGCCGAACAGGTGCCATCCATCCTCCCAGTGCCAGGCGTTGCCCGAGGGAGGATACAAATGCGAGTGTCCCATGGGACGTGAAGGGAGGCACTGTGAGAAAGGTAATCAGATTAAACACTGTATATCCTGATGTAACTTTGTAACTTCATGCCCCAGTGCTTATCATGGAGAACCAGTGTTCTGGTCTGGAGTCAGCTTAGCATCCTACTCTAATTTTTGCTTTTTATTTCTTTCCGCTCTCTGACATTTCCTTCCAACCTGAATCGGAAAGGGAGATCAAACGCAGATAGAAGGGGGGTTTTAGCCTTCAGGCTGGGAGGCTTGGATGGTTGCAGAAGAGAGGTAGATGATTGGCCCCATTGGGCCGTTCACCGCATCGACTTGGCTACGCTTGTTAGTTTGTAAGCGGCATCGAAGCTGCAGCCTTCCTTCACTCCCTCCCTCCCTCTCTGACTATCCGCCCACAGGTGTTGTGTTCAAACGTGTTTGTTGCTACTAAGCTCCACGTGGCGGAACCGAGTCGCTGTTGGGTAAAAGACCAGAGCACGGCTCAGCTCCTTTAGAAGTTCATCATTAGTATTTTTGGTGGTGTCGCTTTCTGAAGTCTACCCATGTTGTTTTCCCCTCCCCGGCTTTTTACAAGTTGTCCTGAATGTTTGCAAATGTTGCCTTCTGTAACTGTGAATATAGGAAAATATACTCTGCACATTTCTAACAAAAGAGAAACACGCACCCTTGTACCCCTGGGAATTTAGAAAAAACAGATGGGAATAAGCATCCTTCCAAGCCCTAAGTCCCAGTTAGCAGGTGATTAAAATAAATTGAGGTGAAGCAAAATCAATGCTGTGTGAGCGAGAGCGTCTCCCATTTCAAAAGGCTATTTTTTCACTGGAATCAATGAGATGACTAATCGCATCAGTCCTACCTGCCCGCGGTGATTAATGGGAGCGTCAGTCAGCCAGAGTGTCAGTCCCAGACAGGAGCTCACAGATAAGGCTGCAGTCAGGCGGACAAACCCTCTGAGGGCTACACTGAGATCAGTTGAAAAGACAGGTATCTTCCAGCCCACTCATCAGAAGCCTGAAGGTGAATTAGTCGTAATATTAAGTGTGTGTCACCCAGTTTGTACGCACATTCAGTTGAGCTATGGTTTTTCATTTCAGTTCTGCCAGGGTCCGTCAGTGCAGCTCGCTGCTATAATATTTACTATCAAGGACTTTTCTCAAGGGTGTTCCGATAGTATTGAATGACCTACTTTCCTTAGTGCTTTTTACTCTATGATTGTGTAAATCATTACAATTTAGTAATGATAGCAGGATCACTGAGACTCCAGTCCTTGAAAAACTAAGTGCAGGGGGAGTTTAAATCTCAGAAATGTTTAACATTCAGCTCCTTAGCTACATTAAGCCAGGGACGTGTGTGTGTGGGTGTGGGGGTGGGTGGGTGGGTGTGCGCACGTGCCCGCACAAAGTGAGACTTTGTTTCACACTGCAAGCGGATTGATTGGTGGTAGTTTTTAACCAGCAAAACTTAAATTTAAGCTGCTTTTATTATTGCCTTTGCAATTTTTGATGGGTTTTATTGCTAAGTACTAATTAGGCAGCATTACTCAAATATATACAAAATTAGCCTACTGTCAACCAGAGGGACTTGCTCCCTGAGTATTGCTTTGTTTTTCTGCTACATCTTAGCAAAGAATAACTGTAAAGTTTAACTTGACCAACTTTCCTTGGTTGTCAGGCTCGACTCCCCATACGTCATGTGGATTTTTCTAGTTGCTCGAATCATTCCAATGCCTGGACCTCTGGTGACTTATTGATCGTGGTGCTTTCACTTTGAAAACGAGAAAAAAAAACTCCAAACTCCTCTTTAAGAAACTATATCCTAAGCAGGTCTCTTACTCTAATAGAGTTCAGTTTAGTGTGTGAATCCTGGTTGCGTATGCAGGACTATTTTCCCCAATGCTCCATGGTGCGTGCCATCATCATTAGCAGTCTTCTGCACAATAGCTAATTAGCTTTCTCATCTCCGTCTGCCTTCCCCATCCCAGCTCCTCTTAGCTAATGCCAGCCAATTATGAATACAAGCTTTCTTGCCGGCTACATAGGTGCGTGTTAGTTTGTGTGTGTTTATGTGTACGTGAGCGTCTAGTGTGGCACGTGCCTCTGAGTGATGGTAGTTTTTGCAAAAAACACCATAAACGCATACCCCTGGGTGACTCTTGAATGATTTTTAATGTCAAGCCACTTGTTAGAAAGATGACACGGTGCTTGTCCTAATCAGTCCAGACAGCTAGAAACACGACAAGCAGACGCAAACCCATCGTATAGACATTAATTTGTAAAAAGACCTGCCAAACTACAATAGCTGCATTATTTCATAGGTCCCGGATGTGGTGTTAAACTCTACATGTCTCCAAAGGTTCTTTGTTATACCGTGGCGGGCTGTGTAATCAGTCTGACATAAAAGGTTTTTGAATTTTTTTGTTGAATTTCTGTCTAGAATAAGTCTTAATCCCAAAGGCTATGAAAACACAAATCCATCTCTTTCCATAATGCTGACAGGCCCCTGAAAGATGTACTGACTATCCCTGAATTTCAATTCTGTCAGCAACAAAAAAACGGGACCTGAGGATGAATATAGTCTCTTTGTTTTTCCAGTGGCTGAGAGGAGAGGGGCTTACATGCCACTATTTAACGGAGACTCTTACCTGGAGCTGAAGGGGCTCCATCTCTACGGGCATGATCTGCGGTAAGTCCCATGTCTCAACTTAAATCACACAAAGTCACAACTTGCTTGTATTATTAAACACAAGATATTGTGTAGTTTTCATAGGTTAAGCTTGTTCTGTGCCTAAGGCAGAGTTGCCTTCTTTAAGCCTAAACTGAAATGACAATGTGGGTCACACATATAACACATTGTTGTTTACACCTAAAAATGTAGAATACACAGTATCACAACCTAATTTCCATATAGACAGAGAACCAGTGCAACAAGCATCTTTTTGTTTAAGCCTCGGGTATGTATAGTTGTGTATGTCTGACTCTTGCCTTTGTATACCGGCTTTGCTTGTGCTGTTCATGTAGTCAAAAGGTCAGCATGACAGTGATTCTTATGGCCAACGACTCCAACGGTTTGATCTTCTACAACGGCCAAAAAGCAGATGGAAAAGGAGACTTCATCTCTCTGTCCCTCAATAATGGCATCCTGGAGTTCCGCTACGACCTGGGGAAGGGACCCGCTACCATCAGGTTAGCATCATCTTATAGTCCTCAGAGGGTTTAACTAACACAGTTAACACAATCTACTCTGTTAAGCGACTTTGAGCTTGGGAAAAGCGCTATACAAATTCAATTTATTATTATTATTATTAAGGAAAATAAACATAAAAATGAAGTAGATTTTATAAAGAAAATATAGATTTTTTTCTAATGTTAGGACAAGACATGAAAAAGATATGTGGGGTACATGTACATACTACGGGTTAAAGGACATACTGAACACAGCACTGTGTTTTATGAGCCTGTGTCTTCTTATAGATGACTCACGTGTGTGTGTGTGTGTGTGTGTGTGTGTGTGTGTGTGTGTGTGTGTGTCTGTGTGTGTGTGTTTTCAGGAGTAAGGAAGCAATCCAGCTGAACGTGTGGAGCACCATTAACCTGGAGCGCTCCAACCGGAAAGGAGAGATCATGGTGAACAAGAAGGACCCTGTCAGAGGAGAGGCACCGGTAAGAAAGAGCAACAAGCTCCTGGTAATTTTTATTTCGGGCTGACGGGTGGAATCTACTGTTGGTTAGCCTTACTTGTGCCACACATAATCTATTCGCCTGATCATCTGCATGCTCTTATTATGGCATTGCCACAACCTCTGGCTTTCTTGCTCCTTTTTTTGCCCTTCTTGAGGCGGTTCAACTTACTGCTTTAGACAGTTGAATCAGCAAACTTTCCCCACCGCTTCACACCATGCAGTTCTGCCGGCTTGATTTGCTGAAAATATGCCTTTATTCCCTAACATCCGTCAAGGTAAGAGGGAGAGCTCCAGATGTAGAGGGCCAGTTTGACAAGCTGTCCTGTAATTCAAAAATTATATATATATATATATATATATATATATATATATATATATATATATATATATATATATATATATATATATATATATATGAAAGGAAAAAAAAGAATCTCTCTGCCTTTTAGCTTGCTGACGAACTGGAGATATTATGTGGTGTTGCATACAGAAAGCAAAAGCAGCTTTTACTGTGGGTATACCGTCAATTTTATAAATTCAGCCTTTGAGATGGTGTCTGGGGAGTTGGAGGCAGATAAAGGAGATACAGCAGCAGCAGCGAGAAGGGCGTAATGAAACTCTTCAACCCCGCATCTGAACCAATGAAGCAGGTACATGCCTCTAAATGAAGGCGATTTAATAGTTTGATAAGCCTGTAAGTCATCCAATTATATTAAACAGTGTAATTTGTGATTATGAACATGCACTCTGTCCACATCATCTTCCCCAAAGACGCAAAGATCTTCCCCATCTTTTTTCTCTCTTACTGCTCTGTCCTCCTCCCCCCCACTACCTCCCATCGGCCGTATCGTAATTGTGTTTTACCCCAGCAACAGAGGCAGAAAATCGTATTAAAAGAGGAGAGCAAGGGAAAAGCGAATATGTGTGGGGAAGGAGTGTGGGGGGGGGCACACAAGTGATGAACTGAGACTAGTTATGAAGCTTAATGCAGAGACCCCATTCAGTGTGGCTCTCACCTACTTCTCTCCTGCTGCTTTAAGAACTGGGAGAGAGTTAAAGTACGCTTTGCTTAGAGAAGCCAATATTGTATCAAAGGTGGTCACACACAGGCACATGCATGGATACATATTGGATGCTGGGAGTGTTCATCACATCAAAGATGCTTAGCTCCCAGCCTGATGAAGTACACACTTTTAAAGGCACATAGGTACGGTCCCCTTTCGTTCAATGGCAGTAGTCTGTGAATGAGGTTCGGCAAAGTGGCAGCACTCAGTCTCTCATCCATAAAGTTTTTTTTCTTTTCATCTTTTCTTAATGGCACCATCTGCTTCATGCATGGCCTTCTTAGACTCACTGTCTTATTTGTATTCACTCACAAGTGTGAACTCACACTTGCACTAGAGATGTTCCGATTTCTTTCTTCCTGATTCCAATTGAGTCCACCTGAACTTGAGTATCTACCGATACTGAGTACCAATCCGATACTAGTGTGTTAAGAAAAAAATACATATTAAAATGTTCTAACAGCTGTAAACTTCTCAACCTGTATGGATGTGATATGATGCTATAATTGTTGTATGGCTGGGCTCTGGTCAAACTCTTTTGTGAAACAAACAACAAATACACCAAACAGACAAACAGAGAATAAATGCCATAGAACCTTGTTTTATTATCTTATTTGACAGTCAGTCATAATGGAAAAAAAGATAAACTACTTTTAAAGAAGATTTTTTCTTGACTAAATTATGTGGTATCGGATCGGTGCATAGACTCACATACTTGTACTATACTGGTACTAGCGTTTTGGGCAGCATCAGAGGCTTTTCCGATACTGGTATCGGAACAACTCTAACTTGCAAAGCTTTTTGGTTGTAAGTGCGTTATATGATGCAAAGCTGCAAAAAAGTAGATTCTTCACATTTCTCATATTATATTTAATCTCACTTGTCTGTGCTACACTACAGCTGAAGGTTGTGTAGGTTCTTACAGATGTACCTAGTGTGTATGTGTGCGTGTGCATGGGGGTATGTGTGAGCTTGTGTTTGTGGGCTTTTGCACTTGCTGGCTCTGCATGCCTCTCTGGGCACAGACACCTACTAGTCTTCCCCTAATAACTCTCTTCCTCCCTATTTTCTTTCCTTCTCTATGATGTGCTGTCTGGAAATAAGAAATCACGCAAGGTAATGAGACAAGTCCCATTCACACCCTAGCCTATGTTTCATTTTGAGTCCTTCACTATGTCCTCTCACCCCCATTTCTCCATGCAACAATAGCACAGAAAAAAAGGTACTTCTGCAGAGCTGCGGGCAGCTTTAAAGGTGCCAGTTCTGTAGAAAAACCTTGCCATTTCATAAACCCATATACACACACACACACATAAACAACACTGAAGTAGAGATGCTCTTAAAGAACGTGGTTTGGCTTTCACCTCGGTCCATCTGCTGTGGGGGTGGAAAGGGGTGACAAGGTGGGAGGAAAGAAGACAGTCATCTTTGTGATGGCCATTGTTTGTAACAACAAAGAAATGTCTTCATTAGTCTGGCGTAGGCGGGGATATCACGCCAGTGCAGCGTGGCTGTCGTAAAAGCGAGAGCAAAGACAGGGGAGGCGAGCAGTAGGGAGGAAATATACCGTAGGAGACGTTAAGGTGCCAAGTCAAGCCAAGCTGTTCTTTTGTCATCTGCTCTCACTTCTTCTGTAAACAGAAACAGTCCTCTATAATATCATAAAGTCGCTCACTCTTTCACTCACTCACTCACTTGCCCGTAATAACACAAACACCAACTCACTGAACATTACCGTGCAGACTTTTACCTATGTGAGACCAAACAAAACATTTCATTGCATGAAATCTCACTTTAGAGTCATGGCAACGTAACTTTACGTCAGTAGTCCGTGCTCAAATTCTAGAGCACCACATTATAAAGTAACATCTCAAACAATATCAAAAAGTCCAGGGGAATCTGTAACCCTTACTTGTAGAGTGAGTGAGTGTTGCTGAGTGGTAGGGTCTACATAACTTTTAGCTAAGCCCAGAGGCACCGGCGACCTCTGGGTCCCGCAGCTTTGTACAAGGTCCCTGCCCTGTCTTTGTTGAAAGCGGCTCAACGTGCCGTGACACAGCCCCGGGCTTCGGCCAAGCACCACTGCCTCCTGCACTCCAAATCCCATTCTAAAAGAGAACCGAGTCAGTGCCAGTTTGCCTTTACAAAGCCTGTTTATTTGGCCCCTTCCATTATTTTTCCTGCAATTAACTCACTTGACCCCTCTGGCAATTACTGTTCTACATAGACTAAAGATCATTAATTCCTTCCTTCTGAAGTGGGCTGGCTCTTCCATGCAAAAGAGAGAAGCGACATCTTGCTAAAGCAAAGTAATTGTTCCAAAGGTTTGGTGGAAAGAATCGAATTGCATAGCCGTCTGCCACGCAAATGAAATGCAATTAGTGTGTCTCCACACTCAACTGTTTGAAAGGTTGGTGCTTATGATCAGCCATTCATTAGAGATCTCTGTTAAGAACCATCCATTTCTCAAGTCCAGCATTCTCCTGATTTCCCTTTGTAGTCTCTTTTATGTCTCACAGATCACGGGTAATTGACCACTCTCTCTGAGAAACATAGAAATCAATTATGTTGTAATTTATCAAGTGTATTGTCATGGAAAGAAAGTGAGAGAGTGCAGTTAAAGCGTCTGGCGGCTACAATATGGATAACCCCCTTTTTATTTTAATGGGACACATTATAACTGTGAGGTGTCTGAAAATGTGCTTTATTAATCTCACTCTTTATATCTCAACTAAAAGGAAGCAACTTATTTCATGCTCCCTGGACACAAACACATAACTCCACTCACTAAAGTGAAACCATAAACCATTACGTCCTGTATATATAACCCCTGAGAGGAATTGGAGATACGTACAGAAAAGATTAGATTGGGCATTTTTTAAGAGATACAGTATGTGGAGCCTTTTTTTTTTTTTTTCAATTTTGCACAGCACTAGCTCACTTCACCTCTTTGTGTCCCGTCAGAACCTGCACGTAGATCTTAACCTGAAAGAGTCTCTTTATGTTGGCGGAGCTCCCGATTACAGCCGACTAGCAAGAGTTGCTGCACTCACGGATGGCTTCAAGGGAACAATCCAGAAGGTAAATGTTTACAAGCCTCTGTTTCTTTTAAGAGTATAGTGTCATTAGCTCTGCTTCTGGATTGTGTGTGTGTGTGTGTGTGTGTGTGTGTGTGTGTGCGCGCGTGTGCGTGTCTATATTATTATTTTATGACTTAGGGCCCTTGTGTTGTCCTAAGTAGTAGTTATTAGCTGTCCAGCTGTCATACTACACACCCCCATGTTAGTAATTTTCCTTTATAAGCTCACACTGTGACGGGCACTGGCTCTGCTCATTTAGATTAGCATGCGCTAATAATAGAATACATATTTTGAAATCTCCCCCTTTCACTATTCTAAGATCTATCCCTGACAGCCTTCCAGTTTTTTTTCTCTCCACTTTCCAGCAAAAACCTCATCCCAGAGTGCCAGAAATAACCCAGTAGAACAAAGGCAGGATGTTACTGTTTGTACAAACTTGTCATTAGTTCTCCTCAGCAAACTTTCCCTCGACAGTTTCGAGCAAATCAAAAGCTAAATGTGGCGTTTGTCTATCTCGGCCTGTAGGGAATAGTTAATTATGAGGAATACAGTGTGTATTCTCAGTTTGATGTGCTGTATCAACACCTAATCTCTGAGACACATTCCTGAGAGGTTCATGTTTAAAGGAAGAACATGTTAAACAGAAGCTACAGCATTACTGTACAATGTGTGTTGTTTGTTCTTAGGATCTGTTGTGATAATTAGGTTTAATGTTCATTCAGCAGAAAACACAATTTTCCATAACTGAAGCTTTCCTACAGACGGCAACCAAGAATGGTAGCTAGTGGTAACTAATGATCATCTTCAAGCGTTTTGCTAAGAAGATAACCATTAAATCAGATACACGTGACAAGAAAAGCAATGAAACGGAGGTAAGAGATTTAAAAGCAAAAGAAGTCTCATGAAGCTAACCATCCAAAGAAAGGTCAAAACTATTGATATCAAGAATATTACATAAACACTGATCTGTGTGTGATTATACTGATTAAGCTATCTAAGCTTGAAGGCAGATTAGACAGGTAAAATCTAGAGAAAAATCTCAAATCTCTAGAAGCTAGAGAAAAATCTAGCTTGTATTTTCAGACATTCAGATTGAGCTTCTAGGGACTTTATGTCTGACCTACAACCGTATTTTTTGCCCCTAATGGCGTATGCAGTATGTGATTTAGTATTGCACTTAAATTTAGTATTGCACTTAAATCAAAGACAAGAAAGGTAAAAATCAAAGATGCAGAGGCCAAGATATCCTGGCTCTATGGGTCACACTTTAAAAGGTTTGTATACTACATGTCCCATGCAACTAATAGCATTTTTGTGGGAGCCTCATTGCTTGGTAAATGTCCAAATCTGTCAACCCCCATGCCTAAAGTTTGTAACGCAGGCCTTCTATTATGTAAGTACATTATCAGCGTTATTTTCTCAGGCATTAAAGAAACTCCTGCAGAACCACGGAACACATTAAACAACTGTTTTTACAGACTGAGTTGTACTCAACATGACTTGTAAGCAGACCTTCTGTGTGTAAACTAGAGTTTGTGCAAAGACAGTGCCCCTTTAACTCTGTGTTTCCTGCTTCCAGATCATTTTAATGGGTACCACCATCCTCAGAGAGGAGAACGCCCTGCGCTCCAGCAACATAGCCATGTTCCAGGACCACCCGTGTTCCCAGGAGCCCTGCCACAATGGTGGCCGATGCAACCCTCTGCTGGAAACCTACGAGTGTGCTTGCCTCAGCGGTTTCTCAGGAGGACGCTGTCAGAACAGTGAGTATCTCTGGCCAGTAGTTGTTAACGTCTATCCTTACAGCCGTATTACATTTGTCCTTGTCCTACTTTTAAGTTAAAGAACCCCAGACGGTCTTGCTGCTTAAATACATTTGTTACCACAAATATTTTTGTCATTATGATTGGTCTATGTGTAAGCCAGTGACTAGCAATGCTGGCTTTTCGCTGCTGTTAAATCGTAGTATGAGTGGGACTGAAATAAGCAATACTTTATGTAACACAACTTGTTCATGGCTTTCCTCAGTTGAAACTGAGCGTCTCGTCTCATTTTTTTCCGCCAAAAAGACATTTCCGTTGCGTTCCGTTTTGCCAATAGTAATAATATCGATATAAGATTTGTGATGTATCTTTTATGTTAGGGTAATTATGTATTGATTTCAAACTAAAGCGGCAGTTATGAAAATGATGAAACGTGTCAATTGAATATTCACGAAAAGCTCTTTTCAAGAGTTGCACATCCCTTTCATCATCTTTGTGTCACCCTGCCCAACATATACTCTCTCTGGCCCGATCTGTCTTCCATACTCAGTCGCCGCCTTTGCCATTAACCTTGTGCGTGTGGCTGGCTGTCCCTTTCACGTTAATTAAAACTACAAAAGCACCAACACTCCCCCCTTGTCCCATTTGCTCACACTCCATTGCCTTCAGCAAGACAAAACTGAACCCTCTGTCTTATTGATTGGTGTGATCTCATCCTTGTTCCCCCACCCCCGCCTCCTCCTTCACAGCCATCTACGAGAAGTCTGCCGGAGAGACTGAGGCCATTGCCTTTGACGGGCGAACGTTCATTGAGTACCACAACGCTGTTACAAAGAGGTAAGGAAGAGGACAAGGGGGGCATCCTCATCTATTCAGCTTCATCCAACATCTCCATTGTAATAGCTATTAGCCAAATAACCTCTCTGTCTATCCATCTCCTCCGTTGGTAAGCTGTGATGATGACAGTGTTGATGATATCGTCAGTGCTTAGGCTTCAGGGTGAACTAGGCACTTTGCTAATAACTCTTCTCCCCCCCCTGCCCACGGCAGTATTGCTCAGCTTTTGACAGGATTTCACTAATTAGCGAGACGGTTAACAATCACAGCGTTGCCCTGAGCACGCTCAGTCAGCTCTGTAGTCTCCAGCTTAGCACACACTGGACAATATGCACACATGCATTATTAAACTTTTTATTCTATTTTGAATGTGTATGTAGTTATGTATGTATGTATGTTTTTCGTTAATAAAAAGCCTTCAAAGACAGGTCCAAATTTTGAACACCCAGCAAAGGGAAAAAGCTGACGAAGTACGTAAAATGTTTTTTGAAGTGGGTGTAAAAAGAAGAAATCCTGTCCCTTTAGGCGGATGATGATACATTTTTACTCTTTTATCCATCTACAAGGTTGGCAAGGAGTGTGCCTCCAGGTTTACGTGAACAAAAATGTTTATGTGATGAACCTGAAAAGACATCAAGCGTATGACTCTATATTGTCGTCTCACAGCTCTTCACACAACCACTTAGGTGTGAAAACCGGGCCATAGCCTGCAGATCATTACACTCCCATGGCGACGCACAACTCGCACCCACTCAGAAACAACTGGCTGGAGAACTGTGTCGGATATGTGTGTCGTTATGTGTATATCTTTTCTGTTTGTCTGGATCTCAGCGTTCCAGTTGTGTGACTTTTGTCCTGTCCATCAGTCTGACCTCACTTGTCGTTGTCCGCACACGTGTTGTCTCATATAAATGTCCTTCACTGTCTTTCCTTTTCACTCAAGCCAACTGACCAATGAGATCCCAGAGTAAGTAGACTTTATGACTGGGTATTTGCCCCGGCTTCAAATAAAGCCCAACTAACAGCAACAACAAAACATTTTTGATAGTTAACCCAACTGAAGAGATTAAAGTACATTCCGTTTCCAGTCATGACTCCCACACAGACATCACCATCAATCTTGACTGTATGAATTAGAATTAAGTTCAAGATCCATATCCATGATTTCATTTGACAGATTACATTATTTTAAATTCATTTTTGCAGTGTCATTAGATCCTTCTTTTGATTTCCATTGCAAAAGGAAGCATGAATGTGTGCATGATACGCATTATGCTTAAGCCTCAGAGAAAATGAATTGCTGTACTAAGAATGTGCAATATTTTATGCATGGTTGTAACTCTTTCATAAACAAATTGAATTGCCATGCAACTTTAAGCTGAATCTGTTGTATGGGAAATGAACAAGACCCCTTGAAAACTGCAAGAGGAAGACATACTAAATACCCCTTAACCTAGTTTCTGGTGCCTGTAGAGTTACTGCTTGGAAAAGCCCTCGGTCATGACTTAGTTATTAAGGGTTTTTCTTCCAGCTCATTAGCTCAGTAAGTAACCTCTTTTTAAAAAAAATCCCACAAAGCGACAAAGCAGAATTCAGCTCAAATCAAGCCGACTGGATTCAGCCCAGAGTTCCAATCCATGCCAGGGCTTCTGTCATTTCATTTTTTTGCCAGATCTCTAACTGTAATTGTGAATAATTACGCAGTCAGGCCGTACAGAGAAGCAGTGACATGTTAATCACAGATGTGTCTCCCTTTGTAGATTAGACCTCCAATTGAGATCTCTCTGCAGTGTTTAGCCATGGGCATCAATCTCACTTTGCAGGAGGGGACAGTGGTCCTTGGAGCCAGACTGTCAAAAGTTTAATGGATGTCACATTTACTAAAACCCACAATGAGTGTGAATCTAAGCAAAGTGGAGCTCTGGCGCAGCACTCGGAGGGCGTGCCGATTAATTCAGCATGCTTTGGTTTTGTAAAAGGAAATGAAAACATTTCTCAAGGGGATATTAAGAGCTGGATGAGGCCAAAATGTCAAGCGCTCACCTTGGGTTAATGTTGCTTTTACTATTTACAGCACCCTTTTGATCACCCCTCCTTCACCTCTCTGCCCATATCTGAAAGCTCAGGAAGATTTGATCAAGCCCCATGATTTCAGTGACAAATCATATCTGGCCTTGACTCTCAACTGATATGGCACTTGACCCCATTTTTTGACAATTGCCCAATTTTTCTCATTCACGGCTTCCATCTCTAGACAGAAGGTAATTGCCGCTGCACTGTGGCCTGCAGCGGTATAAATATAAAGGAGTTGTTAGATAATTGGATGCTGACTTAAAGTACCCTTTGTACCTGTGTGGACACCGACCGTAAGTGAAGTTAATCGTGTTGCTTACGTTTATTAAAAAAAGAAATGCTTTATCCCATTTTGGTGCATTAGTCATCCATCTTGATCGAACTAGTTCCCTTGAGAACCTCCTTTTATGGTTGCGGTGTGATCAGGGCTAAGCTACCCACTTCCTATGATCATACAACAGTTGTTATCGACTGTTGGCACGGTCGATACTGTAGTAGAGCAGATAAGTTATGCTTTTTGCTGCTCCCGGTCTAAACTAGACCACTGTGAGTCTCCCAGTGGGCTCACAACATCCTACCTTCCTCCCCTTCCTTCCTTCTTTCCTTCTGGCCTCTTGCGCTTACACTGCATGCCGTTGACTTTCTCCCCTGCAACCCTTAAGTCCTGAGTCTCTGGAGAACCCATCTGACCAGAGGTGAGTCTCTCAAAAGCTTTTAGACTTTGTTACTGTCCACTCACCTCTTGCCTCATCCTCCCTTTCTCTCCAGACAACCTCTTCCCAACCTCTCACAGGGCTAAACCCTCCTCCACAGAGACAGCATTGTTTCCATTATTGAGATAGAGTTACCAATATGAATCACAAAGAGCCTGTGCTTCAATTAATTCTGAACTTCAGAGCTCGGATAACGGCACAAAACCTGCCAGAGCTGCAGCTTCTTTGCAATTGCTGTCCTCCCCAATGGCTTTTTATTATTCTAACCACTACTGCCACCTAGAGTTAAAATGGAGGAAAGCACTCTGGAAAGCCTTCGGAGAATTTTAATACATACAGTATAAGGAAGTGGATAAAAAATCCCTCTATTTACAAAAAGAAAGGGCACACACCAGCAAATCTATGAAGTCAGTGGTGTATATGAGATTTAAAAGGCTGTGCGCCGGCGTTGTTTTATTCATGATATATTCAGTACTTTTAATAACCTTGACCTTATCACTGACAAGCCGCTCCGATGGAGATTTATTGGGCCCTGTAAGCTCTTTGAGGGTTTGCCAGGAGAGGCTTCACTGAGCTGTGTTTGTGTTTTTTTTCTCTCTCTCTCTCTCTGGAGAAAAAAAATGATTATCTTGAATCATCCTTTTTTTTGTTCCTGTTTACCTCATCGGATTTGGTTAATCAAGGGGGTCAAAGTTTCCAACCTAAGCATGTTTATAAAGCAGAAATTTGTTTCTTCTTCTTGATTTTTCTGTGCTTCTGCTGAGGCAAACCAGTATTATTGTTGACTTGAGCTGTCAAAGTAACTTTACCTTAGGCCAGCAATTAATAAACTCCTAAATTAAATATCATCCCATATACCCGATCCATGTTTTATTATCAACAATTAATGAAAAGAAAAACGCTTAGAGAAAATGAGGAATTACTTCTTACAGTGTAAGAAGAAGTTCTTCTCAGTTTCTCTTTATCCCCTTCCATTTCCTGTCCTGTTTATACTCCCATGAGCCTCTTTGTTTGTTGTGCTGACTCCTTTGTCTTGTCATCTGTCTTGTCTAATCTTTGTCTCCAGCTCTGTGCTGCTGCTGTGTTTTTAAACTCCACGTGTCATTGGTTCTTTGTTGTACGTGCCCTCACCTTGTCTTTGTCTTTGTGTTTAAATACCCTTTGAAGAAGGTGGAAGTAGATCCATTTGGCAGTTGTGCAGTCAATTTCTGACACGCACACACACTCATACACACCCTTACAAATTGAAGGTAGGATTCTCTGGATGGCTACTATATCTCTGCTGGACTCACAAAAACCAGAGGGACTTTGTAAGTGTGTTTGTATAGAGGAATGTCTGTGTGAGGGTGTTTGTGTGTGCATACATACAGTAAAGGCACATCGCGGTTTGTATTTATCTCACACATCAGTGACAGTGACATACAGTGCCACAGATAGGTGGAAGTTGCAAAGTCTCTACATCCACATCACCCCCGCAGCTTTAGCAGTCAAGAGACTGGAGATCAAACAGCTGCCTAAACAACACACTTAAATACACACACACACACACACACACACACACACACACACGCACACATACACTGAGCAACACAGGAAGCACTGAGCGGCAATGCAGTACAGGCTCGGTAGGATGTAGGAAAGCTGATAGCAAAACAGCCCTCCGCTGTTACTAAACTCAGTCTGCATACTTAAACTAACTCTGTTAGTGTGAGGCTGTAGAGCTACAAAGCTTTCTGGCTACAAGTGCAAGCACACAGAACCATCTGTCATTGAATCATGGGTAACGTTCCCTGGTGGTAACAACAGAGGTTTCTCACTAAACGACTACAAAAGACACACACACCAGCTGAGATGTGTCACCTACGCCACAGATTAGACCTCTTTTTGATGAATTGGGCCAGAAGCTAACTACTGTATTTTCTGTTCTCCTAGTGAGAAGGCCCTGCTGGTGAACAAATTTGAGCTGAGCATCCGGACAGAGGCGACCCAGGGCCTGGTGCTGTGGAGCGGGAAGGGCGTGGAGCGCTCTGATTACATTGCCCTGGCCATCGTGGACGGACATGTCCAGATGACATACGACTTGGGCTCTAAGCCCGTGGTGTTGCGCTCCTCGGTGCGTGTTGACACCAACCGCTGGATACGCATCAAGGCCAGCAGGTAAGATGGGAGATGGCAGGTAGGGATCAGTGGGTGAAAGCTTTTACTGTCAGACTAGGATTAGACTTAATCCATATTATGTTTGTGTTGCTGCAAACGGTGTGATCGCTTGCATTAATTGTACACTACACAGTGATCCCCTGCACTGAGATGACTCTGATTAGTTTCAGATTAAGGTCATTTTCATGCATGGTAATTCATGAGGATGATGCATTGAGCATTGAGTTGCTCGAGTTAATAAATGTTCAAAAAGGAAGTACACGCAGCAACATCTCATGCCATTTTGGCATATTATAGGAAATGTATCCAAGAAATAAATGAATACAATTAATTCAAATTTGTAACAGTATTTATAGTAACACATACACTGTACACATACAGTACAGTGCTCATTACACACATTTATCCTATTTGAAGACTAAATATATGCAAAATGCAAGCACAGAATCAGCGGAAATTGAGATCTTCAAAACTAGATTTCTACACAGGGACCAGAAGGTCATCCTCAAATCATGTCAGTTGACACTGTGCTTTAGTAGTGTATATTATCATATTGTGCATACTTATAGCATGTGTACATAACTATATAATAAGAACAATAACACAAGTTTTAGTTTAGCACTTGCTCATTCCAGATGTACAAAACAAAACCAAAGCATATAATACTTTTTCCCACACAGTCATGTCTTATTAATGAATTCTTTCACTGGAAACAAATTGACTGCCTGAACTTTGATAATGACCCACTTAACACCTTTCATGCAATCTCTGCTATATTGCCGCAGAACATGTGCTTTCAACATGGCTTTGAATGGAAGTACGGGGTATAATTAGATTGGCTTCATAATGCAAGGCAAGAATAATCGATTCTCGGAAAGCAGCTGCATCTGTTTCAAACAGGGATTTGGCCAAATCTCATCCCAGGCTTACAGGGAGACCACATGAGATGCTGGAAGATGACATCATTTGGATGTTGAAGATGGTGTAAATCGCAGCATGTGGCATACAGCTCACATTCTACATGGATATCGGTGTTTTGCGGCTTGCCTTTAATGACACTCTCTCTGTTGGAAACCCATTAAACTAATGGTTTCAAATTAGCCTTGTCGTCACAATTCTTAAGTGTGTGCTAATGCGTAGCGCAGAGTCACCTAAAATGAACAGCGGCATCCGTTAGCTGGTAGACAGGCACATTTAGAACACTGCTTGGCAAATGCTGTTTTGAGAGTGCTTAGTGGGCTGGCAGTGGAGCAATGGAGTCGGAATGCTTCAGATTAAATGCAACTGCAATAAACTGCAATTTACAGCTGCTCGGCATGACAAGCATGCATCAGACCAACTTCCAACTGCATCTCTCTCTTTTTCTTTCTCCTCCTCAGAGCACTTAGAGACGGCTCTCTACAGGTTGGCAATGAGGCAGCGGTAACAGGGTCTTCGCCTTTGGCAGCAACACAGCTGGACACAGACGGAGCGCTGTGGTTGGGTAGGTGCCCCCACATGAAAAAAAGAAACGAAAACGTCATTCAGAACTTAAAAATGTGTCTAAAAATGCCATACATCAAGTCAAAGGAATACTTGTAATTCTGTACTACTCTTTCATCCTAGCCACTAGTAGAAGGCTGCCAAAAATGAGCAATGAACTCATTGGCATTGCAGAGGATAAGAAAAGTCTGTGACAGGGGAGAAAGATTGCAGTTTAGGCAAAAAAATGTCCGAGCATATTCAGGTATTGAGTTGAGAAATGAAAGGCTATCTGACTAATTCAAAAGTTGTCTGCTCTCCTGAATTGAAAATGACCAAAGTGGGTCTGTTATCTACCTCTTCATTGGGTCTGAACTCGGCTCAGAGAAATCGTTTTTGAAAGAACACACACGGTACGGTGGGATTGAACGGAGGAAATAACGCTGAAGACAAGGCGGCAAAATATACTCAGACTCTTCTTTAAAATGTGCAGTGCAAGGTGGCAGAGAGGCAGGTTTGAGAGGAGAAGCAGCCTGAGTGACATTTAAGAGAGACACCGCATGTAGAGGTGCGTTTGTGTCCTGAGGTACACGGCTATGAACACAAACACACGCACACACACAAACTCACAGGGAGGCAGTGCAGTGGAACAGGTGCTGAGCGAGCCCTGCAGCAAGAATATATAATCCTCATACAGCCCTCCCGTCGAGAGCCCTTCTACTTTTTAAATCCCCTTTTCACTGTTCATCATTAATTCATCTGTAACTTGCATGAAATTAGCCTTGTCGCTCCCGATTCTGAGGCGCATTACAATTAAAGGAGGTTGGGACAGGGAATGTAAAGGTCTTGACGGGGATGTGAACACTCAGTCTGACAGATTAAGAAAGAGAAAACCGGGTAGAGAAGGGAAGATGGGAAATGTGGGGGGAGATGGAGTTTGACTAACTTGAAGCAAAGAGAGAAAGAGAATGCGGGAGAATTCTCTGTAGACAACAGAGAGGGAGATGGAGAGAGAGAGAAGGGATGGCAGCCAGGTAAAACATTAATACTTAGGGTCAGCCCACTAAGAACAGATCTCATGACATTCTGAATAACAACGTTTAATGCTGATTTATTGAAAATGACACTAATGACTTCTATGGGTGTGCTGGCTCAAAAGAGTAGCTCCAAACACCATCAAAAGGAAAAAGGAGGCAGCCACCCACCCAGCAATTAGGTCATCAAGTCTCCAGAAAAGGATGTTATGAGACTTTGTCCTAAAAACTTAAAAGAAGCTTTGGCTGATTTGATAAAGAAGAAAAAAATGCAGTAAAGTTAATGCGAAATGGAAAGTACAAAGGACTGAAACATTTGCTTTGAAGTAAAAATCCATGATATTTTCATATAAAGAATTTAAACTTTTTATGACTGATAGCTAAAGCACTGTAGTGAGTCAATTGACATCCAGTTCACTAGTCCCTTAAAGGGTAATTTTGGCAATTAATGAAAGTTTTTCCACTTATCTCTCGTGGTATCTAGCCAAGTTTTGACCGCCATATGTGATTCTCAAAGCACTGAAACGTTCTGAAAGGCTAAGCTGAGCTGGACTCCAACCATAGCGTGTTGATTATGCACTGGTTTTCTTAGTATGGTTTTAATACTTTATTTTCTTTTTATTCCATGTGGATCTATGTATTGTTGCTTACACGGTTACCTTTTTATATTTCCATATTTATGCTGCTAACTGAGTGATTGATGTAATCTTCATTTTCTTGTGCAGTGATATGCAATGACAATATATCTATCAATCTATCTATCTATCTATCTATCTATCTATCATTCAGACACACAGGAAATGGTTTATCTCAGGTCCTTGGTTTGTTTGTATAAATAGAGGAAGAGGTGGGTAGTCAGCAAAGGTAACCAAAATGGATGAACAGCCAAAGAAAAGGGCAGCACCTATAAGTACTCAAACTTTAAGAAAGAGATGTCACAGTTCTGAATGCACCACTTGATGGACAGGTTATATCTGGGCAGAGCACAGCACTGAACTCACGTTAGGTATTTTTATTTTATACTCTGTCATCACCTTTTATTTGTAGCTAATTTTGAGCACTTTATACACTGTGTCAAATTAAAGTTAACTTACTCTGTCTGGTATGCGGGCTTTCTGCCTTCCCCCCTTTGATCATGGTGGTTTGACAAATAAAGTGTCAACCTGACGTGTACGTCAGCAGGTGGTATCCTGCAGAAACTGAAATACAAAGCCTGACAGAGACAAGTGACTGCTTCAGCAGCCAAAAAAACATTTTCTACTATATATTTCTGGTACAACCTTTTGATGGGCATTTGCAAGGTCTAATTTGGTCTGAAATCCAAACCTTTATCCAGATTTTTGATCTTTAAAGGGGCATTTCATGCATTTTATACATGAAGGTCAGTTTACTAGTCACGGGGAGTTCTACTCAACCTATGGAAGCTTGAGCTTCAATATTGAACATGTTGACATAAAGCCTGCGTGACAACCTGGGCGGCTAGAGTATGAAAGATGGCAGGGAATGGGGATGAAACAAAGCTATTATGGGATATGTAGGAACTAGCGTTGTGAGTGCTTGACCTTTGCTAAATAATGTAGTAACCCTTTAAAAGACACAATTGTCAGGCGCCTGGGTATACGCCTGGGTCTGCCATCATCTGGTAGTGTGAGCGCCCATATACAGAGGTTCAGGCCTCAATGCTGCGCCCATTGGTTTGGTTCCGACCTACGGCACTTTGCTCAATGTCATTACCCCTCTCACTCCCTTTTCAAGTCTAAGCTGTTCCATCAAAAATAAAGGCCTAAAAATGCCACCAAAACAAATACACATCAGTTACTAATTTAGAGAGCACAATGGTAGTTGGGAGTGTTTTTGTACAGCAGCTGATTAATCACTGTTTACCCTCTGCCTCCGTGTCCCCTCAGGTGGTCTAGAGGAGCTGGCGGTGGCCCGTCGGCTGCCCAAGGCCTACAGCACCGGCTTTGTTGGCTGCATCAAGGACGCGGTGGTGGACGGCGTGGAGCTCCACCTGGTGGAAGACGCCTTAAACAGCCCCAGAATATTACACTGTTCTGCCGCCAAATAACCCAGCAGAGACAAAATATAATAGGAAAACAGGAAAAAAACGAAACCCTCCCACTCTCTCCCTCCATAGCGCCCATTTCTCCTGCTGTAATTATTTTCTATTTTTGTATACTTTTCATCGCTTTTATATGGAAAGAAAATGTTGTTTTAATTTTTGTTTTATATATTTTGTTCTTTTTTTATCTGCACCTCCATGAACAGAACACACTTTGTTTTTTCCTTACCGCCATGGTCCTCTATTTGTTTCTTTCAAAAAGCAGGCATCTCTGTGAAAAAGAGATATTTTTATTCTTCTCAGTTTTGTTGTCTAAAACAAATGCCAACTTCAAAAAAAAAGACTGCTTCTTTTCCTCGCTCATTACTTGAACACTGAGGGCCTCACTAATGATCTCTGGTTACTGCCTTGTCTTGGTGCCATATTTATCGTCCACATTCCCCCAAGCATGGCAAATACATCCATGAGTACATAGACATACATTCCTCCCCCCCACCCCTATGAGAGCTAGTACACAGTGTATGCAGCGGCCAGTGTGTGCAGCTCTTTGATGCTGCAGCCAGCTGGCGTCTCCAGTCGAGAAAACTCCGTAATCAGCCCCGGTAGCCCACTGTATTTTCCTAATGGGACTTTTTAGATATCAGTCAAGCTGCTACAGTGAGAAAGTACACAGTCAAAACCACTCCATCAACCCCCACATCTCACAGCGCCAAAAAAAAAGAAGCAAAAAGAAAAGAAAAAACTCTCCACTCAATCTGAATCCCATCAGAGCCTTTAGTTTTGAAATATGACTCACTAACACTGCAACCCTACGTGATGGAGAGAGCGCTGCATTCTACAATGACTCGCATATCATTAGTCATAAGTCAAAACATGAATAAATGTTATAAATATAGAGTATATAAATAATACCTGAGACTGTGAATATGTAAGATGGGTTCTCTTTGGAGAATTGTGCTTCTCATGTACTATTGTGCGTTCTGTTTTACAATCCGCAGATGAACTAATGATGACCACTATAAATGCATGCACTTCTGCAGTGTTGGTTTGAATCTGGTTTATTGTTTGTTTTATTTATGTTTTTCCCATAAAAAAAAAGTACTACTATTACTAAATACTTAGTTTTTTTTTTTTACAATTACTAAGGTTCCTTTTTTTCTCTTATTTCCTCTGATGTGATTTCAGAAACTACAGAGCTTGGAACCATGTTTTACATTCCCTGTATTTTTGGGGTTTCTTTATTTTTCTTTAGGGAAATTAGTTTTGCTGGACCCGGAATGGTGCACAGGGGGAAAAGTTGTTACCATATCTGACCTTAAGGAGGTGCTGAAAGCAAAGACTGAAGAAAAGGACAGACAGAAAGGAGGAGAGATGTTATGGGGAGAGCTACTACTCTTGGGAATGTCCCGTCAAACAACAGTCAGTCGTCAACACAAACAAAAACAAAAAAACTCTGCCTGAGACTTAATTTCTTTTCGTATTCGACCTAGGAGCGTTCCTGGAGGACTTTCTTTTTTTCGGCTGTTAAGAGAGAGACTGTGATGTTGTGATCTTTTGAAGCCATAACAGCCACAAAAATGGGAAAAGATGCATAATCCTACAGTACTTGCAGATTAACATAGCAACGCATGGGTTTGTGCATAACTAGTGCAAATTCTGTAACATTCAGTGAACTGATGCAACGTGGAGTCGTCTTTGCTGAACCACAATAAGCGGCACTGACTGACTTAAGGACACTTGTTTTGATATGAGAACTTTGGCAATATTCTAAGACAAAATCATGCCTGTTCGTGGTTGAGGATCAAATGGTCTTGTGCTATTTCTTTTTTTTTCTCAAGTTCTGAATTATGTTTTCCTTCTTAAATCATCAAACAACCTGTTTTTGTACAGCTGCAATTTTTAAGTGTACATTTAGCAAACGTGTTATCTGTGGAGGTTTATGTTTTTAGTAATATACACTGGAACCATGTCAGACTTGTCCGTTTGCCCAAACGATGAGTTCATGTACATGGGGGAGGGATAGACCTAAAGCTATAACTGTGTTGTGTGTAATCAAGCTCTGAGTGTCCATACCAGACTCTTTTCTGGTGTCTCAAGCCACGTTACAATTCCAGCACTCACTCTATTAACCTTAGACTGGTCTTATTTTACCATGCTGTTCTTTGCATTTGATCCTTTCAGGTGGTAACACTTAATAAAGAAGAGATTCCTGTGTATTTGGTTGACTCGAGAAAAATAAAGACAATTGCAGTCTATGATTTAGGTGGAAACTATTTGCCTTAATAAACCTTGTCACATCGTCTCTGAGCAGGTGACAAAGACTTTATTGATATAACTGTTCCTTATTTTAGCCAGTGTATTAGCCTCATCCCCATAATGTAAATGAGTAATACATAATAATGATTATTATATTAGTAATAATGCTCATACATAAAAAATTATAAAATACCAGGAGGCCTCTGCAAATGTCCCCTCTGGCTTTTTACAAAAAATCTATTTACTGTTTTTTGAATCTATTTTCTGTTCCTTATTTATGTCTACATGTGGATTATCTTCCATGTCTGGCCTCTGTAAACTACTGTCTTACTGCGCGAACCTCCTCAAAAGGCAGTGCACCGAGTAAGAGTGGCATGACCTGAACATTACTAACTTTATGACCTTTGTCTTGTGTTCCTACCACCATGAAATAAAATGTCAACCAAATGGAGCCCATCCTTGTCAGCCTTCTTGATTTCATCATCATCTGGAGTTGATTTGCCTTTCGACAACTCTTTAAATGGTAAGGCTGGTGCTATTCTATATTTCTAAATATTTTAGAATTGTCAACAAATCCTGTGAAAATAATAAAACCAAGAAAGGGTGTTTCTCATTGGTGTCTAACTTTCCTACCCTGTCGGTGTTTCTTAGCTCAAAGCCCAATTATTCCTACCAACGAGGTCAGTCTTTTCAAAAAGGCCCATAAATACATACATTGTTTTTTTTTTATTTTTTATTTTTTAAATGGCTCAGTCATTTACTAAAGCAGCTGGGCACCAATTGTTAGCAACATTACTCAAACAGGAGTAAATGCATTTTTGAGGGACTATTTTCAGCTGCAGATTAATGAACGTGTAGTGCTCAAGGATTTATTACACCAGCATAGTGAATATTTTAGGGACTCAAAATAAAGTACAGTGCACATGCATGTTAAACATGACATTTTATACTTAACTCAAGCTCCACTCAAGTTTTTTTCCCTAGCTTTCAAACCGCTGAGGAGGAATGGGAGATGAGGAATGAAGGTCTTCAACGATGGAGCTCCATGGCACAGAGCAGCTACATCAGGCTTGTTGCACAGACGATACCTGTTAGTCGGGTCAATTTACTTTTGGATTTCACAGGATTTGTTTCCAGTAAGACAAATATTGAACATCGTCCGCCTTGTCCACAGAGAAATTTTTTGGTATTGACACATTTTTTTTATCTGATATTGCATGAAATCATGGCAATAGTAGTTTGACAAAATCATTTTTTCACAGAAGGTTAACTTTTTCGTGAGCTTTTAAGGGTCAGTTTTCATCATATGACCCGGCCATTGTCAGACCAGAGCAAAGGTTTACGATCTTCCCCTCCATACAGTACATGACCACCTGCTGTCAAATAAAAGAAATCTGTATACTTCAAATCAAATAAAGACATTTAAACCATTGCATGACTACTCAGCAGACTACCATATATGTTTCCTTTACCCTGGGGCTGTTCTAATAATGAATAAGAAGTTGTAATCACTTTTTTTAGGTTCAGATCAGTTAAAATTGCAATCATTTAAGTACAATTTGATAAAATTTGAAAAAATACTAAGTACAGTATCTTATGAATTCACAGTGGCAGGCTTCTATTCATTGTTAGCTTCCTGGCACCTGCAACTTTATAAGAAATCACAAGTTCAGACTCTGATTTGTGGTCTCTCTTAATGAGAGATTTCTGCTCACATTTTGATTGAAACGTCTAAGACAAATAGTATTTTTTTTTTCTGAATCAAAAACAATTTAAGTTGTCACTACTCGTACACACATCAATAAACAGCATTTCTGGCTGCATTGAGTTCTTACTACCCAATTCAAATCTCTAGTGCCCTATGGTTAATGGAAAGCCTGGAATTCAAGAGAAAACAGCAACTGCTGTACAGCTTCATACATCATTCAGTACATCCCAGATCTGTCTGGAGCGTTTTCATCAAGGCAGAGATTTAATGACTTTAATTTGTTCCTTGCTAATGACAGAGAGTGACACTGTATATTGTGTTGAGTTAATTAAAACTATGAAATGTTGTAGATTATATGGTTTCACTCAGTAAGAGATCCTTCTGGGGAAAGATCGTTTTCAAGTTAATAAGCGTGAGTAGTTTGATAAAAGTGTTTTCCAGGAATTAAAATGAAATAACTGAAATAAATAAAAAATAAAATAATGAAATAGAGGATTACTGCTTGGGTGACACAAGCGGTGGGAGAAGTATTCAGATCCTTTACTTAAGCAAAAGTACCAACACACACACTGAAAAATTACTCTGATACAAGTAAAAATCCTGCATTGACAATGTTACTTCAGTAATGTATGTAAATATCATCAGGAAAATGTACTTAAAGTACTGCACATAAAAGTACTGCCATATCCTCACATTTCAGAAACTAGATCTGATGAAAACAAGGGTGTGTATAATCGGCTAATCATTTAAACTGGATTGGTAGACCGATTTATTGTTGGGTAGTTTAATTTATAATAAAACATAATTCATAAACTGCAAGTGTGTTTGTGTGAAAAAAAACTTAATTTGTAAAGTAACTAGTTCGATTAATGTAGTGGAGTAAAACATACAACATATCCATCAGGAATGTAGTAGAGTAGAAACAGAAAGTGGCATGAAGAGAAAGGACTCAAACAAAGTACAAATACCTTGAATTTGTATGTTAGTACAGTACTTAGATACATTCCACCATTTGGTGACACACCGCTCAGGGTGGAATAGTCTTTCGGAGGATTTAGGATTCACAGGACCGAGGAGACACAGAAAATCATGTGTGTTAATTCACGTGATGAGCATCTGAGTGGCTTGGAGAGAAGCTGCAGAATCAAACGCTCCAAGGCAGCGAGGACGTTTTAAGATGTTTTGTTTTAACACATGTTGGGGAATGCAGTTTGTTCAAAGGTCAAAGTGGAGTTATGAATTATGCAACAAACTCAGGCCCTCTCTGGATGAAATTTCATCAGACCTTCCAACCTGAGCCAAACACAGGCCCTAGGGTCCACGACATCATCTGTGAAAGAAGAAACTGTTCTGATCTTTAAAGAATGTTTTCTAAGAAATGTTGGACAGTTGGTCCCCGTAAGTAAGACCTCACCATTACCAAACTACACATCACCCGCTTTTGTGAAATAAAATTCCTCTCTCACAGCTTTTTTATGTTCACGTGGTAATAAACATTCTTTTTTTCTTTGTCGAGGCTCCAGCTGTCCAGCTGCATCACTCTCAGTATAAGTCCTCTTTGTTTCCTTTTCCAGATTTTTTTCAATCTTTGGACGGGCAGATCTGCAAGTCTCAAGGCAAAAGGGGTCAAAGGCCACAAGCCTATAGAAGCAGCCACCTCAGGGTAGATGGGACATCCTGGTTTCCATTCCCCTGGTGGGAAACTAGGCTTTGTGCTTGTGAGTCTTTTTGTCCCCTCCTAGACTCAACAGGACATCAGTCTGCATGGTGATAAAAAGCAAACGTTTCAGTCCAGGAACCTCGTCACGCCTTTCCGTCCCTAAATTCACCACTGCTTCTATTTTACAAATCATTTTAAATCAGTTAATAATTAAGAAAGCATGACTATTTTATTTTAAAAACGTCTATGTACTGTATGTGTTTCTATTCTTTCAGGCATCCATTGTTTTCCATTTATTTCTGTATAGTATGAAAATCCATGAGGACGCTCTATAAACTTGTTTGAGTTGTGTAATCCATCAAGTGGGAAGTCGAGTTTTGTCAGAGTTACATTATTATTGTGATGCATTTGAGTCTAAAACTGTAGAGAAAAAGATAAAACTTTAAAGCAGTGTTTCTCAAACGGGGGTAGTGTACCCCTGGGGGTACTTCGGCGGACTGCAGGGGGGACGGAAGATTTCTTGCCAAATGTTTTTCAGTTAGGCTGTAGTTACTTCTACCGTATAATTGTCGCTGTTTTTGAAGTTTGTCACCTTTTTTTGAAAGTTTTGTCGTTCTTTTTTTTTAACCTATTCTTGCCTTTCTTTATTACTTTTTTCTACTGTCTATTTTTCTATGAAGGTTTTGTTGCTTTTTTTCAAAGTTTTTTTGCTTTTTGGATTTTATTTTTTGTATCACTTTTGTCGCCATAGTGTTGCTTTCCTTTTTTCTACTGTTGTTTACTAATTTGTATTCCTTTTTTGAAGTTTGTGTCTCTCGTTTTTCGAAGTTTTGGTCAAGATTTTCGACCTAGGCCTTTAGCGTTACTTCCTTCTTCCCAACTCTTTTTCCAAGTTGTTTTGCCCTTTTTTTCATTAGCATTTAAATGTTTTGCAGTTACAAGCTGTTGTTTAGTAAATCTATTGTTGTTACATCGCTGTATTTTCCCTCTTTCTTTCTACCCCAAAACATGTGCGGTGGTTGTGGGGTAGCCTACGGCTTAAAGAACTGATCGAAGGGGGTAGGCTACATTATTGAAAAAAAGCTTGAGAACCACTGTTTTAAAGCATACTTCAAGATTATATCTCTTCGCTCTATTTTTTTATCATAGTTGTCTATCCAAATCCATGCTGATCAAAAATCCTCACTCGCATCACCATAGAAACACTTACATTCTGGCTGCCAGGGTGACACCACGACATGATTAGCGATTTTCTCTGCGCACCGCTAGGTAGGGCAAAGAGGTGCCAAGGAAGCTTTTTCTCGTTGCTAGGTAACGACAGCTGTTATCTCATTGGTTGCGCTTTTGAAAGGTCAGCGGCAACTAGGTCTACGTTGAAATAATTTCAATTTTTGGGTACAAAGCGGCGAATCCGAGCGTCGCGTATAGTTGGGCCCCACCGCTCTCCCCATAGGAAATCAATAAAATGATGTGGACTCCTATCAGGTGTAGGCGGCTTTACAGAGGCACTTGATAACTTCACCTTAAAGCACCACTTTGTAGGCCAGTTTTTGTCCGGATTATTTTTCCATTACAGTCAAGGAGCCATTTCTAACCACCACAAAGACAATGTTTAAGGTCGTGTCTATTAATCCCACTCCCAACAAACACAGACACTAAAACATAGTTTGATTAACCTTCTTCTCAGACACATGCAGAAGCCAAAGGGAGATCATTTCCCTTAGTTATCTCCTAAATATGTGCCTGTAGGCGCAACATAAAAATGATTTCCCATCCTTCATATAACCAACACAAGTTACACAAACAGTATCTCAAACTCCCAATAAATGCATGGTAATGACTTAGTTTTTCAGGTCCCTCAGTCTTGCATCAATCCCATTAAACACTAAATAGTGCACACATTGTTATTCCAATATAGTTCTCACCCTCCTCATCAATTTCCACTACGTATCGAACAGAGAGCAATGCCCTCCCATTGTGTGAAAGGATCATTTTAACTGTTCACCAGACCCAAACAATGAACCCTGTGTTCAAACCCATGTACCCTGCCTGAAGCACATTGCATTTGGCAGAGAAAAAAAACACATCTACTCTAAATATAAATGCCACAGAGAGAAGAAATCCCCACTCCATCATCTCAGTGTTTGTCTGTAGGCTGCAGCAATACACAGGGTCAAACAGTGGAAAAGCAAATCCATAGATGTGAAGCCTGTGAGCTCACAGACAATTGCATAAGCCCATCCATCCCCCAGTAGATTAACCTCCACTGATAACCACAGGCTGGTGACGTCAATGCTGCTCTGCCTCTCTTACTCCTTTCCCCTAACCACCAACTCCAGAACTGGAAGGCTGTCCCATCTTGAGGGGTTAACAGACAACGAGGTAATAGACCTGCCTTATCTCTTGAGACAATAGCAGAGCATGGCATAGCAAAAGGCTGTTAATTACTATTGTGTCATTAGTGAAAGTAAAGGAAATCAATGGGTAGACACATCATGTGTATGAGTTGTAAAGGCAGTTTCTTTATTTTATTTATTTCAAAGGCTGTTGGCCTGCAGCTTACTATTCTGCTGCTCTTTCATTGAGTTAACACCATTATCAATTTAAAACTAAAAATGTAAATCAAGGTCTCTCATTTTGGCAACTAAGCATAGTTTTAGCAAAAGCAAATTCCATTCTTTCACATCACAGCGTGGAGAGCAGCTTAAGAACATGGCTGAGGTACTGTAGCTCGTTAATTAATTAAGAGTTACAGTCACAGGTGTGTGCCCCTGTTTTCAGTTACGATCATGACTCTCAGTGCCAATAACAAGTGAAGAGTCAACGATACATTTGTGCATCTTTGTCAACGGCCATTGTAGCAAAAGGTTATTACGCCTGTAATATTAAACTGAATATGCCAGGGAACTTTAGCAATGTTTTCTAGATGCATCAAGGTAGCTAGGTTTAGTCAGAACAGGACATGACAAGAAGCTTTTCGGGCAAAATAAAAGTGTTTAACGGTCACATTTGACAAAAGGAAAAGTAGGCTAGCATAACTGCATTTAAAAGGTGAAGTACAAGATGTTAGAATGTTGTGAAGTAGGCCTACAAGATGTTATACGATCAAAATACGTGGAACCGTTAAAGTTAGTTTGGAGTTATTAGTCTTGGTTTGTTATGAGCCTATTGGCTATACTGTATGAAATACTTCTTCATATTTTTTTTACTAGAAAAGTCGTGTTTAAAAATAAAAACACTCATGTGCAAAATGTATTCAAATAATTTTCAAACCTATTCAAAATGAAAATTCACCTCCTAAAAAATTCGCCTAAAACTAAAGGACTTTATTTTGAAGGCAAAAACCGGAAAACGTGTCAGTAGTTATGTGTAGAGCAACAAGCAGGTTCAACAGATCTCTCACTCTTCACAGCGATTCAGCAGAGGCGAAAGGGGAGCGTTTGTGGACCCTTGACAGCTTTCAGAGACTGCTATGACATCTCGCAGGTAAAGTTGCGTTTTTTTTGTTTTTTTTAAACTGTCATTAATCGCGTAATATTTAACAGCCTCTTCACACTGCACGAGCGTTCAGAGATTGTGCGGCGAGACTGAACTGAGGCTGCCAACAAGAAAGCAGGGGCGCCTCAACTTTTTTCGTGTCACAGACCCCTGTGGCCGGCCGGCGCACTTGACGCCTCAAATTTAAAATGTCACCCAAAGAAAATCCATTATACGTTTGTCATGTTAATTATGAATTAGCATAGAGTTATGGAACTATCTTTGGTTAAAGTGTGGTGGTAACAAAGGTGGCGACGTTGAAAGCTTTTATAAATATGTGACTTTGCTTTAACTAATTTAGCTAGCTGCTGCGAAACAACAGTGGAACTAATACGGTGTCAAGTTGCCCTGTTTTCATGTTTTACATATATTTGCATTTTATGCGCATGTGTTAATGAGTGGTGTGATTTATTTATGAGTTGTAGCTAAGTCAATGGCAACTCCTCACAACATATTTCAGGTATATATTATATTTTAACAATTATTGATAAGAACCAAAAAAAAATGTGTGCATCTAATTACTAACTGAAGCTTAAAAACACTAAAGTATGTAATACCAATATAACATTACTAAGTAATACTAATACTACATGTAGGCCTACACTTTTAGTCCCTCCCAGAATTGTAATAAAACATACAATCAATATATTTTTTTAATACTTCTTATTTATTTATATGCATGATACAAACTCATTTTAAAGAACTTGCCTCAACGTAAGCATCATGCATAAATCCAATACCAATATTTTAAAGGAAGGAGTAAAAAGAACAAGGAAACAGCAACAAAATTAATATTTGTTTAAATAGTAATCATAAAAAAGGAAGTAAATAATAAAATAGAATAAGTACCAAACAAATTAAAAGGGAGATGATAGCTGGTTGCAAGCAGTAAAAGACAACTGGGACTAGCCTATAGAGTATATCATCAAAATAGTTCTCCCTCTTCCACTTAATATATAAAACCTTCTTCCCCAAGGACCAAGAAAACAGCAAGTAAAGAAAAGAAAGGCCTGGTCAATACATGGATCTTTAAAATCCATGTATTTTCTTTTTTAGTTCATATGGTTACAGGGCTCAGTCAGTTCTCTCCAACTGTTATCCCGCTTTACTCTGACAGCTTTGGTAATCTTTGTGCACTGTATGAATATTCCTCCCACCAATAACTTGGTCCTCTTCCAACATATTACTAACCACATGCACATCTGTGGACTAGTAATGTGTTGTAGATCTCCCTGATACGTTGACCAGCGTAGTGTGAGGAATTACGAGCTGTGCTGAAAACCGTAAACAGGAGTGCATACATGTAATGTATGAAGTGGTTATTTAGATTTTGCACTTGTTGGGTCATATAATGTCAGAGTTCCTCCCAGACAGGCCTTTCCATGGACTCTCCAATACACAGAAAGATGATATTTCTTGCTGTGAGAAAAATTATAATTGAAATATGTTGTGTTATGGTTATTAGGTGGGGTTATTGGCTCTTCTTTTTAGCCCCTTGTTATAACTAGTGGTGTTTTGAAGTGGAATAACTTTTAGTCCTGCTTTTAAGCAAGGTGACCTCTGAAATGTTGACTTCAGCAATCAGCTTCTATCTTGACCATTATAGCTGTTGTGGACTCAAGAAAATGCAAGGTTGGCAAACAGGGAGTTTATAGTTGATACAAATACTGTACACTACCACTAGGCTATATGGGTGGAAAATCTAGCAGATGTGTTGTCTTGCATGGTATTTAACATGTGATTTTGTTTTCTGTTTTGCCTTTGGTATGTGCATAAAAAGGCCTGTCTACTGATTATAACATAATCCACAAAACACAAAGGCATTTTTTTCTATTCTGACAGAACAAAGAGTAATGAATTCTGGCTATGTTATTTTGGCAAAATTGTGTTTTCTGACAATAGACTGTAGCTGGATAAGGCATAGACCTCGGTGCATCAAATGGAGTTTGCAAACAGCTGCCAGGCTGGCTGGTACATTAAAGGAACATTTAAAATATAACCTTGTTCTTCACATCACACAACATTTCTATGAACATGGACCATTGCATTGCTTAACTCCTTCCTACGTTATATGGGCAAACCTATATACTATAAACAGTTTGTTTTTGTGTGTGGCTCAGCTTTGCATAAGATAATTAAGTAAAATCCAAATCTTGCAGTTGCTGATTATTCATCTATTGCAAGAATGTTGGTGTCCTTTCAGTTAGACAGCCCTACATACAGTATTTACTTGTACCTGAATACACAGATGAAAAGCTTAACCAAACTGTTGTGTGCACATATAGACAGTACCTTACGTATAAAGGCCAGTAATTGGCTTAAACAATAGACATTTTGTACAATAGACACAACTGTAAATGTGTGTCTAGTGGTGCCCTCTTGTCTAAAATCTTAAGAAGACCATTGAGTAAAATGGTATTACAACTGAAAGGAATAGGCAAAAAAGGGTGCCCTTCTCCAATAATCACTAGAACACTGTTTCGGGGGGGAATTAATAAAAAGCCAACAGCTGACTGAGATCAGATAATGGTGATGGTGCAGTGGATATGACATGTGTCTTTGGTGTGGGAGACCAGGGTTTGAATCCCTCAGTGATAAATCAACTAATGTGTGTGGGAAACATTAAGACGAAGTTAAGAGTTGTTTTAATATTGTCGCCGGCCAAGACACGTACGACTGTTGCTCTGTGGCTCATTTTGTACTTCCTGAACTCAAATACCACAAGGGAACAATACTACAGTGCGTGCCATCTTGATCAGGCAGACCTGGTCTCCTGTTGATGATAGTATCGTTCCGACTCTCCATTTCAGGAAGGATTTTAATCATCATACTGTTGGGGAGGGCTGAGTTTCCACATACTTTGTTATTATTGTGATTTGTGAATAATTGTGATTATTGTCGTTGCAGTGAAGAGCTATGGCAGGTTTAGTCGTAAAGGAACAACGTATACTGTCCCTCATTGTGATTGTACCGTCAATGTTACAATGATTAAGCATTGTGATGAGTTCAGTATAAAGCTGTGATGATGCAAAATCAGCAGAATTAACTATTCTGTTCCATTTTTGTTTTGCTAGTTGATTTTGTGTATTATAACAAACTTTCCACTGTTGGAAACCACCTCTGCCCCCCTTTGTTTAAAGAGGAGACCTCGTCTGTCACTGAAACTCATTTTACCAGCTGAGAACAGTGAGTCAGTTTAGTCGATAAGCCGACAGGAAAACAACAGCCCATGTGGAGGAATAAGATAGCACTGCCAACATTTCCAGGAGTGCTATGAACCAACTCTTTTTTTTCCAGATACATGTTTTGCATTTTATTCAGACAAAAAAACAATGCCGATAAAGTTTACGAGACAAAGTGCTTCTCAGGGTAGAAAGGATATGCTATTCCAGGTGTATGTCAAGTAGTTTGTTTAGGTGTTTAACATAATACCACTAAATCTTTATTGAGTTGTGTGAATCCAATCTCAGCTTTAATCTGGGTAATAATGCCACACCTATCATTGTTTCTGGGTCTTCTCTGTTAAATGACTTTGAATATTGAAGTCAAGCTCATCTCACTTCACTGAGAAGTACAATTATCCATCGCTAGCGTTGGCAGGTGAGAAGAGTAGGCTGGAAAAGAGGAACAACGTGACCACTAACTAATGATTACCATTTTACTTCTCTTTACCAACAGGTATAAACAAGCAAGTTTGTTACAGAAAGAGGTCATTTGTCTAAAATTGTATCTGTCGCGTGATATTTCACAGTTCACTTTTCTTTTTTTTCAGTTCATTTTTAATGGTCCAAATGTGAACCTTCTTCTGAGTATTACGGTTATAAAAATAAAATAAGTTTTAAATAAATAAAGTTATCCTGCAGTCTGTTAGATACAGAAATTAATAGCAAATGTGGATACAGGATACAAGAGTCATCTTCAATCGTTCATAGCCTTAACTGGCATTCAAAATGATTTTAAATGCAGAAATGCAAATTCAGTCTTTGCACCTGTTATTTTTCCAGTAAGACCAACAGTCTTAAACATGAACTACATTCCAACTATGCCTTTAGTTTTGCATAGTAAAATGAGATGCATACATCTTAGCAAAGTATCATACAGTTGCTTTCAATAATATTATTTTGCTCAGTAACATTTTCCTTTGATGATGAATGGGTACTGGACTGAGTCCCTGAACTGAACTGAATGCTGTCACTTAGAAACTGTTTTATTAAAGATGCTTGTTTTGAATGCTTTTTGAGTGAGAAGGATCCTATAACACATTAGACATTGTTCAAACTATGCAAACAAGGGCCAAACATGTTATGTAAACATTAGTTAATCTTAAACACCATGCTGCCAGTACATTATTAAATCCAAATTAAAACAGTAATATTCCATTATTTACATGATACATTAGGCATTGAAGTTATGCACAATTGTGAAGAATGTTGTGTGATAAAAACCTTTGGAGCAATTATTCTGTATCCTCAGTTAGTGTCAGGCAAGAAGTCCAATATGTATTAACTACTTTCTGCTTTCCAAAAAAGTGGGTTTCCATGTTGGCTATTGGAAATGTTGGATGAAAAAACATAGTAGTTATTTATTAACCATTAATGCCCAGAGCCATTTTTACTCTGTGTTTGACAAGTACTGTTTACTCCATGTAAATATAAAAGCCACAAACTATAGCTTCCCTGTTCTATTAGTGGTTTTTGCATGATTAAAGAACTTGCTAACTACCCTGAAAGCTTTTGAACATTTAGTATGTGCAAGTGTTGAAAACAAACAGCATGCACGTGCAAAGTGATTTCCTAAGTTAGTCATTTAGCCAATTTTACTAAGAGGACTGCCTGGTGTTACACACAGAGAAGCTAGGCATCCAGCTATGGGGGTGGGGTGTGGGGCAGGCGAGTTTTGCACCTCATGTAAATACCCTGGATCATCAGCTGGGCTAAAAATATCTGCAACATTACCAAAATCCACACCCCGGGCTTGTCTGTGACTAATTTAGCCCTAGCCGAGGCTTTCATGCTGCGCTGTGGCTACTAAGTATATCACCTTTATGTCAGCTGGCCTAGACGGACATGCTTTAAATAGACAACCAGGGCTATATTGAACTTGAGACATTATGTAAGAGGATAGAGTGGTGGCTGGATGCACACTGGGCCTGTTTCCCCTCAACCAGCCCGAGGCCTAACCTGCAGCTCCCAGCTGCCTGTCTCTCCCACGGTTCATCCAGTGTGTTGTCTTCTTTCCTGTCGACATCTTGTCAGATAAATCCAGGTTATTTGAAATCCCCTTCTTTTTGTCTTGCCTCTGTCTTTCTCTCACTGCCCAAGGCCAGATGCAGTGAAATGGGGTGCCTGGTGGTTGTCAAAGAGAATCCTATTCTTGGAAAACTCTTAGTCACTTCTGCTCTGATCTTAGGAGGGGAGGGAGGGAGAGAATATAGACCTGGTTTTCTTGGAAGTGCATGCTGTTCAGTCTGTGTTAATGACTTCTCAAAATTGACAGTGACTCAAATCTACAGTGCTGCACAGAGTAATCTTTTTACTTCAAGTACATATAACTTTAGGGACATCAGTTTTATCACCCAATGGTGGTGTTGCCATAATAGATTGGTTCTGTGGATCTGCACAATGATATTTTACTAGGTAATCCAAAACTGTTATTTGTTATTTTAATTGTTTCTGGAGACACTTTGAAAGCTACAGTACACATACACATTACAGATTTCAATAAATGGCTTCTTACAATATTTTTTTATTAAAATAACACTTTTTTACATTGTACCCAAATATAGCATAATTGAAAATACATCAACAGCACTGGTTGTAAACTTATTATTGAATGCAGTTGGTTAATATGGAAACTTGAACATTTGCAAGCAAATGAGCAGTTCCCGATAACCAGGTTTCTACAAGTGGTGAGTGTGAGTGGTGGCCTAAAAGTTAATCATTAAACGCAGAAACATTGAAAGAGACGGGGCAAATGCATTTTGTCCTGTGCTTTGACAACGCACACACCCAGATCACAAAATTAGTATTTTCTCTGCAAATCTCCAAAAGGCTTTCAAGAAACCTAGCCTAGCAGACAGGATTACATAAGTGACATTTGGGGAAATGAGTTTTATTCTTGAAAATTAAAGGTCTTGTTTGATCTGCTTCATATGAAAAGGACAGCACTGAAATATTCTGGTTTAACCCGTTATTTTAGTCTCAGTCACACAGATTAAGGCTGCTATATATTTTTATTCATGTTTGTGGCACTTAAGGAATGGCAATGTCTGTCTGTCGGTCTGTCAGTCCACCTGACCAGACTGAAACTATTGGATGGACAGCCGTGAAATCTATGCACACAGTAATATGGTTATTGCGATATTCAGCAATGTTTTCGCATATCACATATTTTCCTCATATCGTGGAGCCCTTGTTAGACCTTACACTGCAGTCTAATACTGCTGTATGCTGTCTGCATTTATTTTCTAACTCATGTGCAAGCTGCAAAATGAATAGCCTAATAACATACTGCTGAATTAGCTGGATTAAGGGGTTTAGCTTGGCGAGGGCTAACTATGATGCGGTGTAACAATGCCTCGCACGATCAGGTGTAATCTCCGGGCACGGGCAACACAGCTGTTGCATTTAACCTCCGACAAGATAGCAGAGACCTTGTAGTTGACCTGGCCTTGTCTATGTTACAGCCAGTGAAAGCTCTGTTAGCCCTATGATCACAGAATGGGCTTTGGAGCAGAGGCATCAAACAGGCGCTTACCTCTTAGGGTACAAAGGGGAGGGAAGGTGAGGCTGAGGGAGAAGAGCAGAGGGTTTTTGGATCAGTCTGCCAGCGCTTGTCACATTTGTCTGAGGTGGGGAAGGAGGGAATGCAGGGGGATGACTGATAGCACTGACGGGTGCTGGTATCAGGCCTGCTCACGCTCGTCCAAATCCCAGATTAAAAGGCCTCCGCCCACTTGGGCTCCCTCCTGCACTCTCTCACTCTCTCAATAACACTTACAAAGCACCCTCCTCCACTTCTTTGTCATTTCTTTCACTGTCTCTGTCTCACTCTATTTAACCCAGTAACAATTTTACAATCGCAACCCCCCCACCCTTCTCCTTTCGTCTCTATATCTCCCTCGTTCCCTTACGCCGTGTCTTGTGTAACACTGCCCAGTGCTGGATTACTAAACTCTGAGGCTGCTGAAGCAAGAGGCTGTGGCAGGCTTCGACCAGAATGGTGAGGTAGGGCAGAAACAATCCCATTTAACTTCAGCGCATTTTCTGCTTTTGAGAACCCTCAGACATCTTTGAACTCCTCCTCTTTCCGTAAATACTGCCTTTAATTCGGCTGTAGTCTGCTTAATTTAATGAACAGACCTAGAATCCAGCGCAGAAGGATAACAAGTGAACTCTGGAGATCTTGTGGCGACCTGGCTATGCCTTAGTGTGCGTACATTTTTACAGTATTTTGTTCCTCTGTATTGATGTGGATGTGTTGCCGTAAAGGTGGACGTTTAGGAAGTTTGGTAACAAAGGGGCTTGTAGTATGCTTTAAGCGTTACTACAATAGCGTATGCGTTAAGAATGCTGTAAAAGTTGTGTGCGTGCCGTGACACTCAGGGAAAGCTATCCCCCTGCCTTCAGCTGTCTGTAAACCTGACAAGGTGAGCAGTTGTGCAATAGTTGCCGCTGTTGTCTGTTTGTAACATGGTCCAGAATGTACACCTGGCTCAAGTCTGTCTCCATTGTTTTTGAAAATTTGACTAGTGACCGCAGTGCTGTGATAAGGGATTAGATATGGATTAGTGACATAAGGCATTTTTGCCCCACTGTTATTATTTTGCCATATGAATCTGTGTAGGATTAAAAACAATACCACAAGTAATCTGCCCACCAGCTGACACCCATGGCTTGTCAATAACTCCTCAGTACAGTAAACTAAATATGAGTTTGAGTTGTTTCATCCTATTTGAAAGGATTTTGAGTTGTTTCATCCTATTTTAAAGAATTTTGAGTTGTTTCATCCTATTTTAAAGGCGGGACTCTCTGAGAGTCACTCGCTCCTGCTGGCCGGCCAAGCATGCGCGATAGACGTAACACTGAGCACGCTGGAATCTAATAAAGTAAACAAGCCAGGTTAGAGCTAAAATGTGCAAACTACTGCAGCCAAGGGTAATAAAACAAAAACATGACGGCCCACACACTTTTATTAACTCCCACAGTAACAGCAGCATAACGCTAGCTTCACTTCTTCCGTTTTTACCCTTTACAATGAAAGCCCGACTTAAAGAATAATAAATATCAAATGTATACACTATATTACAGCTTAAGCATTGACTGCAGCAACAATTTTCTCCCACACCAAGTCTTGCCATTTTGCAGAAGCAGCCTTTTTGCTTTTTTAAAAACAAAATATATGTTCAACTTGCTATATGTGCGCATGAGTATTTCCATTGCCAGAGGGGTAAAGTATGCTGACAGATTTGTAATTGGTTTTGCAATGATGAATCGTGGTATCATGGCTCCATTCATGCTGCCTTTTTATAGTGGTGGTGCATGCGCTTAGCTCTGAGTGAACCAATTCTGAGTTGATTGAAACAACTTAAATCAGCTTTTCTGGAACTAAAAACTCAGAGTTTCCCATCTCAGGGTAAATCAATTCAGAGTTAGACTTAGAGTTTGTTAAACCTCCTTCCTGAAACAGGCCCCTGAAGTCAGTGAGCACGAGTGGATATCCTACAGGATCACGGTTGCAACTCAAATTGTGTAAGTGAAAGAGTATAATTAGTCAATGAGCTGTGTCAATCACCTCACCTGGCACTGCTCATAAACCATTGCAACATCTCTCTCCCCTGCTGTTCAATGATCATGCTAGGGCTGGGCAATATAAAGAAAATCAAATATCACTGTAATTTTACAAATACCTTGATATCGATACTGCAACGATATTATAGAGTTGACTATTGGTGCTTCCACAAAATTATATACACAATGAGATTTTTGATACATAATCATCAATAATGTGGACATAATGACTAAGTGGATAAAGGCAAATAGTAAGTTCAGAAAATGACATAACTTTACTGTAATGCAGCCTTTAAAACCAGGAAAAGACAACACATGTCATATTACAATATTACGATATCCAAAATCTAAGACGATGTCTAGTCTCGTATCATGATATCACTTTAATATCGATATACTGCTTAGTTCTAAACCATGCCCACATCTACAAATAGGCTACATCTGCTGAGGACCAATAACATTTCTCTGTCATGTAAATGTAGTAGTAAAATGTTTTGTTGTGAAGTAGAAGTACACACAAAACCAGTAGTATACAGTTAAGTTGCTTTGAGGGCCTTCTGTAAGGTGCAATGGTTGTGGAGATAGCGGCAAGAAGCAGCTGGAGCAGGACGCGAAACAATTGGCCCGTTCAAATCGTGTGGAAGTGGAAAATATATAGTCAAATAAAAGATACAAAAATACAGTACCTGATTCTACAGTAATAACTGTATACATAATTAGCATCCGTTGCACAAAGGTTTAAAAACTGTACCTGGAGCTGGCATGCTGGTTAGATTGCATATTAGCAGATATTGGTATTGGCGTGTATGTCAGCTAGTAAGCAACAAAACACAATATCACACAGTCCACCTGAGACCACTAAACTCTGTTTCATCCATCCATCCATCTTCATCCGCTTATCCGGTATCGGGTTGCGTGGGCAGCAGCTCCAGTAGGGGACCCCAAACTTCCCTTTCCCGAGCCACATCAACCAGCTCCGGCTGTAACAGTAAAATTATGTTTGTCAATTCTCAAACAAACTTTGTCAATTCAAGTCAGTTTTTTTCTAAAAGGCCAAGAAGGGATCCTTATCAAAAAAAATTGTTTATGCCATGTCTTTTTGTGTTTCTTTGGTATTAGCCTCAAATAACAAATTAATTATCTATCAGGCTGTAACTCTTTTTCTTTTCTTTAACAGTTTCTGATTTAATCATATTGTTAGCTAATTTTGATTTAAGCATAACTGCTTGTGGGTAACATTTAATACTCTTGGCTTCTTTTGTTAAATAAAAATAGGGATTTGTAGAATTTTTTTTATTGTTGGATATGTTGAATTAGTGCCATGGTTCAAAAGTAACTAAGTTCAATCAGGAAGTCTTCTTGAGATTCAAACGTTATTTGAACAAGATATGTGGAAACATGGACAATAATAAAACCGAAAATCTTTCCGTCATTGTTTCCTGTCTGTCAAATGGTCCATCTTCCGCTCAACCGCACCGGCTTCCCTGCCAAACTTCCAGAGATATTTCGAATGTCACAGAGAGGGCCTTGTCCTACTCACCCTCCACTCTTACATGTTTTGAGGACTAATCCCCTTGTAATCGGTTAGTATTTATTATTTGTATAGTTCTTTCTATAATCTGCTCTCTGGGCTTGTGGAATGAGAGAAAGCGCAGCAGATCGGTTTTGCCCCCTGGTGAGGATAAGGGGGCCGGGTGTAGTCTGGGTCAGATGTCTGCTCTAGTCTGCTGCGGTCTATCTGTCAAAAGCTGGTCCAGTCCAGTCAAGACTCTCTGTTCATACAAGATGGACTAATATTTGTATCTGGATTGAGCAGATTATGGCATTTGATTTTACAATGGACAAGTTCTGTGGTTAACCTCCAACAATAGAGGATCCTCGATGACCACAATGGAGAGGTGTAGTACGCTGCGTTGGTCAGAATTCTAATATATATCATGTATCATTCCCTCCTGTACAAACCCTATCACACATTTAGTATCATTACTGATTATCCTGCCGTGTCTGTCTCTAGCCTCACCTGTCTCTCTTTCCCTCTTCTCGTGTTTCCTCTCACTAGGACAGTGCCCATTGAAAATGTAGTGTTGTCTTTTTCGTCAACAATGTCGCAGGATATCACCATAGTGACATCAAGTTGATGACTGCAGCTTGTACCGTCTTGTCTCTTGTGCAATGTCCACGTAAGCAATCTCCTGTTGGAGTTGTGGAAAGAGAAAATTGGTTGTAACACATTCAAAGTCAAAGCTGTTGGACCTCTCCCCAATGCTGCACAGTTGTCAACCTTTTTTTTAAATTGCTGCAGTCAACCTAGGGGAAAGACAATGTTGAATAAATTAAAGTATTCAATGTTGTGTTGAAGATTCTTCCACTGTTGAGTACTTTATTTTGAATGTGGTAATCTATTGGCTGTAATAAATATATTGGCCAGGTTTTTGTTTTTTTGTGAGGGAGATAAACGCAGAGATGGGTAGACTAGCCAAAAATACTGTTACTTCAGAATAATATGACTCAAGTATGAGTAAAAAGTAGTCATTCAAATAATTACTTGAATAAGAGTAAAAATGTGCTTGGTGAAAAAACTACTCAAGTACTGAGTAACTGTTGAGTAATGTCTGATTTAATTTTATAACACCAGCTTTCAATCAGACATAATGTGGCTGCTGTTTTGCACATTTACTAAGGTAAACAACATGAGGCCGGGGGTTTTCCTCCTTGTCTGTGTCTGCGTTGCTGATGGTTGATTCTGACATTTTTGTTTTAATACGACTGTAAAGCTAACTCGTCCCGCTGCTGACATTGAGTATGATCACGTGACGAGACTGCACAACTCTATTTGATTGGCGAAACACAGTCACGTGGTAGAGCCTTTAGCGGAAGTCTCTCTCTCTGTCATAATAAATCATTAAAATGAGGCGTTACTTACTAACTTACTCCGTTACATTTACTTACTCGAGTAATTGTAACTCGTTACTTCCCACCTTTGGATATACGTTATAGGCGTAACGTTACAGGTACCCTGGCGTATGATTTGCTTTTTTTAATTGGCGATATTAACGAATAAGTTAAGTGGTTAAAGTTAGGCAAATTTACACAACAGTTGCGATGTTCCTGTATGCTATTCACTCCTGCTCCAGGAGAGTGGAGAAAAGTTAGTTTGGTATATCCAGCAATCATGTAACGTTGGCTGTAACATTTGAAGCAGGAAATAGTGTACTGTCAAAGCCGGTACAAGACGTTTTTTTGGTTTGTATTTGTCGCTCTGAAGTGACACAAGATCTGCTGAGCTGACACATGAGTTTTATTTTTAACTTACTGTCATGGGTTTGTGTCAAACAGTGTGCAAAAACATAAACGCCTAAATGCTTGCCCACTGTTGAAGCTTTCAGATATTATCTCCTCAGCATGAGCTTCATGAAGGCGCTCTTGTGTTACCGTCTGCCTGCTTCCCCCTGGGTTATATTAATCAATAATAAGCCTTTGTAATGTGTCGGGGGTGGTGCTGAAAGGCTATAATTTAGGATGTAAAAGGCATGATTTCCGTGACTCATTTGGTCTATATGTCACTCCCATTGTTGTTGAATCATTGGCATCAAGCATTTCTTTCCCACGAAAAAGTCAAGAGCTGCACAGAAAGGTTATTTTCTTCCACAACGCTGTGGAGGAGGGTCTGGCTGCTCCAAACAGCATTCCAGGATGGGAAAAAAAACGTGCTCTGGCTTATTGGCATCGTGGATTTGGACTAGTGTTGGGGTTACTACTTGACAACAGTTTTTCATGGTTCAGTTGTTTAACTTCAAAATGCACACAATTCTTATAGAGCTTAGAATTTCATTTTCAGATAATCTATCCCTTATTATCTTTTACAAAAAATTCATTATTTGTTCTATAAAAAAAGGATCATAGGTGCTCAAAGTGATGTTTTCAAATGACTTATTTTTCCTGACTAACAGTCCAAAAACCAAAGAAAAAGTCAACAAATTGTTAGATTTGAGGAGCTGAAACCAGCAAATGTTTGGTTGGTTTACTCAATAGATGACTTAAACACTTAATTACCAATACCATCATTGATTCACTTTCTCTCATTTGACTAATAGATTTATAACAGATTTATAAACTGTTACTGGAATTGTTTAATTTCCTACTCCACTAGCTAATGCAGCCCTTCATGGTTGCCTAATGACTTCTTAGATTTACTGTATAAAATAACTTAAAGATCAAAATTTGTGTGTATGCGTTACAATTATGAAATCCCAGTGTTATTCCTAACAAACAGAGTGTAAATTGTAATTTCTCCATTGGGTATCAATAAAAAATATAAATAAAATAATAAAATAAAATAAAATGAACACTGGTTGTGAATACAAAACTGACTTTTAGGTTTGTTGTGGCAATTTTGTCACTGAGGTTTGCAGAGCTTCAATGCTGCTTAACTGAGTTCATGTTTTCACTAAAATGATAACACATGTTTGTATCACCACTGATAGACAGTACACCCCTTACTGTATACTGTGCGTGTGTCATTTTTCTCAAACCCCCCCTTCCTTGACACACAAATGAGGCCCTGGATGGCTAATGGTGCATTGGATTAGCCAGCAATGGCACACAGTAGTTAGAGAGGTTTAACCCAATGATCCCTGCTTCAACATGAGCTTTAAATCCCCACAGCTGACATACAGCCATTCACTGGGACATTGCTTCTGTACATAATCACTACTTCTTCAAGATCAGTGTAGTCCTTCACTCATTAAACCATGTTTTTACTCAACACTCCAGCATGGTGCTAACAGCAGTGCAGATGTGCTGGGTTTATGTCTTACGACTACTTGTGAATAGTGAATATGGTTTAGTTTGGATAAGTGGCAGTATCAAACACTCCAGTAAGAGTGCACAACCCAGATATTTGGTCAACATACCTGAGAATGGGATAAATATTTGCCTGCAGGGTTTTGGAACAGAGGAAGTAACATGTAATCATTAGCTTTTGCTTTGCAATGTATTTCCCTTTAAACCAGGACAGGACATACAGTTTGTATCAAGAAATAAATGTGTGGTTTAATGCAAAGAAAGAAGTATACTTTGTACTAATGCACCACGAAAATATTGATTACAGATTTTGTTATAAATTGTCAATGAATCTTTTTTTAACAAAATGAGCATACACATGATGGAATAAAAGTTTTAGAAGTTACTATTGCTTCCAATTTAGCCCTAGATCTGCTGGAGGTTGTCTTTTTTCATTATCGCTACTGGAATAATGTGTCAGTCCAACTACCTTTCAACATACATGCTATGCTAAAGTGTAATTGAGAAGCACATTATTTATTTATTTATTGGTGTCATTTTACTTTGAACACCAGCATGCAACTGATGTGTGACTTAAGATATTGTTTATTTTATTAAAGAAAGTAAGTTCAGTTTTAAAATACATGGTAAATTATATTACAGAATTATACAGTTACAGCTGAAAGATTCCCATTATAATAGTTCCATTACATAGAAAATGATTAAGTGTAATATTCATGAACGAAAATGACCAAACCAGCCTCAAACACACAGTAGCAGTGTAAAAAGCCAAAAGTTCGTCAAACCAGCTATTTTTCCTCCTCAGGTTTTGGGCAAAACCTTTGACCCTGTTTATAAAATCCAGGGTTCTGAACTGATCTGATTCTACCGCCAAAAGGCAACGAGATATCACTAAGTCATCTTAGTTGCTAGTTTGTTCTTTGTATTAATACTGCACTAATTAAACATAACATGCAAAGCCCAGTTAAGTCCTTCTTTGGAGTTTCTCCTCAGCAGTCTGTTTATTCAGCAACATTTAACAATCTTACAGCTGTACAATTTCTGTTCTTGCAAATGGCCTAGAGATGTATAAAAAGAACACATTTCCTATAGTGTTGGCTCAACATGAATGTGAACAACCTCAACTTTATAGTCATTGTTTCATTTCAAATGCAGTGGATTGGAGTCCAAAGCCAAACAAACACAGAAAGTGTCCCTTTACAAATACTTTTGACTACATTTATTCTGTAAAATATTTCATGTTGTAATAACTGTTTTTGATTTATCTAATATTTTCATCTGTACTGAAAAAAGCCAGTTTTTAGACTAAACTAATGAAACATACACACTGCTGAATATGAAATATGTAAAAACACTCCTACAGGTCTGAAGATACATAGCACACTGCCATGTAGCTAAAACCCTGCAAGCCCATATGGTTGGCTTATAGGGCTGCACAATTCATCAAATTTTATAGCGATCACAATTTTGGCTTCCCACGGTCAAATTGCTGGCTACAAGCTAGCATCGAACGTTAGCAACGTTAGCAATCAAACAATCATAGATAGCTAAAACCTTTTTTAAATGATTCCCATTTTCTGTTATTGTTTGTAATGAGAAAAGTGTATTATTTCATAAATATTTCACAAATTTCAGAATGGCAGTTATGTCGTAAACCGTTTACATCTGAGCATGCGCGACTCAAATCTGCGCTCGCCTCACATTGGGCAGTGACAACTACTGTAGCTAATGTTAACGTTACCTGTGCCTTTGGAACATTGGATGAATGGTTGCTGATAATGGGCAATGTAGATATTGCATTAAATATCGGCCACCCACTCAGATCAGCTGGTATTCGGTCTATAATGGACTGATATGGAAATTTGTAAGTGACCCCAAACTTTTGACCGGTTGTGTGTGAGTGTGTGTGTGTTTGGTTCTGTGTGTTTGTTTTGTTTTTTAAACTCAGGAGATCTATTTAGTTAGGGCCTGTTTTGTCTCCATAGAAAAAGAAGGTGGTGGGTGATTGACAGATTGCATATATTCTAACATGTACACATAGACCAGTTTGGCGTTTAACAGGTCACTTATTTGTCCCTTGTTTTTCACTGCTGTGTAGGTGGTTCCACCCCAACATCACAGGCATCGAGGCAGAACGGCTTCTGTTGACCCGGGGTGTCCACGGCAGTTTCCTGGCCCGGCCGAGCAAGAGCAATCCGGGGGATTTTACCCTCTCTGTCAGGTAAGGCTTCACCTCACTCCCTCACTTCCTTTTCATATTGTTTTTTTTTTGTTCACCATCAGTCTCACTATTTATTAATCTTTCTGTTTCCACTTGTTCAAAGTTCAGCCCCGAGAACAAACAAAGCTCTAGTGCTGTTGTTTTGAGATACTGGACCACTGATTAGAGAGGAAGTGGTTCTTTTTATATTTTAGGCACTTTGCTTGTCCTCCAATCCATTGTGATTGATAGGGTATTTATATATATGTATAAGCCTAAATGCCTGTATGACTAAAAAGGTTCACAAATACAAAACTAATATCTACTACTGGCCCAATACCCTTAAGATAATTCACTGTGACTTTGTTGTTTTTCATTATGAGAATGAGGAGTTACTGTGCTGGCATCACTGAAGTGGGAGGTTTACCACTCAGGAGTGGGCAAGGCCTAAGATTATCTAAAGTTTCTACCCGTGGCTCAGCAAATGATAATCATTTTGTCAGCAGTTAAATAACTGATGTTTGAACAGAAGTTGTTTTGTGTGAGGGTTTCTAGGAACATGTTAGATAACAGATTTGGAATGTTTGATTTGGTAAAATGATGAAACATGCACCTTCGTCTCTTTAATGGTGAATATATATGTGTTGCATATAATGTGACATATCTGTTAAGCTCTACATGCTTTGTGGATTACAGAAAGCAGGAAACAAACTGAGATAGAAGAAGATAGAGTTTGAAAAGCAGCGGAAGCATTTAGGAGATACTTCAGTTGGCCAAGCGCCTGGAAGAAAGCCCAAACTCATTTGTTACTCTGTGACTGTAGTGTGTGTGTGTGTGTGCGTGTGCGTGTGCGTGTGCGTGTGTGTGTGTGTGTGTGTGTGTGTGTGTGTGTGTGTGTGTGAAAGAAAGACAGAAAGAGGAAAAGGAAACAGTTAGACATGCAGCTGCTACCTTTTAAAAATGTTAAAGAGTGGGGGACCTGTTACGGCTTTGACCTTCAGTGCCTGTGGTTTGTATTTGTGTTTGTGCTTGTGTGTGGGCGTTTGTGTGTGTGTGTGTGTGTGTGTGTGTGTGTGTGTGTGTGTGTGTGTGTGTGTGTGTGTGTGTGTGTGTGTGTGTGTGTGTGTGTGTGTGTGTGTGTGGTGCACAGTGTCATAAATCACACACACCACAGGAAGGTTGGTGGGGTGACTTGTAGCCACAGTTTGCAGTCTTGACAGACTTAAACCCACATACTGTACACACACACACACACAGGTCAAGTGGCCAGAGGGCAGAGCCTCACCACCTGCTAGAAAAGATAGGTCACGTTAACTAAGAGGGAGGAGGAAGAAGCAGACTTCATAATTGAAATAGGAAATACAAGCTTCCACCATTTCAAATTAAAAGTTGAATTTGTAAGTGATAAAATGTACCAGTGCTCAGTTCAGTACTCTCAGGAGCTTGCCTGATACAAAGCTACTTTATCTGGTATGACCTGTAGCTCATGGTGACTAATGTTGGCTAAAGTTGGCAAGATAGATACTGTTGTTAAAATGATGTGAGTCAGTTTACCAACTTTAAGACTATTCTGTATAGCATTTACCAATGTTGTGTCGCTTTTGCTGGCTGCTGTTCAAAAATTATTATGATAATTATTATATAAATTTTATGAATTATTATAAAATAACATTCTTTCCGATTATCATCTCTTTTGAATCATTTCTTACCGCTAGCTATAGATTTGTACCTTTTTGAATTAATAAAATTACAATTTGAAAAGTTTGAATTTTAAACTTTTTGTATCTGTTGTTGTGGTTTTACTGTGAAAAGTAGAAAGTATTGAAGAAAGAAATCCGGTAATCTTGTTGAAAAACTGTGAATTAATGTTTTTTTTAGATGTGTGTTGATAACAAAACCTATGCAACAAAAAATGATTGTATCTTTGCTTTAATGTAATTCCTCTTCACTACTTGCCTTTAAGTGATTACTTACGATACCTTACAATTGTGCACACGTTAGTATTTCCGCACCAAAGGTTATCTGTAATATTTGAACATCCAGCCAACAAATACTCTGCCATATCCAGCATCTGACACATTGTAATATAGTAATAAAATGGATAATGTAGCTGATTTGACCAGCTGACTTCTCTTGTGGCTGTTGAAACAGGTGACGTCTCTTGCGTTTTTAAAACTACCCTCTGGAGACTCGACCAGCTGAATCGCAACTACACCGTAATGGGGCTTGAGTCGAGTTGAGACGGGCTAGTTCAGTTTCGCAAATCTTTGGTCTGAACTGTGCCACCCTGTGTTGGACAATGACAGTAACTGAACCTTGAACCATACACTGTTTAAAGCAGTTTAACAGTTTGAAGCAGAAATCACTAAAAACCTAGTATACTTTTTTATACAAACAAATGAAATCACCTTGCTTGTAAATATATCCTCATATCTAATATTAAAGAAAAACTAATTATTTGATAGCAAGCAAAATATTGGAATATACTGAAGATAATAACTTATATATCCTGTATGTACGAAGCTATTCTTAGCCAGAATATCATGATACCTAACTCTATCGTCATTTAAAACACACACACACACACACACACACACACACACACACACACACGCATAAAGTGGCTTATCAGAGAATACGAGAGGCTAATTAGCCAGTCATTAGCCAGGTTTCATCTTACCAAAGCCAATGTGAACGCTTTCTCTCTCTCTCTCTCTCTCTCTCTCTCTCTCTTTCTCTCTCTCTCTCTCTCTCTCTCTCTCTCTCTCTCTCTCTCTCTCTCTCTCATCTTCCTCTCTCTGCCTCTCTTCTTCTTATCTCCACCACCTCTCTTTTTCTCGGGTCCAAGAGGTGAACACACAGGAAGGAGGGGTCGTAAAGAGCTTCTGCTGAAAAGCTTCTGATGTCTGTGACGATATTGAGAGCTTTTTAAAAATGTAATCAATTCAGAGTTTCCAAGAACTCACAGATGGAGAAGGAGAAAGATTGAAGCAGAAAAAGTTTGGGCATAGTTTATATCCAAGTTCAACTCCAAAAGGAGAGCAGTCTGGTCAAGTTTTCTCATTTTTCAATCTCTTTATTCACTCTAAAGACCCAAGGAGGAATTTTAAGGGCAATCTTGAGAGAGAATTTTGCAGGGCAATTTACCATAGAGAGCCAATTGAAATTCTCTGAGCCTTTGTATAATATAAAGCTGGCCTGGGTTTACTTAGAAAAGTTTCCGCTGCAGCCAGGCTTTATATAGGTTGACACAGTTGGGTAAAAATATTTTTACGTTCATTATTTTAAATGTCAATCTTTAAATGTTATCTGTATTTAAACTACATTTTCCGCAAGTATTCATTTCTAACATGTTTCAACAGTTTCTTTATTCCAATGTTGAATGTGATGGTTGCATTCTGACTTCTAACTTCCCACTTCGTGACACTGCCCAGTTTAACACCCTTAGTTAATAGTGGCATGCGTCCAAATGTTTGTCTCAGCGATACTGCCTTCCTCACACGTGCCCCAGTAGGGTTATTTCTAACTGCTGGCTGTTGTTAAGTATGCTAGCCGCTTTTAGCAAGCAATCAACAACAAACATATTTGTATTATGATATACAAAGAAAGCATTAGGATTAGGGCTGGATACAGAATTCAATACTTTTCAGGCCCCGTCTGAATTTCCTACCTATTTTCAAAAAATTAAAGAATACTTTTCATTCTGTAGCCAATTTCCATACATAAGGAGTAATCAGCGGCAGTGAACAAATAAGCATGCAGCATGGTTTTCCAAGATCTAATAATGTTTGTGATTTTCTGTCTAATGTAACACGTTGTAGAAACACACATGAAAACTCTATGTTACACAAAGACAAAGTAGTGGGAGCAGAAAAATAAACTAGAGTTGTGACATAATGTGTAATGGTGTAACTTATTTTTGTTATTGGTATTGGAAAAGTATTGTTTAGAAACTGGTATTGAAGCTACGGTATAAGTATCGGTACTGGTATCCAAATTATTTTAACGATATCTAGCCCTAATAAGGATACAAATACTTTCTGACCCTCAGTTTAGACCGCAAACATTAGTGCTTATGTGACCCTAAAGGGAATGTCTATAGACGGTTCCTTCTTGTCCGAGCATTTCAAAGCGTTGAGCAGCAAAGGATCAGTCTACTCCCTCCTGAATTATGGACAATGGTTGTTACTTAACTGTTATTTTTAACCAAGTTTGTTTGTAAAAAATAAATTAAATAAAAACAAAAAATGAACTTCCAAATTTGTGCATTCTGTTTTGAGCTCACTCATCACAGTGTCTGACAAACCATGTCCAACTGTCACATATCTTTTTTGATAATAAAATCCAACTGTATTTATGAAGCACAGAGTTAAGCCAAAGTGATAAGACATTAAAGAAAAAAAAAGCTAAATGTCACATAAGTGTTCGCATATGAAAGATTATGGCTCTATGCCTGTTTTTTCTCCAGCCTATCAAGTCAAACTCTTTAGACACAGAACACACTGACCTGACATAACATTTGAAATTTTATATTGGATTTGAACGTGCCTTCTTTAGGATTTAGGTAAAAAAAAAAAAAAAAGCATAATGGTCTGTAAAGGATGCAAAAAGGGAATTGAAAAAGAGGCCAAAGGTTTATAATCCTCAATTTCAAAAGGGGAATGGATATGGTGGTATTAGGCTGTAATGACTGAAAAACTTTACTTGGAATAGCTTTCGGGCAAAGCAAGCAATAATTTATATATTCTGGACTTTTTTAATGTTGTGGCTCAAATGTGGAGAATGTTTTTCACATGTAGTCTTGCACACAGAGTTGTGGTCTGTTAAGCTGCAGCAGAACGGCAGTCTTATTCACATAGAAAGGTGCTGTGACGGACTATGGGACATTATGTACGTTTGCGTTCAGCTTAGTCAGTCCTATCAATGCAACCCAGTTCATAGGATACTTAAGGACAAACTTCTATTGTATATTCTTAGGACATGCTGTATGTATACTTTTTTCTTTTTCTGGAGGAAGCCACTGTTTTTCTTCATGTTTTGCAGAAAGTTGGTATTGTTTACAGTTTGATTTGTGTACTCAAAGAAATACATTTTGTATTTAACATAGATACAAAAATGTTTAACATATCCTGGTTTTATTTGATTATCATATTTAACAAAGCAGTATAGCTGAGATTAATCTAAATTATCAACAATGAATCAAAGTAATATTGAGCAAACCTTTAGAATAAAAAAGCAATGTTATGCCAGTCACTCCTTTTGAGCTGAACTAATAATCATATAGGACATTGCTGAGAACATACACACTAATTTTAAAACACAGAACTTCAGTCAATAGGAAGGAATTGAACTTCTCAACAACCAAATGTTAATAAAAAAAGGTTGTTAATCCTACACACCTGTTCGCTTGCAACCTCAGCCAGTAAATTTCCTACTGCCTATCTTTGAAGGCTGAACTTTGTGTCATGTATGAGATTAAATGGCATCTAAATGTAGGAAAAACCTTGTTTTAATTAAATGTGTGATAACAAATTGTTAACATCAATTTGCTAAAGGAGAGAGCCTGAATTGGAATATGAGGCAACTAACACAGGAGGAATCGACAAAAAGACCCCAAAACACACTTTGTGGTGCTGTAAAGATTTTATAATTGCATGAATTAATTTGCATTGCTAGGATTTAAAAAAGCACTTTCTTTAGTAACAACCACTTGCTTGTTATTTTAGTTTAGTCTTCATAATATGCCGTGGCGCGGTGGAATGCCATTGGGGAATCAAGGACTGTTTGTGGATAGAATGACACATGAAGCAGCTGGTATTTTAAGTTGTTTCACTTAGCTGAATTAGTTAATAGTGTGGACAGAGTTTTTTTTTTTTTGTCATTCAGTACAGTTTTTGGTGGGTTTTTTTTTTCTGGGAATGTTGCCACAGACACACAGTTACTGCAAAATGCAAAGATTCTTTCATAAGTGTGACAATCGCCATTGTGTTTCCTCATTTAGATAGTGATTTAACATACATGTATTTAAATGAAAATCTTCAAGATTATTCCCTCTGTAAAGAAGATGTGGCATATCATAATAAACCCTTAAACCCTTGTCTGATGGAGGCAGAGCAAAGAAGTGAATGAAAATCTAACAAAATATGTTTGGCTCATTCCAGAGTTAATGGTGTTAATCTCTGAGAGAAAAGGGAGCCTTGCCCCAAGAGTTGAGGAGGGGCCTTTAACAGGGCCATAGACCTGTGGCACCCTGCCAACAGTCAATAATAGAGCCATAAAGCAATTACCAGGAAATACTGGGAGAGATGGCTGGACGGAGAGAGAGATGGATTATAGGACTGAACTAAGGAAGGAAAGGATTTACCGTATGTTGAGTGGGAGGATGGAAAGAAGGACAAAAGGAATGTGAAATTCATGAGGACAACAAGAAAAGTGATGGAGGGAAATAGGATTTGTGCCATTTGATATGACCATTAGCTGGTAATCAGTTTGCAAAGAGAGAGAGAGAGACTGTTTCATCGACAAAGTGATATATAGTGCAGATCAGATAGTACTGACTGCCTGGCTAGCCCCCCTCTGTTGTATCTGTGTGTATGTGTGTCATCATACTTAATATGTTTGCAGAGTATTTTGTTTACCTCTGCTAAAGAAACATGCCTGACAAAGTCATTAAAGATGGGAAGTGAAAAGAAAAGCAAAATTATTAATCAAGCTTGAGCCGCATATCATTCTTCACTTGCTTCTTGGCAAATATCTTTATAGATTAGAACAGTATATGTGTGCTTGTGTCAATGTGTTTTCAGATTTGTGTTTAAATCAGTTAGAGTACTTTGAATATGCAAAGTGGTACCAAAGGTTTTCTGGCTTATCAGTCTTTAAATTCAGCAGCTGCATGGATTTCTGTTGTGTTGTTCCACAGTCATGATACAACCTTCCTCTAAATACTGTACATTAGATATAAAAACTACAGAGTATTAAGACAAAGGGATGATTTCTTTTGAGAAGGTTTGTGTTATGTTCATAGAAGTCAAAGTAAAAAATAGTCTGTGTGACGAAATGGATCAGTATTTTTAAATCACTGCTGCTTTGTAGCCTTTTCTTCAATTTCCTTTCTTTTAGCAGCTTATTGCTTATTTTATCATTCCAGTGTTGGCACATTTACTTTGTTATATTTAACGGTTGTATACTTCTTATCCTTTGGTAAATTTACCAATATGTTCATCTTTGCAAAAAAAGCACCAGTATTGTAGAGAAATGAATGTGCCACTGTATAGTATAACATTTAAAATAAATAAACAAATAAAATAAGGTCACCACATCTGCAGATTCTGTAACGTTCTTTTAAGAAAATGAGGTTCACTGTCTTAAAATAGCAGCAGATGGCCTGATAAGCTGGGCATTTTTATAGTGTAAATACATTTGTGTGTGTGTGTGTGTGTGTGTGTGTGTGTGTGTGTGTGTAAATATCTGCAAGGTGCAAGTGAACAAGTGAGAGTGTTTCTTCTACTTCCTCTGTTAACACTGTTTTTTTTTACTCAGGCGCAACGATGAGGTGACCCACATTAAGATCCAGAACTCAGGTGACTACTACGACTTGTATGGAGGCGAAAAGTTTGCCACACTGGCCGAGCTGGTGCAGTATTACACCGAACAACAGGATCTCCTGCGCGAGAGGAACGGCCATGTCATCGAGCTCAAGTACCCACTCAACTGCAAGGACCCGACCTCTGAGAGGTGCAGGCAAACAAGAACACACACACATGTAAATAAGCTCACTTTGCGTACAGCTAAGCGCTGTGGATAAATGCAGGAAGACAGACACAAATATATATAGTATATAACATACTGTATCTAAGGTCAGCCTGATATGTTGCCCTTTTCTTATAAAAACTGCGTGGAAGTTTTTTATTTTTTATTTCTTACAGCTTCAGGGTTGTCAGACTGTAAAGCCTCATCCTGCCATGAGAAGCATATAAACCACTTGAGAAATGTTATTAGTCTGGCTTCAAGTGTAGTTACAGTATCCTGTTATGACCTAAATGCCATTTATAAAACATGTTCACCCTGCAGAAAACAAAACTCTCTTGAATATAATTTGAGGCTTGAGAATTGTTACATTTAATATTATGCATTAAAGTTCTGCATCCTCATGATGCTTTTTAAACATGTTGAACTTAAAGAGGCAGTTTTGAGATATGTGAAGAATTGCAATTGAGGTCTGTTGTGGGAAGCCACTGATAATTGACAATAAATTAAAATAAATGTGCAGTTCCTATTCTTACAGGAACAAGTGATCAGATATCCTTAATGTTTTAAATTGAACTTTTATTAGCCATCACCACAGAGGTATAGGGCTATATGGTTAAAAATTAACATTATAATATTGATAACATTTTTGTCTCATCTTGATATATCTGTGCCTGGAGCTTGGCACCACCCAAGACAATTGTGATTGGTCCTAGAATGTATGTGTGGTGGAGCCAGACCTTGCTCCACAGCAATGTGGAGTAAGGTCTGGCAATGTGAGACTACTACATGGCTAATCACATATGTCCTTTTAGCTCTGTTTTGGTCTCCACAAGTTCCAGACAAATATCCTGTTCTTTAGCTGCTTAATGCTTAACTATGTTCACATGCTAGTTGATTATTTTGTCTGCTGTTTAAGGGTAGCTTTTAGTGGATTCATCAGAGCATTTTTTCTGCATACTGCCACTAGAAAGCAGGTTGAGGAGAGCACTGAGTCCAAAACAGTAAGCAATGAACTGAAAGAGGTTAACACTCTATTCTCACATTACTATAAAAAAATGCTTATTTAGTGCACCTTTAAACTAAATGTACCTACAGTATGTTCAGAAACAACATAATTTTTACAAAGTTAGTGCTACATGATCACTCCAATAAAGTTCTATCGAGAGCAGATAGACGACATTAAATCACCAGCAAGTAACGGAAGGTAATTAGTAAAGAATCGACCCTTAGATTATTTAGCAATAACACATATATGTTTACACATACTGTTTGCAAGGACTAGGGAGGAGGCATTATTCTGTACTCATGCACTCCCACACATGAAACTCAGATCCACTTCACATCCACATGTACAAATAGTGGCTTATTCCCAAATGCATCTTCAAACAAACTAAGGGTGGTGCTGCTGTTTTTGTTCATGCTCCGAAGGTATGCACACGCTAACATCCTTCTAGAGAGTATACAAAGGTTGGTTGCAGCTAGCTATACACCCTTAATCACACCTACATACACTTATTGAAATGGGAGAATAATGCAGCGCCTGGAATCCGTGCATAAAGGAAGCATTTCAGAAGGCTAGATAATCATATTTACATTATCATGTGCAAATCATAACTTTTGTTACATTTTCCTTTTCTACACATCTGCACTTTGCAATGTATATGTCTAAGTTTCTAAGCAGCCCCATGAACAATTTCTGATCTATTTTTGTGGTTTATGTGGTTTTACAACTCTACATACATCTCTTGTCAGAGCCTCCTAAACGTTCATGCTCACCACATAGGAAAAAAACAAAATGCACACATGCAGGTTTTTCATCTTTACATCAGCAACTGAGTAAGGTATGACAAGAGAGGCAACTTAGTGCAGCAAGGTAAGAGACACTTTCATTCTCGAGTATGAGTCTACGCTCACAATGCATGAAGCATATTGCTTTTCCTCCCCCTCAGTTGGTCATCTTTCCGTTTTAGCTCTTGTTCCTTGTCTTGATAATCTGTCCACCTTGAAACAGCACCCGTTGACTCTGGTTGACTCTCACTGCTCTCATAGCGTCATTTTTGACTGGAGCAGGCAGATGTTTTCAGTTAAAAAGCTCTAAAAATCCATCCAATCGGCTCAGCACCAAACAGCAGAAAGACACAGTTGGCAACAGGTTTTAGAGCATAGTGGAACATTTAGCGGTTAAAGAGTCATACATTTTCCTCAGGAGTTAAGAGTTAAACAGAGAGTGAATATTGGACTTTAATTTATCACATGGCCAGAAATATAACTTTAACAAAATTCTAATAATGCTCCCTGACAGCTGGATGTGTAAATAAGCGGCTGTTTGCTAACAGATCTGCTGATCCTTGTCTTCACAATTGTTTCTGATGTCCCCAAGTGGCCAAAAAAATCTGTTATTGTAAGCTAATATTAAGAGAATAGGGAATAAGCACATGGAAATACAAACTGGGATCATAACTATGGTAATTATTAAGTGGTGTCAACAACTATAAAATAATAATAATATTAATATAATGATATATGTGATATAAGAATAAGTTATCTAGTAATATATAAACTTAGTTTTCAGGATTTATAGTTATTAGCATGTTTATTGATTATTTGTTGATTGCCATTTTGAAGAATTGCCAGAAATTATATGATATCCTTGTTGGTTTACATGCTCAGTCACTTAAGCTGTCAGATGCCACTGAACATTGTTTCTGGATTCACGTGTTGGTATTTCACAGTCTGTCCTCTCATTCTTGTCCAGGTGGTACCATGGGCACCTCTCTGGGCGAGATGCAGAGAAACTGCTGACAGACAAAGGCAAAGCAGGTAGCTTCCTGGTACGGGAGAGCCAGAGTAAACCGGGGGACTTTGTCCTCTCAGTTCTCACCAATGAGGAGAAACACGAGAATGTGGACCGCAAGACCAAGGTCACCCACGTTATGATACGCTACCAGGTGGGGTTACTCTCCATCACCATTTGGACTACGTCAGCATACTGTTTGTGCTTTAAGTCAGGTTTTAAGTCGTGTATCTGTGAGCAGGTCATAATTTGTTTTTCGCAAAACACCCTCTAGACTGGGGCTGCATATCGTTCAAAAATATTAAACATTGATACCAATATCATGACTTCTGCCACGTGACTTCTACCCAGCCCTACTACAGACCATCTGTTACTGTAGTTGAACTGTTGATGTTTGCTTCCAGCAGGATGGTAAATACGACGTTGGCGGCGGTGAGAGGTTTGACACCCTGGCTGATCTGGTGGATCACTACAAGAAGAACCCTATGGTGGAGAAAAGCGGCATTGTAGTGCACCTCAAGCAGGTATGGAAGAGAAATAAAACAAACAAAATCATCCAGTCTGGTGAATCTTTTGCACACAATATCTTGACGGCATGGATGTTGCAATAGGGTTGCTATCTCAAACTGCATAAAAATGTTATTTTCACACTTGAGCTTTTTACATTTTGCTCTGTTGACTAATTACATTTCTGTGTCCCAATGTGACAATGACAGCCCTTCAACGCCACAAGAATAAATGCAGCCAACATAGAGAACCGGGTACGAGAGCTCAACAAAGTAGCGGACAACTCGGAGAAACCCAAACAGGGATTCTGGGAAGAATTTGAGGTATGTAGGCTCAAAGCAGTCAGCACCAGAATGTTTCCTTTAAATCATGATTTTTTTTAGAATTTAATATTGTTGATCACTTTGTAATTCCAGTCACTTTAAATCCTAAACCCTACTGTCTCAGTTGTGGGTTGCTGTTCAAACCACAGAACTTTATTTCAAATTGTAGTGCAGACCCCAACATTTCCAACATTTTGTGGGGATTGATGAAGACATATATAATGTGTCCATTTGATGGACCGATCAGCCATAAAACATGCAGTCTTGGGTTTGAATAAAATCAAATCATTTAGCTTCAATCAGAAGCTGACTAAGAGGTTTTTAACAACATTTAAGCTACTTAAGAGGAAATAAAAGTGGAAAATAGGATGTTACGAAGTTGAAGGCTCTGTGTTCAACAATTTTATTTCTGTAAATGAGGCACCGGTTAAGAGCTGAATGACTTGAATCATATGTACGAGAAATAATTGGAGAAACTGAGTCATGCAAATTATTCTTTTGAGTATTGTCTGTGCTGGGATGCTACATTTTTGCCAATGGAAATTTTGAAAGGAAGACTTTTTTAAGTTGTTAATAGCTTGTGTACAACACCCCTTTTGTACAACACCCCTTCACACGATATTTATGTTTCAGTTTTCAATTCTAACTTTGATAGCTTTCTTTCTTTATTTTTCACGAGAGTCATTTGTTCCATGGCAATGAGACAAAAATCTCTTAAAGTGTTGTCACACTTTTAATGCTCAGAGCATGGTACACAAGACAAAGGTTAGTTTACTTACTTATTTACATACTTACATGTACACCGATGGGATTCTTTCTCTTTATACCTTTGCTTAGTTCTCCCCCTCTGGTCATGGTTGTTTCTTTCAGTTAGTGTATTTCATGCCTTTGTTCTTGAAGACAAAGGGCTAATCAGCCAGAGGTGAGAATCTTCTGATGACATCCAGGGGGCAGTTTATGCATTCAGGTCAAGAGCCATTCAGTCAATGGTTACTTTGGTAAAGGATTCAGCATTATCAAATACAAGGGAAGTTTAACACAATAACATACATCTTGTCAAATACCGTTTCATTCAAAGGTTATATTTTAAGGTAAATACCGCTTGATCAATGACAACTTCCCTGTATTTATAAATGTGATTAAAAAAGCTCATCTTATACCAGAGATGTCAAAAGTACACACTTCCTGTACTCAAGTAGAAGTAGAGATACTTGTGTTAAAAAATACGTTGGTAAAAGTAGAAGTACTGACTTACTCATATAAAAGTAACAAAGTACAGGCCTCAAAATGTACTTCTAAAACTAGTAAAACTAGCCGTGTGAATGACAACCATTATTTATGCAATGCTACCTGGACCGCACAAATGTTACTACTGTAGAGTGCAAGCTGAGAAACTTCAGTGGAGAGGGAAAAAAGACTCTTTATATGTTGTTGCCAACCTTTTTAAATAGATTTCTGCCAATAGGCCTTAAACATCACATATAGGATTATTGTGACAGAGACTGGGACTCCAGGTTAATAACATTCTGACTGAGGAGCAAGATATTAATTCAATTGTGATTCTGTGAGAATTCACACATCCAGTTTCTCTTTTTTTAACATTTCAAGGAATCTATATGTATGTGAGTGTGTTCAAATACACTATATGAATTACTAAACAGACATTAATTAAGAAGTTCCTCATACTTTAAGAGTTAACTCTAGCAACCACTAAATGGCAAATTGTAGTGGTGCATCAAGTGCAACGTATATTCTCATCCATTTAGATAGAATTCGGTATTGATGACGCAAAAAATAACAACGGTAAGGCCACTTCAATTATTTGAAACTAAAGTAAGAGACAATTTTGTGAAATGTAAGAAGTAGTAAGTACTATTATTTGTGTCAAAAATGTAAGGAGTGAAATAAAAAAGTCGGCACAAAAATAAATTGTAAAGTAAAAACATCTGAAAAATCTATTTGAGCACAGTCACAAAGTATTTGTACTTTCCATCTCTGTCTTATAATGCCATTTGTTCCTTGATGTTTTTTATTTGTCTGTTCCATATCTATTTGTGTAGGCTTACATCAAGGTTTTTCTCCAGTGAGATATTTTTATTATTGTCTATAAAGGGAAATACAAACGTATTTATGCTGTCTTGACCTTTGAGTAACGATGTGAAAGTTGATTTTCCTGTATCTGTCATGCCACTGGCAGTCATTAATATGATTAATTTCCATTGTGTCAGGGCATATTAGGTTATCAATTATAATATTGCATGTATTGGTTCAATACCAGTTTTACAGATTGTAGTTACTGATCAGTGTCTGGTTCAATCTTTATTGAGATGATATTTAAATTTCTTAGTGTGCGTGTGTGCGTGTAGATTAATGCTGTACTTGCGTGACATAATAAACCCTTTAGAACACAAATGCATCCAAAATGTTCTATAAAAAAAGTATGAAAGAAGCGCTTTTGAGACTCTATGTTCAAAGACCACCTTTAAGTCTAAAACCTGAACATCAACAAATGCGGTAGTTCTGCACTTGCACTCCAGCATTGACCCCTACTGCATTAAAGGCCTATTGCCCTGTTCAAACAGAAAGCATTAAATAAGGCTTTAAAATGAGTCTCGTATTTAAAATCAGTGTCAATCAATCGGGAAAATTCTGTGTTATTACAAAGAAAAACAATTTTATGTGTATGCTCTTTTTCCCTTTCATTGTTCGGGCATTGCTGTCATCTTAGCAAATTTCAGCCACCTGTTGATCAACTATAACCAGGATTGTGTACTCCATAGTGCTACTGGAGGTCAAAAACTCTACCATTTAATTATTATCCAAACGTTTTAATCCGAGTATGGCTGAAATGAATGAATCACCTCAGAATGAATAGTTGCAATATAGTAGATATACTTTTGTTTGGAACTTTTTGGAACTCTGTCTCATAAAAATGTTGTTTTCTTTTGTTTCCACTACCAGGTACTACAGCAGCAAGAGTGTAAACTGCTGTATCCCCGGAAAGAAGGCCAGAAGCCAGAAAACAAGAGCAAAAACAGATACAAGAATATCCTCCCCTGTGAGTAATGCAGCAACCTGCCATTTCCTGTCTCTCCAACTTCCTGTGGAAACAATGACGTAGAGGCCTTAGCAGAGCGTGAAGACTGTGCTTTGATAGCTCACAGCCCATCAATTGACATTAGTTTTTGGAAAAACACCAAGTATGATCTCAGAAAACTGACGTTGTGTTGTTCAATAACGGCAGTTTGATTTATTGTTTTCAGTTGACACAACTCGGGTTGAATTAAGGGAAATAGATCCAGATGTCCCTGGTTCAGACTACATCAATGCCAACTACATCAGAGTAAGTCTCCTCAGCTGTACGCAAGGCCATTAATCAACAAATGTACATTATCAAAAGATGTCAGCAATACACAACATTCAGCAAAACCTCAAGTACATAAACCACCTTTATGTACTGTAAAAGAATCATAGATGGACCAAAGTTATACACATATCATACAGTAAAACAAACTTATTATATAGGCAATCATTTAAAACCTTCTCTTTATTTTAATTGGGAATATTTTGATCCAATAATGAAACCTTTTTGTATAATTCTATTTATCTTTATCATCATCAGGGAGTTACATTACGTTGTTACATTTTCTATGTGAATATGAATCTATTTTTCTCTGTGTCAAAATATTTAATTCAGTATATAATTGTCCAGAGTAAGCATGAAGAGGGGCGCCACGAGGATGAGGGCAAAGTCTTCATCGCCACCCAAGGGTGCCTACAGAATACGGTCGTTGACTTCTGGAAGATGGTGTATCAGGAGAATACACACGTCATTGTCATGACCACAAAGGAGATGGAGCGAGGACGGGTGAGCAATTATCAGTAAACATAATGCTAATATTTTTTTTATTGCTTCTGATTAACTTAATGTTGCTAGAACTAATTAAATAAACTAAGTAGAAAGGTTTCTATGCCTTATATTTCCAAAACAAGTAGCTTCTTTTTCTCTGACTCTCTTTTTTGTTTGCTTTTTCTAGCTTTTACTCCTAAATGGTCTCTCTGTTGTGTCGGGATTGCACTCATTTGAGCTGATTGCTGTTGATTGCTTGCAATAAGGCAGATAAATGAACTCAAGGGTGTTTAGAGAGGGGAGACAACACCAGTTCCACCAGACACTTTTTACTATGACCTCCAACTCCAACACCCAAAAATGTCTGTAACCTTTTGTTTGGCTGATAGTCCATTAACACATCATCTATCTGCATCTCTATAGTGCTGCGTTGATCTCTATAGCAACCAGAACTCACACAGCTCCCCACACACTATCCACAGCTAAATTGCTTATTTAAAAGCTTGATATTTTCACGCTGCCACCCGTTTCAATAATAGTCCAGTCTTTTGTGCTCTATGTTGTTCAGTTCAGTGGTTCAGTTTTGAGGTTATTGTGAGCAGCACCTGCAATATATATATATAATATACAGTATAACATTTAAAAAAAATAAAAAACAGAAGTGTATAACCTACAGCATAAAACATAGAAGACAATAAATAAATGCTGATACATTGTAAACAATTTCAGCATGTTTATGTACGACTCTCGTTTTGGGAAACAACTTTTATAGTCAGACAGAAAGTGTGATGGTATTGCGTTCATTTCTGATATTCTACACATGAAAGGATGACTATTGTGAGTCTACATACCTTTGTAATTATTTATTATATAGATAAGTGCATGTGAGTGAATATTGGCATGCAAATGAGTTTCTATGACCCATTCATTGTCTCAATGCATTGTACAACCATCATGCAAATGCACTATTCAGGAGAAGCGAGAAGAGTACCAGTGTTAATCCTGGCGGTCAAAGGGGGGTGTTTTGTGAATAACTTCACCTAAAACCCCTCTACTTTGTTTTCTAAACGTCATGTGCAAAATAGCTTTTTGGGAATAGTCAGGACAGGAGGGACACAGCAATAACAATGACAGAGCCATTTACATTTTTGAATCACAATGCCCAAATGGCATCATCTCTGGCGGTTTTAGTGTGAAGGTTTTGTCATTTAAGAGCGTGAGCAAAACACTCCATATCTAAAACATTAAATGTTAAAACACGACAATACATGATGCAAGTGCTATTCATCTAGAGGTTGCCTTAATAGCCAGATTGGTCACAGAGTGCTTCCCTGAGCAAGTGTTAATGTCTCACGATGAGCGAAATGTGTTTCAGGGACTTTCTAAGAAACCAGGTGACACCAAAAGTCACAATATTAAGTCCTGTTGTTGACCTTCACAAATCTGCATCACTCTAACTGCATGTCAACCATTTTGTTTCTGCATTCACAGTTGAGAGACAGTGCTTGATGGCATTAGCAGATTCTCAAAGAGATGGGTGGATATGCGTAGTAGGGATGATGATGATTGTGTGTGTGTGTGTGTGTGTGTGTGTGTGTGTGTGTCTGTGTGTGTGTGTGTAAGTTGTGGGGGTGGGGAGGGAGATGGTTGTCAAGGATAGTATGACTGTTAAGCTGATTGGAAAGCTGCTTGAGATGAGCTGGTTGTTTCAGTTGTTTAATACCCACCACCCTCCCTAACTCCCTCTCCATCCCCCCTTCTCTCTCTGTTTTTCCTGATTTAGAACAAATGTGTCCGTTACTGGCCCGACCTCCACGCCACAAAAGAGTTTGGAAAGGTGCTGGTAAGGAACATAGATGAGCGGCCAGCACAAGACTACATCCTGAGGCAGCTGGAGGTGACCCGTCTAGACAGGGTAGGGAAAGCTGTGTACTCAATCAGAGTTGACCCACTGACCTGTGGTCACACACACAAACACACACACACACACACACACACACACACACAATCCAACAGCACGTGCTTTTGCTTACAGAAGGATTGACTGCATGGATCTCAAATACAAGAAACAGGTAGAAAAAAAGTATGTAGCAGAAGTTCCTTTTAATATTTCAAGGTTTCTTGCACTGAAGCCAAACATAAATTTAAATTATTCTTTATACATTAATACAATAATAAACAAATTAAGGGTTTGTTGCTCAATTGGGAATTTCAATCGGCTTAAAATTCATTTAAAAGGGAGGAATTTAAAACGGTATGTAAAGTCTGCTAAAACTGTTAATTTAGCAGTATTGTCTCCAAAGACTATAGCCCCCAAATTATGTTTCTGTTCTTTAATGTTTGTGTTTAGCTGAATGACCGCTAAATTAAATGAAAGAAAATCAACCAGCACTTGTTTTTTAATATATCACACTTTCACAATTAATAAAGATTCCTCTCAACGTCCTGTGAAAGCAGAGACGAAAGCGGAAAGAGTAGTCCATCCATGTTTCTGCACATTCAGGTCATCACAATGGAAAGATTTTGTTTCACTGAAATGAGACAAGTTTTCTCCTTTACCCAGGAAGGGTTCCTGGTTTCTGTAATCATCTACTTTATCCTTGTCCTATGCAGTAGTTCCTCAGCATGAGTCCACTGTAAGAAATTAGGGACAGAATCCACAATTCTCATTTAGCGTAAAAGCATATTTCAGAATTCACGACTACTCATAAATAATGGTGTAGTTTCAATATTACTGCAATAACAGTTACAGCAACAAAGCCTGCATGTGACTACCAGAGAGTATCCCTACATTACAGTACAGCAATAAATAAGTCTGATCCAACACAAGGATGAAATATTATACCGACTTTTGAAAATCAAGTCCACTTAAATCGTCTATATCGGACTGCTGAAGCATCATATTAGCTTTGGCTGAACTTTGGGGAACCATGCTTGGAATGAGTATTGTGGATTTTGTCTCCTATTTTTACAGTAAGCCTGTTAACAAACACTACAGAGACAGTATGGAGATGAAGAAAGAGAAAGACATATTAATAGTGCAAATGTTGTGTGAAATATTTTGACAACTTCAACTTCTCTTTTTTTGCTGTAATTTCCTTGTAGAAGGAGCCTCCGAGGTACATCTGGCACTACCAGTACCTGAGTTGGCCGGACCATGGGGTGCCCAATGAGCCTGGCGGTGTCCTCTGGTTCCTAGAGGAGGTCAACCGTACCCAGAGTACCATTCCAGATACCGGACCTATTGTTGTCCACTGCAGGTACGACCAATTTTACAAAATAATGCGTAGAGTTTGGTTGAAAGTTAATTCATACTGGGTAGATGCTTAAGTAGAGGTAGTGGGTTTGAATCCCACCAGAATAGTCAAGCTTTAGTTAAATACTCTTTTTCTTTGTCTTTTTCTCCACGTGGACTCAAGTTTTCCATGAGATGTTAAAATTATTGTGGACGCCTGAAAATTTGCTCACTAAATAAAAAAATATGAAATAGGGATATCATAGAATAGTGTTTCAACTGACCACTTGGGTGTGCTATAATTAAAGTAAAATTTTACCTTAATTAGTTGTCAATGAGTCTTCACCAAACTAGCAACAGACGAAACTAAATATAAGGACATAGTTATTATTAGGACTAACACATTTTGAATTTGGTCTTATATACACTTAATCCTCTATGTTACCTCTTGCAGCTATTTATTTTTAGAACGGGTATATTAAGTTCTGCTTTTTTTGCCAATATACTATTACTCCACATGCTTTATTTACATCTGATTTACTTACAAAAACGAGATAAGACATTTCAAGGGGTTTATCCTAATAAAAACAATTGAATATATATATACTGTGTATATACTGTATATGTCAGCATGAACACTATCTAAACAGTAGCACAAAAAAGCACAATCTGTTTTAGTTAGGCTGTAGTCAGGATTTTGTTTTGATGTACTTTACCATAACAATCCCCCAAACATGTACTACTGACATGATGACAGATTGACAGAACATCTGATTTATGAATTCCACTGATCCGTCAGCTGCTGATGGGAGGCAGTAGCTATGTCCGTAGGGTGTTGGGTACAGACGGAAGTATGGGGTTTGGACTGACAGCTGGTGAGGTGCCAGTTCACCTCCTGGGCTCTTGAGCAAGGCACCAAACCCCTAACTTTACTTACTCTAACATAGGTCCTGAGCGTGTTTTCATTATATTCAGGCCTGTGCCAACATAGTTAGCGGAAAAAATAAAAGCATACATTATGTTGTTATTGTAGGGAAAATAACACTGAGTTGAGCTGAGTTGTCTCTTGACATTTTATATGAGACACAACGACATGTTCAAGTTTATTGCTGTTGCCAAGTTAAAACCTATAATCCATAACCTTAGACTTTCATTTGCCACTTCCAATGTCATGTATGGGTTGAGAAAACTCTTAATGCTTATGTAACACTTTTCATAACAGTCTGGATGAAATCAAACATGCTCTTATTAGTAAGAACATCTATTTTCCACCTTAACATTGCTTCTTATTTCCTTTAAGTGTTGTAACTACCCACGGTTTGACTTTTCACCCTGTTGTCCCCCGCAGTGCAGGCATCGGCAGGACAGGCACAATAATCGTCGTTGACATCCTAATCGACATTATTAACCGCCAAGGTGGGAGACTCAAATATGAATCTGACGCACTGGAATTTTTATAATGAAATCTTTGTACTGCATCTCACACTCTTCTCAGCTCATTTCTGGATGTGTGTATATGTGCATGTTTTAGGTCTAGATTGTGACATCGACATCCCAAAGACCATCCAGAGGGTACGGCAGCAGAGATCAGGCATGGTACAGACAGAGGCCCAGTATAAGTTCATCTACATGGCTGTGCAGCAGTACATAGACACGGCTCAGAAGAGACTGGAGGAGGAGCAGGTACGCCTCAACATTCCAATGGCTTCCAAAAAAAATGAAAATACATACAAAAACACTTTTTGACACAGTAATGAAGGCCTAATATAGGCCTAATATTTCTGTAAGATGTGTTTGAGTTGACACGGCCGGGATGCCAGTACTGTGTGTTATGTGTCAGCAAGTTTCCAAAGTGCTGCTCCAATGCTAAAAGTAGATGCCACCTGGGACTATTTAGTGTATTTTAAGCTCTTATATTGCAGATACAGGAGAATTCGTGTCACAACCCAATGTAAGTCGAGTACAGATTTGAGTTGTATACACTTTGCAACAAGTGAAGATGTGAGTTGCGCTAAGTCACTTTGCGACAAATAGCCTACAAGATGCCAACTATAGACTTCTGTAAGCAAAGGCTGTCACTTGAATGGCGTTTTGAGGTACTTTTGGCAATTAAACAGTCACTGATAGCTAAAAAAAAAAAGTTCTGTTATTGTTTGTAATGAAAAAAGTTTATTATTTCATGGATTTAACAAATTTCAGTATGACATGTTATACCGTAAACCGTTTAAATCTGAGCATGCATGACTCAAATCTGCACTCGACTTACATTGGGTAGTGACAGTGAGTATTGTCCCGTAAACTGAATTTGCCTCTTATGTTGTTGTCAATTTGCAGAGGAATAAGTTGAAGGAGAGGGAATATTCCAATATCAAATATCCCCAGATGACCAACTCGAGGTCCAAACCCAGCATGCCATCCTCGCGCTCTTCTTCTGTGTAAGTGTAACACATACAATGATGGTAAAGTGGAAATTTATGTGATTATTAAACATGTGATCACAGAACATTAAGCAGGAAATGGGTTAAAGTTGTTCTTATTGCTGTTTGTTATTGCAGGATGACAAATGATGATTCGTCTAGTGTGTACGAGAACATAAACTTTAAAAGCCCTCAGATGTCATTTAGCAGTAACACCAGGAGGTAAAACATCGCTGTTGACCTGAACATCTGTCTACCTGCCTCCCTGTGAGTACTTCATTAATTTCATTTAACATAGTTTGCTTTTTGCTGTGTGCTGCTTGTGGCAAAATACATTCAGCCTCTTTTATGGCACTGGTTTTGGTATATCTTTTCTGTCAGGATAGGGTTATTGGTGTTATAATAATAATAATAATAATAATAATAATAATAATAATAAGGCGCCTTTCTCGGCACTCAAGGACACCGTACAGTAAAAATATGAATACAATATCTACGTAATATAAATTATAGTTTGTATTAAGCCTTAGTTGGAAAATAGAGCCATGATTTCTCTCTAACTTAAAGGTGTCCTGTGGAGTTTTAGACATCTAGTATTAATATGGAGCTGTTTTTTGACGAGTGGTTCCCAATTTTGTTTACCACGTGCACGCAAAACACACTGTCCATGGTGCAACACTATTCCACTGATCAACAGGTGGCAGTAACACTCCAAGGTAAAGTATGCAGCAATGCATCAGAGAAGAAGAAGAAGAAGAGGAAGAGGAAAGGGGCGACAAGCAAGCAAGCAAGAAAGCAAGGAAGTTAACATGGATATAGACAATCCTGTATCTTGAATACTTAAAAAAAAATTGCTTTGTAAATATTTATACGGCGCTGGACACAATTGTTATACCCCAAACATGCACAAAATGTGTTTGTTGAGTAACACTGAAAACATAGCTTTTGTTTGTTTGCAAGAAAAGTCCACAAGGCCTTCTTACCTTCAGGCTTGACTGCATTTCCCACTAAAATCAGAACGCAAAGGTGCTGTTCAATCTTTTACCCTGATTCAAGACAGAGAGTTCAGTTTCTTCCAGTGAGTCAAATTCATTTTGTAAGAGATGCTCTCTCTTTTTTATGGTTCAGATCATAGATTGGCCAGGAGCGTCTGAGCTCCCCATAAAACAACAAAAAAGTCAATTTATTCAATTTAATTTATAATCAGAATTAATTCTCACAGGCTCATTCTTTTCTCTCTAATAGGGATTATTAAAGCAGACAGGGAACCCAGCAGTGTAGAAGAGAGTGAGTCCTAGCTTGGTTTGAGGTCGTCAGCATTAGACATGTACCTGCTGTTTGGATCACTAGTGAATGTACAGTATATAAAATACATATTGCTATTTAATAAGACAGTCTTTGTGTTTTAAGATACGCACATGTTAACACAAATTGTAGGCTTTTTCTTTGTGGCCTTTTTAAATGTGTAAGTTGGAACACAATTCTGTATGTTCTATATCTGTTTTTTAGAGTAAAGTTGTTAATGCTTGGTGGCCTTGTCTGTATTTGCAGTCATAAAGGGCCATAACATATGTGAGAATTGTAACTGCTGTTTGTTAAGGAAAAGTTACTCAGCATTGACAATTTTTCTGGCTGTTAGGTCTCTCAGAGATCTCTTTTGTAGTAGGACCTAACAGATACATCGACTGCACCAATATTAGCTTATTGCAAACACATCAGTATTAGTTTATGGGAGGGTAAGTTACTTAAAAATCCAGTCCAGGAATTACAAATGAAATCAAATGTCTGCCTTAAAAATCTAGTATCACTGTTTTGTTTTTAACCTCACATGCTAAAGTATTATGAAGGCAATAAAGCTTGTGGATTGAAAGCACTTTAAAATATTGAACTAAAATCCAAACACATGGAGACACCCTTGATAACCTGGCAGGTGTAGTGTATGTTGAGTAAATGCTGCTTTTAACTCTAAATTGAGAGTTACCTCAGGTAGAGTGTTTGTGATTCAAAGTGACACCAGCCATTAAGTCCACCTGTCTGCCTGTTGTTTGGTGTTTGCTTCAGTTTCAGCGGAGGTGACTCTTCATCAGCTCCTTAAAATCCCTTGGGGGAGGAGGGAGTGTGCTGCTCTGACTGCACCCCACATCAGTGGACCCTGCCTGGGCTGAAGGTGGCGAGCTGACCCCTCTCTCCTGCTTCCATCCTGCTTGGCCTCTCTGGAGTCAAACCATTGAGACAATGACTCTACAGCATAGTGCTCTCGCTCAAGTCCCTTGTCCCCCCTTCCCCTCCCTCACCCCGACCCATTGCTCTAGCCTCTTCCTCTCTTAACCAGCGCGAGTGCCTTGTCACAGGATGTATCTGTAATCTAGCCTCCCCAAACCTGCTGTTACTTCTTTACTGTTACAATTTCCAAATCCTGGAAATCCAAGTTGACATGAGAAACATCCTGTTTCCCTAGCTGTGACGGATGATAAACATGGAGTCTATGGAGTCTTCTGCGGCCTGAACTGAACAGAACTGTACGGGAACCAAGAATAGGTCAAAGCTAAGCTGTTTGTCTGCTCTTTGACAGAAATCAGTCTGTTCACTTTCCCTCTTTCTCTGTCTTTGCTGACTTCATTTAAACTCGACCTTAGACTGTTTTTTGGCATTGTGTCTCTCCAACTGTGTTGGTTATTAATGTGGGTGCTGAGTGATAACAAGGACAGATATGTAACCTGCTACAGGACCCTGAGGTAAAGGGAAGGCAAGCCAGCTCTATAAAAAAATTGACACAATAATTTCAGGTGTGAAAGTGGATTTCTTTTTTTTTTAAGATGTGACTAATTGTCAATGTTTTGTTGTTAATGAGTTGTACAGCGTGTAACTCCTGAAAATTAGCTCTTCTATACTTTAATAGGACTGGAGGCCATTAATGGTTACTGGGACACATCAGTCCTGTTTGTCATCGGAACATGGCCTCCAGCTGTTTTTTTTGTCTGTCTATTTAATCCGCTTGTTTTAATTATTTCTTGGTGTTTTTGCTGATACTGTGTAACATATGAGATGTTGAATTATTTATATCTATATATACAGTATATATATATACACACACAAATTTATAAAGGAGCATTTGGATGGGAGGGATCATGTACAAGCACAAATGTCTAAGCAGCGTCCCCAGCACTAAGTTTGACCTACCAATAAATTGTAACATTAGTTCCAAGTCCACATTTGACAGGAAACAGGGGGAGGGGATTCCTGAATGGGTGTTTGGAGTTGAGCTTGGCTGACCGCCGTCTCTCAGCTGCATTTGACAGGCTGTCCTCGTTAATCAGCAGGTCTGATGCAGTTCTACATCTGTCAGATGAGATCGTCACAAGAGACAAGCGAATGGGGGCGATTACAGTGGGCCAGATGGCCCTCTGCCTGAGATTGAAGAATAGATTTGTCTCCAAAAAGTAATTTAGAAGATGGCCATAATCCAGGCTTGATGATAGTAGCGGGCGTGTAAGCCAACGTCATTGATGTGATAACAAAGACGTTGGTGTCGTGGAGCTATTTTTAGCCTCCTGAATCAGAACCAAAATATCCTACTCAAATACAAGTGCACATGCATTTGTGAAATCTGAGCTAGCTTGTTTAAAATGTTATGAATCCGGAAATCCTTAAACTCTCACAGTAGGAAGATGTCATCATCATGTGTGTTTAGTCTACCTTTTTATTTTAATTCAACGCATCAAATGAATGAAAAGCACCTGTTGGTGGTGTTTGTGCTCAGACCATTCCTCTTTCTCCAGAAATGTTTGAGTAACCAGGTCAAGGACACTCACAGACTGGGCTCGCCTTGTTTTCTTCTTCTTCATAAATCGGCCAGTTTCTGCTGCTGCAACTCATGATTCTTTAGCAACATGATTTTAAAATACAGCTAAGTGTAATCAAAATGTGCTGGAGTAACAGTACTCAGCCATTGCACTTCATTTGACCCTGCAGCAGCCATATCATCCTGTGTGACAACCCAGTTCTTTAATTTATTAAGGTCTCAGTTGAAGCTTTGTTTGTCCAGGGATTTCAGTCACTTGTCTGTCAGCATGAAAAGTTTTCCCAGTATTAATGGTTGCCAATGTATTTTAATGGTTAATTCCTTTTGTGAATAAAAACTATGTTTTATGAAATATGTGGCATTGATGCCCTGTGTCGGTGAAGGCCTGTGTCTGTCTAGAAATATGCTGCACCACTTGAATTTGGACAATGAAGATGTTTGGATTCTTCTAGTTTTTCCTTTTGTCCTTTTCCCATCTGAACTGTGATCTTTGTCCGATGAAGACAAATGACCTTGGTCGTTTTGTTTCTGAACTGTCTTGCGCTGTGGATAATTTTAGATTTTTATTGTATTTCACTTTGCCTCTATGGGTCAAATTTGTTTTATGAAATGGTGAAACATCGATACTTGAAAGTGTGAAACTGCTGAATCTTTGGTTGTGTGTGAATGTCCATTGGCTGTGGAAGGATTTTTGGTAGTGCACTAGACTTTTCAGTGTTGTTTCTTTTTTCTTGTTTCATTTCAAATAGCATTTCAAATTGATTGTTTTGTCCACTCTTGCATTTTATATTGTGTCTGAATTATTACTATTATTGGTGTAATTTTACCATTGATAAGTAAATTTTGAGTTGAACCAGTATACATGGAGGTATGTAACACGGTATTTTCTTTTTGCTTGTCCTCATACATTTACTTGAACGTGATGTTGATGTAAATTTTTGATTCTTGTTCCTCCATTGTTTGCAGTATGCCTGCAGTGAGTAGTAATATTCTGAGTGCCCCCATGTTGTTTAGTGGAGGCTCTTCCTTTTTTTCCCTCTTCTTGCACTGGCTCTGCCCAGACGCCTTCTTGCTGTATAGAATACAACTGCTGATGCAATGAACAGCCAGAAATGGCACAAAATTTATTATCATAGAGTTTAATAAAGATCTATGTTGGCACTATGTTAAATAACATTTGGATTTTGCTGTTTTTTGTTGTGTTCGCTTTTTAATCTGGAGCAGTTTTGTTTCTACTGGGGGACGGAGAGGAAGAATATAGTTTTGGGAAAGTTTCCTGCACTCCAAAGTAAAATAAATATCAGTGTATGAAGCATGCGTGCGGCCCTGTGGTGGAGCAGAGAACAAAGAACAGTGTGTTATGAAGCTGTTTGTTTTAAACCCTGCTGTGGCTCTCCATCTTGTCCTCTCTAGCTGTCTCTTCGGTAGGAGAAGTGCTCTATTCCATGATCAGAGAATATTGCTCAATGAATGAAAAGCAAAGCAGAAAGCGCATTCCAGAAAAACACCAATTTAATCGGTAATGACAGATTATTTCATGGTTGACGTGGCCTGTAGAGATGTATACTGTATGACTGTATAACTCACAAAGAAATGAAAAGAGGGGGGAAACTTATAGCCAAGTGTGTAAATGTGTAGTTTTAATGCCATAGAGCAAAATTAGGCCCACTTTCAAGGAACTTATAGTCATTCTTTTATGTGCAACATTTATTTTTGTCTTTTTTTTTATCTTTAATACTTTCCCGTTTCTGATTAACCACGTTTACTGGCTGTTCACATGGTGCTTCAGGAAGTAGCATTTTTATTGTGGCGGCTCCTAAATGATGTTAGAATTTAACCATGTGTCACAAGTGAGCTACTTGGAAAATCCCACAGCCTGACTGCTCTTTATCTGACTAATCCAGGAATAAATAAAGGCAATTTCCTTTCAAGGTAAAGGAGGGCTTTGTTTTTATAGTCATGGGCTTAAGGTTCAGATAGGGAGGAAATGACAACAAACGGTCAGTAAAGGGTTTGGCTATTTTGCAACTTGACCCCAAAACTAAGCCTTTTTTATTTGCATTCAAGCACGTCGGAAGCTGTGCGTTGTTTGATGGGAATTACCTACACCCGCTGTTCACACAGATTAAACCACTAACTGATGCTCTCAACTGCTCTAGATTGAGTTTTTAAGAGAAAACACATGAACAAAACCAATTTCAATCAAATTATATCAATCTAAATAATGAGGCTGTCATGCACAAATGTTTTCTTATTTCTCGGGAACATTATCTTACTTCCCTTTTTTATTGTAGTTCTGTAAACAAAGACCTATCAAAACACACAAATCAAATGTACAATATATAAAGTTTGAGTTCTTAGTACAAAAGTACATACAACCTTCTTGTGTATTCTTTTAGTTAACAGAAGCATTTTAAATGGCACTGATGTACTGATACCGATACCGGTATCGCCTCCCATACCACCTAACAAAGTGGTATCAGTATCGGGATGTACCCAAGCAAAAAATGGTATCTGACCATCTCTAGTGATTATCTGCCAATTGTCAAAATGTGACAAATCCCATCAAACCAGTTACCCTAAAAACTCTAATCTAATTTCAAACTACAGGTGTTGATTTAAAGGGCAGACGTGGATTCTGTGAATGTTCTGTGACACTGAACATGATTTGAGGGAAGGTGCCTGTCAGAGTTTATGTCCCACCACTCCAGGGCAGTTTATGGCTAACTATGGTTAAGATGGATAGCTTTGTGAAGTTAAAGCCACTATATATAAATATAAAAAAAAAAGTGATTGTAATTTACCTGAGTCTGATGGCATATGACACAATAACACACAATTCCAGTTAAAATGGTGCAGACTGTGTTTTATGCAGAGAGCACAAAAGTCAGACAGAGGTGTTGACAATTGGCAATGTTGATTTCAAATGTGCAGTATACAAGATTATGTACAGTCACTGAAGTCCAGTCCATAAGTTATCTCTGGCCGGCCTTGTAGGCTGGGAACTGGCTAAAAGTAGTAGTAGCTGGTGTTGTGGTAGTGGGGTTGATGGGTTCTTTCACACTTTCACAGCGCATGTTCCCAGTGCTGAACATACACTGCAATGGCCACAACACAATTATAAGAAGCAGCAGTATGAGCATGATAAAAAGCACTATCCTCTTCCAGTCTGCCAGCCGGCCCATAAGGGAAAAAGTCTGGGGCTGCGTCTGGATCCGAGCATCCACTGTCTTGCTGGCCCCAATGTCAATGCAGACGCAGAAGGCTGTGGGACTATCACGGGCCCCTGCACCAGTGTCGTGCTTGAGACTTTTGTAGCACAGCTTCTCTCCCTCCAGCCACACTGGCTGCTCCTGCTGCTGGTGCTTGGGCAGCTTGCAGAGGACCTCGCGGCTAGTTGTCAGGGCGGGGGGTCCCTCTTCAGGCAGCGTGGTGGGGTGACGGCAGAAGGGGCAAGAGAGGCGAGTGCTGCTGCCGTCAGTGTCCTGGTCAGCCACCGAGACTGCCATGAGGCGGGAGAGGCACTCCAGGCAGAAGGTGTGGGTGCACTCCAGCAGCTTGGGGGTTTTGAAGACATTGTCATAGGTGTTGTAGCAGATGGAGCACTCAGGCTGGCCCACTACTGACACCTTCTTTTTTAGCTCTTCAGCAGTGTCCTGGGGGGCGACCTGCATGTGCCAAAACTGTGGAGACTGTTCCATCTTCGAAAATATAAGCCTACCCTCTCCTTTGTCGAATATCCTAAGGACTCGTCTGCCCTTTCCTTTCCTCCTCTTTGTCCGTCCTTAACTTATGAATTATCTTAAAGAGAACAGATGACAAGTACAAATTAGTTTTCGTATTTGGTATCTTACTGCACGCAGGCCTATTGTGAAAATCGTGAAAGTACAAACCATTTTTACAGTCAAGAACAATAATCCCAACACAGGATTTCAGTCAGTCAGTGCACATTTTATGCAGCACAGTTAAATGTTGAACTTTGAACTATTTTATTCTCATGTAGATCACACTTAATATTATTTTGGTTTGTCAATAAGTAATTTTAATAACAGGTGTGATACAAAATGGGTTCAGTGATATTGTGCATTTACTAAAGCAGCAGCAGCAACAACCACAAACAATGACATGCCGAAACAGGAACGGAACGGACAATGTCCACACCATATCTACTGTTGGCAGCATGGATGTCCTGCATCTGCCCGGTGTTATTGTTTACATTTCACTCTCGGTATTTAAAGAAAACACAAGAAAAGATTTTCGAATCATATTTTAATCAGCATACAGACCCTGAACAAGAAAAGCCTAGACAAGAAACATATTCGAGACCCTTTATACCAACATGAATTATAAAAAATTATAAATATCTACTGACCAAGAAGAGGAGCTTTAACCTTTTGAATACTTCTATAAAAATGTAAATGGTGAACACACAACATTGAGGTTATCTAACCAGCGATAAAGCAAGCAAATGTTTTCTATTTTACACTAAAATAGTGTGCTATCTTGCTTGCTATTTTGGGCTAATGACGTGGCTGAGTAGCATGTCTATGTTCCCTTAGCCCTAGTCTTGCATTGTCTGACCTACAGTACCTCCACAAAGTTGGGTTGGGAACCAGAGGGTCGCTGGTTTTATCCCATTATGGACCAAAGAACAGAGTGTGGATTAGCTGGAGAGATGCCAGTTCACCTCCTGGCTGCTGCCAGGTGCTCTTGAACAAGGCACCGTCATAAAGTTCATTTCGCCTTTGCAATTAAAATAACCCCACATCATCACATAACCTTCACCATACATAGAGATAGTCATGGGGAACTTTTCATAAGATCATCTCTCAATGCAAATCCAACCAGCCAGTAAGCTAAAAGACAATCGGTGTCCTCAAAAGGTTGGATTTTCCTAATTTTTTAAAGTAAGGCACTATGATCAATTTCCAAAAGAAGATTTTTGTATTCCTCTCTTTGATCAACTTCAGCATATTTCAAGTTTTAGTTGTTTATTATTTTTTTCCCATAGCTTGTTCTTTGTGAACACAACAATTGAAAATACAAAGGTCTATCAACATATTCATAATGTGTCAAAATGTAACAAAATGCACATATCAGATGTACAATATATGATGTTTGACTCCGTTGTACTGAGAACAAAATTAAATGTCTTTCTTTTAGCCAATTGGATATTTATGAAGGTCACGTCACCATTATGAATAATGCTATTTGTCTGGGGTTCGGAATTTACACCGTCGCTGAATGTTGAGCACAAATCTACCCACTCTTGTTGTCTGTTATCTGATACTGTGCCAAATGTGAAAATATGACACAAAAAGATCCCAAACTCTCATCTAACATTAAACTACAGGTGTTGATTTAAGTCCAGAAATGTGGCTTCTGTTAAAGTTTATGTGACACTGAACACAATTTCAGGGAAAGTTTGTGTGTTCAGGATGATGGATAGTCAGAGCACAGGTGTTCTCCTCTCTGTGCCCTCTGGACTGATCCTGCCCCAGCACCCCCATCTACAGTACACAAAGTCCCTGCTTGTTCTCCGTCTAATCACTCCATCTACCCTTGAAATTCCTGCTTAGCCAACTCACTCTCTTTTTCTCTACTGAATTCAGTCATGCTTTAGTAGGATGACGACAGATGCTTCTGTATAATTACACCTGTGTTATCAGTTTAAAGCCTCCCCTTATCACTGATCAAGACTACATGTCCCTAATTGCTCAAAGTGAAATTCTGTCATTGGGTGTGGTCATTTACTAGATTTATTACGAAAGCAATACTACTCGACCTATAACAGGTACAATTTAAATGTACTACTTTGGTTTTTCACTTAAGTTGAGCACTAGATGGTAATTTGTTTTTCAAATAAAGTATTCAAACAGACAAGAATGAACCACAGTTGGGCACAGTTAACATTGCCTTTGGCTCTCTTTAGCTATGTCATTATATTTTTGAGTATTTGCCTTTTATTACAGTATTATAGTATTGACTGAGTTCATTCCAACCCATTAAGGTATTGGGTTAATCAGTAGTTATGTTTCACAGAATTCACGGGTCATAGAGCTCAAGCTCAAGGTGAAAAGGAGAGACAGTTTCTCAAAGCCCCAGGCAACCTGTAGAACGAGCACTAAGAAAATAGCAACCAACTGAGCATCAAACAACACAGTCTCACATAAAAAAGTCCAAAGCCAATGAGGGGAAAGGGTTTTTAGTGGCGGCCTCCTTCTGTACTTTGTTATACTCTTAATCATTCCTCAAACAGTCCATAACAGAACTCCTGGCTCAAACACTCACCAGATACAACGTAGTTTTTAATAAATACACCAAAAAGATTGACATATGTTTACAGCATCTTGGTTTGACCTTTGTTTTACAGTTTAAAGATGAAAGTAACAACACTATCTTGTAGGCTCAGGTCTAACAAAGCCCACATCCTCTTTTTTAATGTGGTTTTTTGTGAAGTCTGGTCTCGATTCAACAATTTCCAAGAGAGTTTTCTCCCATGGGAGACAATGAAGCAACCTTAACATCTGCTTAGCTGTGTTGATGTAGCCTGTGAGACTTCTAAATGTGTAGGTATGAGATTTGTAGTTGTGGTTTAGAGATGTGTGTCAGGTAAACAGATGGAGTTTCTGAAAGACTCTTGTAAGACTTTGTATGTTTTTGAAAAAAGAAATAACTTGTTCTTTCTTTTTCAATAAAAGATCTAATTTCAAATGTACTGCTGTTTTAACGTGACATGTAAAAAGCATATTGAAGCCTTGTACTGTACAACAGAGTCAAATATTAATTCTTTTACATAAGTCCTTTGCTGAACCCATACTACCAACTTTAAACATGGTAGAGGTCTTTTTATTGTGCATTGTGCTTTAATTTATGGTCCCTCATCACCATCAGTGTCCTGTTTTTCTCACCTGTCCTACTGACCTATTAGTATTCAAATCACTGCTCGTTGGTCATGAGACCTAATTCAAACTGAACCGTGCTTTTCAAGCTTCATGTGGTTTTCTGTTTTTCAGCCCCCATTTTGTCAGGCCCAGCTGTGTGTATCTTAAGCTCAACTGTCATCCACAAAGCTGCCCTACCTGTTCTCAGTTAGAAAGGTGAATGAAACTTGATCTCCCTTCCGTTTGAAATGGGGGGGGG
>NC_048413.1:22513640-22525745 GCF_013103735.1 Etheostoma cragini
GACAGTTGAACTGAACGTGAGGCTAACTGAAGCGAAACAGACCTGAGCCTGTGCTGATAAGCACATGTAAACAGACAATGCAGCCAACGGCACCCAGACACTTGGGAATCCTAACTTAATTTACAGATTCACGATTGGAGTTCTGTTCAGAATCACAATCAGAATCAGCTTTATATGCCAGGTATGAGGACACACACGAGGAATTTTTCTGTGGAACAGCGTTGCTCACAATGTGCTTACACATACAAAACAACCAAACAATGTATGCACACTAATATACACATACTCTAAACAGAAACAATTTAGAGGCAATAGTGCAATGATTGCAATGAAGAGTGCAATGAAAATTATTTAAATGTGGAGCATGGTGCAAAGGATGCTGGGATACATAGTATTATGTTATAATATTACAATCTAATAAGTGAGATATGAGAATGAGAATTGTGAAAATAATAAACGATTGAAAAAAATTTCGAAAAAAAAGTTAAACACCTCATGATAGAGCCACCTGCATTGTCACATTGCCCTGCAACTAAATACAGCGAAGGAAATAAGGTAAAGTAAATACCTCATTTATTACAGATGAAACCAACAGTTTGGAGTTAAGTGTCATTGGTATTTGGTTTTAGGAAAATCTCTTCACTCAATTCTTAAAAAGAGTCAGGGAATGTATGGTCTTTGCTTTAACAGAAACAGCTTGAATAAAAATGTTAGTTGCAGTTAAAAGGTTTTTTAAAGTAGCGTGTTACAACAACATGAAACCACAAACTGGTACAAAAAGCACAAAGCCAGCCGTTAGAGCAAAGGTTCATTTTACCTGTTAACTGAAGAAGATGTCATTTGATCCTCTCTATCTCTCTGGGCTCAGCTTACTCTCTTCCATTCCAAAATGCATTTTTCTGGAGTCAAAGTCAACTGACTTCTGGGATGCCGGCGGGAAGTTTGTGGTTTTAAATGTGTCTCTGCGCAGACCAAGGTCCTTCTCTGTACTGCTCGAGTCACAGGTGTGTTTGTATGTGTGTGTAAGTGGGTGTGTACTCAAAGGCTGTGTTTGTGATAGCTTCCTGTATCAGCACTGGGTCCTCCTTTCTGTGTCCGCTTTCCACTATTACCTCACCGCTTTTAGCACCTTATGCAAATAATGTTGAGACAGTACCTCGGCCTTGAGGTGGTGTCTGGAGGTTGGGAAGGAGGGGGAGGAGGAGGGGGAGGGGGGGAAAGGAAGAAGCCTCAAGCAGAGTAATACACATTCTTACCCACTCACCACCCCCTGTCTCTTTCTATGTTGATATCTTTTCTTTCTTTCTGCCCCCACCCTCACACACACACACACACACACACACACACACACACACACACACACACACACACACGCACAAAAAAAAAAAATGCAAATACCCCTCACCGCCAGCCAAATATACAGGGTAATAAATCCTTCAACTGACAGCTACATTTACTTTCTTGTCATCAATATCTTATGTCTAAAACTCTACAGTGTGCATATGTTGAGACAGGTGGTGTGGTGTTTTACTTCTGCAGTGGACCTTAAACACAAAAGACACACAAACGACACAGCTTTTGCATCAGCAAGTGTGGCACACAACACATATAAAAGATTAATTTGCATGTAGAGAGGGATAAGGTAACAGGTGGCGACACAGGGCTGTCTTCCCACTTTCTGTGAATAGCCTGTTGTTTTACCTCCTTACAGTGTTGCTGGTCAGCATGACACATCAGCACCAGCCAGACTGGTCCACACAGTGTGAACCTAGAGTAGTAAGTTTGTATTGTTATAGCATTTGTAGTGAAACCATACGCTTGCCCAGGCAAAGTAATGACAAAAACGATGTCATGTTTGATCTTACATGATGAGATCACTATTGAGCAGGAAAGAACATTTTCTTGTAATCTGCCTTTCAAAGACTTTTATAAACATTAATTCAATATTTAATTCAGGAAATAAATGATAAAATAACAAATGTACATCTACCAGGAAGAAGTTACTTGCTCATTAAGCTAATCTTGAAGACTGTTTATTTGACTACTCGTTTTATGTTACTGAGTAATGGCTCTGGGCCAATAGCAATAGTGTGTCTGTGCTTTAACAGCTGCCTAACTGACTCAGTTCACAAATACTGCCGTATCATATCAGCAAAGTAATCTATTAGTCATTGAGTTGGGAGTGCTTTGAGGAAGGAGAATGTTTACGATCAAAAAATGTTTTATTTCCCTTCCTGGAATGCATCATTTTGGCTTTATAATTAACATGTCAATGATTTAGTGGCTGATTGAGGTAAAGTAACACACTACAGTAAGTTATCTTGTGGGAAAGAGGGTTGGGAAGAAATGTCTTCAGGTAGGCTATAAAATGACACATTGTTGACTGTCTTGCCGGTCTGCCCGACTTCTTAGATAATGTCTTTCAAGGACAAAAACCTTTGTTGCATTTTTTTTTTTAGAATAAAACATACAATGTTACAGCAGCTGGTAGGAATGAGCATGAGAGTTGTGTACAGTGGCATAATGATGTTGGTCTTTTGTTTGCTATCATATGTAGAAGGGTTTGGTCATAGGCTATTGTCTGTCCCAGGTATGATTTTCATTTGATTGATTGCATTTCAAGAGCTGATCAGGATCCATTCAAGTGCACATGCCTTTGTGTTGCCAAGGAGGTCATGCTTTTCATGAAACTTGGTGGAAGGATGTCGTATGGGCCAAGAAAGAACCCATTTTATTCAGAAGCTGATCTGATTTACAGGGCGGATATACTAATTGTTGCAAAACCTTTGTTAACCAAGAAATCTGTTCTGGGGACGTGACAAGGAAACCATCCAGTAAGGTGCTTTTCCATCTTCCAACACCATGTGCTTCTTTACACCCCAGCAACCATCCGCAGCATTACGTTTTTTCTTTTCCAAGGTGAAAGCCACTGGCAGGGAGACTTTATGTACATTTTGAAATTTCAAATGTAAGAATGGGTTCTGGTAGCAAGGATAATGACATGTCTATAAACATCTATGAACTCTTTCCTCTCTTGAATATCAACAAGCAACAATAAGTCAGCTGTCAACAAGAACTTGTCAGAGCTGAAAGAAGGTCACTGCTGACCTTTAGTAAAAAGCCCACATCCAGTATGTGCTAAGGGTGAGATGTGGAAAGTTGGAAGGCATGTCAGTAGAGCGAGCGTCATGAGGGTAGTTTTGGGGTAAATGGGATGTTTGTTTACTAAAATAGGAGCTTAGCGCTACAAATACTGTATATGCTGTAAATTGTGCACAATTGTATGTGTAATCTCTTATCAGTTTAAATTTGAGTCAGATGTAGACTTAAATAAATCACAATGACAATAAATTGTACTATAAACAAATTACACTGTATAATCGATTTTTGATGGATTACATATTGTGAAGGTAAACAAAGGTGATATTAAATTCTGACTGTTGAAGTTCAAAAGGACTTCCAAATAAAGCAGTTGCACACAATAAATATTGGTTTACCTGTTTATGAGGGTCTACTTTACAGTTTACGGTAGACCAGAACTTATCTTTATGGCCCATAACCGCATTACGGTCACATTCCTCTTCAAATAATCTTTGGCATTCTTGCCTAGTCATTCATCCTCAAAAAATAAAATGAGTTAAAGCAGGTTATAAAGCTCACACTAGGTTTCCAAAAGGTTATCACAGTATTTCCACAACAAAGAGGCCACTTTTGAAATCAACTCATCCAATATATCTGTTTGGTTTGAGATTATCATTTTCCAGCACACTGACCTTCACTGCCAACTTTTATGGTAATGTTTACACTGAGTCTATTTTATGCATAATTGCATACAAGCAAAGTGACTCTTGGAAAATGATGACACATAATAAAAAAACACCTGCTGTCAAACCCACACTCACCTCTCTTGCCCACCATGAACATAAAGGATTGGATTATTATTATTATTGTTACTGTTATTATTATTAGATCAAGGATTGGACGTGGCTTATTATTTTTTCAAATAAATATTACTTTCAATCTAAAGTGTTTCCTCTTTTTGTGTGTGTGTGTGTGTGTGTGTGTGTGTGTGTGTGTGTGTGTGGGTGTGTGTGTGTCACATGGATGTGATAAAAAAAAACTTTATTTTGCTAAATCAGATTGCAATATCTTCATAATCTATAGTTTTGACTATGGATGAATTAGAATGGGTTTCTGCAATGACAGAAGAAAAGATTGCAGAGTTGAAAAGTTGCTTCAATGTGCATACGGACATGTGAGTATTTTTTGAAGACATACACTTGACAAAAAGTCAACCTATCCATTAAAGCAATATTTTTGATATTCCTAAAGCTAAATTACCAACTGACAAAGGGGATCTGCCTCAGGGCCTCAGACCCTCATGGGTTTAGGTAATTTAATTTATTTCAAATTTGTGTGATATACACCACTAAAGCTCAGTATAAACTGATAGGATAAAGGCATTTCGTTGGCTCTTGCAATGTTACCTAATCTTAAGATCCTATCTTGTCAGCATCTATCCGCAATACCTTTATTATCCATTGTGCACATTGCCAAAAAAGAACAATGATACAGCAATCCTGAGGCAGTGTAGTACTCCAACCATAGGACGTGGTGTATTGCTTGGTGGCAGTACACCCGTGCATAGTATCTGATGACTGTGGCAACATGGTACACAAGTGCACAGTACACATACAGGAGAAGAAATGTGTGGGTAGGTCAAATAAGTTCAACAGGTCATTATAATCCAGCCTTCCAGTCTCCGGCACATTTTAAAGAGCAGAAGATGCATAAATAGACACAAATGCATGAAAAGCAGTGAAAGCAAGGCAAGGTAGCTTCATTTGTACAGCACATTCAGCACGAACAGCAGCACTGTTGTTATGGTGTAACCAGGTTTCAGTTAAAAACATGAAATCTAGATTGTGATTGATAATAGAATCATTAAAACAACATGACATAAACCAGAGACTGAATGCAAAAATGTTAAACCTAACTAAATAGGAAACAGGTTTGTACAATCTTCATCTTGTTTATCAACATTCTTTACCCCAAATAATTATATATTTTTTCCTAAAACTCTTAGACTTCTTACAATGAATGTGTATTTAAATGGCAAGTTAAGTTATTTATTGTTATTGCATCACTTTGGTATTGCCATTCTACTGATGCACTTTAATGTATGGCAATCCCATACAAGGGACCCCTTACTGTTTCAATTAAAGATGTTTTTTTTTTCTTCACAAAAGTAAGAGTTGAAATACAGTATGTTGTGACTGACTTTGAACATGCAGTGAGATCCAACCAAGAGGTCATGCTCAGAGGCCCAACAGTAAGTGACATGGCACTGTACTGTGTACTGTCGGTGCTTTGCTGTGAACTGCCTCTGCGCTGCCCAGGAAACGCTGCCCCCAGATGGCCAAAAGACAATTTGTTCCCAGCATCACTCGCCTGATTAAGTTAAGTGACTCCAGCTGTGTTCAGATGGACTCTAACTGACTAGTCGCAGCTCCTTCATGCATCCCTGAGTGAGTTTTCCTTCTTAATTGTTGATGTGCTATTAATTATTTGAATTTTGCTGTGGTCAATGTACACCTGATCACATTTCCATCTTATTTATTTAAGTTTGCCTGATGACAGTGATTATTAGGCTATTTGTTTGATTGTGCTAAAAAAACAATGCATTGGTTCAATTGAGACAGAAAATGTACCAATGAATTGTATTTTCCCCTGAAGAACTCTTTTATCAGGCTTTTTTTGTAGAACGCTTTCATATACCAGCATCCGTTAAACAGTTGTTACAAATCTGCATCAGCACTAGAAGGCTCTAAGGTCTTTCAGTGGAGCTGGTGATAGGCCTAGCAGCATTGTGGTCCATTCGCAGGTAATAACGTGATGTTTGACAGCAACCTAAGTGGGATGAAATAAACAAACAAACAAACAGTCAGTGGTGGTTAAAGTACTCCTATTCATAACTTAAATAATAGTGCCTTTCCAACTATGTAAAACTACTCAATAACTAATGACTAGTACAGTATTTGAGTAAATGTACAACTGATTACTTTACACTATGATCATCATTATGCCAGAAATGAGCAGAGTGGAAGTTGTAGCTTAGATATAGCAGTAACATTAAACCAGGGACAGTGGTAATATTACTGGGTGGAGAAGGTAATAGACTCTGTCAGCAGTAGGCGTGCTTGAATCAGCTCAAATCATGCTCTGTATTTCTGTCATGTCACAGCTTTTGGTCTTCTCAAGGTTAAATAATATGAATGGAACAGTTTAAGTAGCATATTCAAAAGGATCTTTAACCCAATATCTGAGTCATGAACAAAAGTAACTTGACTGCAAACACTTGAGAGATCAACATTGCAATTATAGTCTGGCTCTTTTTTATTTGGTAGATGTAATGAAACTATTTTTCACAAACCTGTTTTTTGATTTATTGGCCTTGATTTGAGTTGCTGTAAGTAAATCATCAGGACTTGTATCATTTTTCATATCTCTCCTATAGTCATCCATCAAGGGAAGTGAAATGAAACTGCTTGTCTCTAAAGAGTACGCCTCGGCAGATAGAAAATATGAGTAAATATGCATCAGGCCACTGACATTCTCAGATGGGCAATATTCTATATTTTTATATACCACAAATCCCATGAAAAGACCAGAACCAACAATAGCTCTTTTTCCCAGCAGATATTTTGAGCTGTTATCAGTTACACCTCAGCTCTCAACCTGTCTGTAACTTTCAGCCCCAAGCCTATTGGTTCCTACTGAAGATGTACATTTTTAACAACAAACCGCCTCGATTGTTAATTTAAATCTTTAGTGCGTAACATTTTTATATTGATAGACGTTTGTTACATTCAAGCCATTTTGACCTGAGTTGATACAAAGCTAATTTCAGCTCTACAACATTCTCTCTGCACTTCTCAGTATGGCTGTGTTTAGAAATTGGTGTCATCTGGTGACTTTTGCGGGCATAAAATCGAACAAAGATAATGATTTCTTCTGAACAGTCCATGTTTTTTTAATCCTCCTTATCTACAAGCAACTGCAATGTGCCACATAATCTCCTCACGGGGGAGACAAAAACGACGCACTATAGCTTTAATAATTAAAGCGGCAGGACCTGTAAAATGTCACTCAAAGAGACACAGAGCACCTGTTAGGAGAGGCAAAATGACAATGAGACACAAAACCACAGAGAGATGGGTAACAACTATGAAGGGACTGAAAAAAATAACTGAACAACTAAGTCTGGGCTTCTGTGGACAGGAGGGTGTGTGTACACTGGCTTGATGTTGGCCTTGTGTTTGCTGTGATATGTAGAAGGCTTTGGTCAATAGGCTATTGTCCATGTCAGGTAGGATTTTCTTTTTGAATGTTTTACATTTGAAGAACTGATCAGAATCATTCCAGCTGTCTTTGGGAAGACAGTAATCTGAAATGATCAGGACACATTTTGAATCCAAACAAGTGCACATGCCTTTAATTATAATGCTGATTATTACCTTTGCCAAGGATGTCATATTTTTCATGAAACTTGGTGGAAGGATCGAGCATGGGCTAAGGAAGCATCCATTAGATTAGAAGCGGATCCAATTCACACGGCTGATGCATTGCAAAACCAGAAAAAACTGTTCTAGGGAAACGAGTTGAGTGTTTTTCCATGTTCCTCTTAACACATCAGCAACCGCCAGCAGCATTAAGCCATTTTTCTTTTTTATTTACAATTGTGAAAACCACTGGCAGGGAGTCTTCATGTGAATTTTGAAACTTCAACTGTGGAATGGGTTCTGGTAGCAAGGACAATGACATGTCTATAAACATCCACTCTCTGGCCTCTCTTAAATATCAACAAGCAATAATAAGTCAACTGTCAACAAGAAGGTGTCAGATCTTAAAGAAGGTCACTGCTGACCTTTAGTAAAAAGCCCACATCCAGTATGTGCAAAGGGTGAGATGTGGAAAGTTGGAAGGCATGTCAGTAGAACAAGCGGCACGAGGGTAGTTTTGGGGTAAATGGGAAATTTGTTTACTAAAATAAGAGCTTAGCGCTACAAATACTGTATATGCTGTAATGTAAGCACAATTATACGTGTAATCTCCTATCAGTTTATTTTTGAGTCCTTTTATGTGTGTTGTAGACGCCAATAAATCACTATGACAATGCAAATTTTGTTTGTATATTACCTTTGCTTACATGTAAACCCAATGGTGCTTTGCATTAAAAACAGCATACACATAGGAATACATAACAAGGCAGACAACCAAAACAAAAAAGGCATGCATGTGTGCGACCATACTGTGTACACACACACACACACACACACACACACAGAGTGTAATTAAACAAATGCCTAAGAAAATAATAATGGCTTTAAGTTTGTTTTGTTGCATGTTGACCCATTTGTGACAGACCTCGGGTCATCTGAGCTGTGCTTTGTAGACTATTATCCGGATTATGAAAAGGTTTCTGTATTGTACCGGGAGCCAATGAAGTGTTTTCAATCATGGAGTAATGTGTTCAAATGTCTGTGTAAGTGAAAGGACTCTGGCTGCTGCATTTGAAATAATTTGGAGGTGTCCTACTGATTTGTGCAAGTTAGAGAAAATAAAGTTTTGATATTTATAAGTGAGGAAATGCTGTCTGGGTAATATTGGTGATGTGATTTTCAAAACTGAGATCAGTATAAACAAATAATGCCAAGGTTTCTGACTTGCTCCCTTTATTTGAGAGACTGTTAATCCAGGTGTAAATAAATCTTTTTGACCAACTACGAGAAGCTCAGTCTTGTCTGTATTCATCTGTAGAAAGTTTTTGTACATGCAGCAACTAATATCTTCAATACAGTTTACTAGTTTGTTAACAGAGCTGAGATCCTCGGAGGAAGCAGGTTACAAAGCTCACAAAGCTACAAGGCTCATACTACTTTCCAAAAGGTTATCACAATATTTCCAAAACAAAGATGACTCTTTTTGAAATCAACTTATGCAGTACTTGTTTGGTGTGAGATCATCCATTTCTAGCACACTGACCTTCACTTTCAACATGCAGCTTTTATGGTTATATTTACACTGAGTCTATTTTATGGATAATAGCATACAGGCAAAATGACTCTTGGAAAATGATGACACATTGTAAAAAAACACCTGTTGTCACACAATCCCTGTCACACACAAACGCACATACACACTCACCTCATGCCCCCATGAACCTGAAGACTTGGCATCATGGATGAAATACGGGTTATTATTTTTCCAATATGTGTTATATTTGTGTGTGTGTGTGTGTGTGTGTGTGTGTGTGTGTGTGTGTGATGAAAAAACCTTAATATAAAGTGGGACTGTAAAAGCTTCCTATTATATAGTTTTACATGCACAAAATATTCCGGTTTGTGCCCTTATGAAAAAAATCCCAAAACCGAGAGAGATTCAAAATTGATGGTCGAAAGGAGATCCAAATAACAAGTCCCGGTTAAAGGCCCGGCAGTAAGGGGTGATGTTCTGGACAGTACTGAACTGTACAGTACTGCATTTCGCTGTACTATACAGTTTTGTACTATACTGTGCTGTGCAGGCATCTATTTGATGTCTAGACAAAGAACAAGCTCTAAGATTTTACTATTGATTCATTCGTTTTTGACAGTATTTTAAAATCATAGCAATTGCACTGCAATTCCTTCCAAAATTACAGACCTTACAAGACAAAGTACACAAATTCTCAGACTTTAATCAATACATTCACTTTGAAGTCAAAACTACAGGTGTCTTCAACCGGGCAATAGCTTAATGAGCTCACCACTTACCTTTGGACCTGAAGGTTCCAGGACCAAGAGTTACAAGCTGACCATCTTGTACCTAATCAGCCGTTGAGCTTGGACACCTTCCCTGCACATTTTAGATGTTTCTGAGCATCAACACACCTGTCCAAAATCATCAGCTCATTAGTTTGTGTCCTAGGTTGACGTGCCACTGTGTACTCCTATTGTGTACTGTGTACTTCCTATTCCTTGGGAATCACCAACGTGATGAGCAGGAACGTTTGGCAAAAATGCTGAAAGAACGCATGTTTGCCATTTTGCTTCTCTTCCTCTTCTCCATTCACCGCTTTTCGCTCCTATACTATTACTTTCTTTGATGTTTTTTGATGCATTTTTTGCCATAAAGTTGTTGAATATCACGATAACGATATTACTTGCAGTCAATAGACAGATATTAAAATGTATTCACTCCTGCCTAATTGCTGCTTTCAGAATTCTGTTAAAATACAACAAATTTTTTTGACTTATTGTACCATGTCTTTTTATGACCTATTTTGGCATACTCTGCTATTGGTGCATTCATGCCACCTGGGAATATCTGGGACAACTCCCGTGATTGCATTGTTTTTCTGACTGCAAGTGTTCACGTGATGCTTGTTCTTCTTCTGCTATGTCGGTGTTTGGCATAACAACTTGTTGCATGACTGCCACCAACTGTTGGGTGTAGCCCAGAGCATCACAAGAACAATGATATGCTGCTGTTTTCAAAAAATCACATCGGCAGGTGTTTGTGTTATCAGCAGGACGACAAATGAGCCACGGGTAAGGTGTTGTTTTGTATACTTAGGCCTATTTATGAATAACATACTAAGACCTATTTCATTACTTTTTTTCAACATACTATGCTATCACTTTAAGATTAGTTTTTTTCGACAGACTATACTATGAGTTGTAGTTTTGACATACTATACTAAGACTTTGTATGCCTTTTTCCGACATGTTATACCATGATTTTTTTATGACCTTTTTCCATAATACATTTTTAGGGTTCAACTCTATGCCTTTTTGACATGCAATGCTGTGACATTTGTATGACTTTTTTTGACATGCTATACTATAACTTTTAGTTTAGACATACTATTTTAAGACTTTTTTATTACTTTATTTTTTAAATAGTATACCTTGACTTTGTATGACCTTTTTTAAAATACTATGCTTTTATTTTTCCAACATAAAAAAACTGACTTTTTACAACTTTTTTTTTTGTCTTTAGCATAATGAACGATAATATACAATGCCCAACCAGTGCATTACAAGCTTCACAAGTAAGTTAAGCTTGTTTTCAACTTTTTTTTGAAATACAATACTGTGAATCTTTTACTACTTTTTATCAACATACTATACTAAGACTTTTTTTCGACATACTATACTATGAGTTTTATTTTTGACATATTATACCATGACTTTTTTATGACCTTTTTTGACATACTACACTTTTACTTTTTTTGACATACTAAAACAGTTTACGAGTGTGTATATGTATGTATACATGTGTGTGTGTGTGTGTATATATGTGCATTTATACATATGAATGTATATATACAATTACCTTTTTATGCTTTTTTTTTCAACAACCTATACTATGACTTTTTTTGACACACTATACTATGACTTTTAGTTTCGACATACTATTGTGAGATCTTTTCATGACTTTTTTTTTGACGTATTGTACCATGACTTTTTTTGACATACTATACTATGACATTTTTTCAACATCCAATATTAATTTTCATGACTTTTTTGACATACTATTTTACATACCACTGTGACGGTTTTTTTTACATACTATAGCATGAATTTTAGTTTCAACATACTATCATACTATATTTTTCATTACTTTTTTTGACATACTGGGTTATACCATGACATTTTTTTCGACATAATATACTATGACTTTGTTGTGACATTTTTCGACAGACCATACTTTAGTTTTGACATACCATATTTAGACTTTTTAAAGCCTTTTTTCAACGTTTTATACCATGACTTTTCATGAGTTTTTTATGACATACTATATATATATACATATATATACGTGTGTGTGTGTTTGTGTGTGTATATATATATGTGTATATATATGTATATATATGTGTATATATATATGTATATATATGTGTATATATATATGTATATATATATGTATATATATATGTATATATATGTGTATATATGTATATATGTATATATATGTGTATATATATATGTATATATGTATATATGTATGTATATATGTATATATGTATATATGTATATATGTATGCATATATGTATATAT
>NC_048413.1:22525845-22527903 GCF_013103735.1 Etheostoma cragini
ATCCTGTCTATAATGGAGTGAAATGGAAATTTGTAAGTGACCCCAAACTTTTGACCGGTAGTGTGTGTGTATATATATGTATATATTATATTACTTTTTTTCTAGATACTATATGAGGACTTAGTTTCGACCTACTATACTTTAAGACTTTTTATGAGTTTTTTCCAACATGTTATACCGTGACTTTTTTATGACTTTTTTCTTAATACCAAACAATTACTTTTTATGACTTTTTCCAATACGCTAAACATTGACTTTTTACAACTTCTTTTGTGTTCAGCAATATTAATGAAAAATACAACGCCCAACCAGTGCATTATAAGCTTCACAAATGGCTCAGTGAGATAAGCTCCTTGATTTGCTTTTGAAGATTGGAGGTTGAGGGTTCAACGCTGACTTTTTCAACATACAATACTATGACTTTTTCATGATTAGTTAACAATGTATTATCTCATGGCTTTTTATGACTTTCAAAATACTATACAATGACTTTTTGAACATACTGCACTATGACTATTTCAACATGGTCTACTATGACTTTTAGTTTTGACATACCATTTCAAGATCTTTTCATAATTTTTTTTTGATGTATTAAACCATGAATTTTCATGACTTTTTTCGACATACCATAAACTATGAAATTTTTTCAACATTCAATATTATTATTTTTTATGACTTTTTTGACATACTATACTATGACTTTTAGTTTCAACTATTGTGAGACTTTTTCATAAAAAATTTTCAACGTGTTATACCATGACTTTTTATGATCTTTTTCAACATACTATGGTATGACTTTTTTTCAACATGCTACACCATGACCTTCAGTTTCAACATATTATGGTGAGACTTTTTCATTACTTTTTTGACACACTGTATTATACCATATTATACTGTGACTTTTTCATTCCTTTTTCGACATATCATACCATCACTTTTTGTGAACTTTTTCTTACTACGCTTTTATTTTTCCAACATACTAAACTAGGACTTTTTTTTGTTTTCAGCAATGTGAACAATAATATACAATTCCCAACCAGTGCATTATAAACTTCACAAGTGAGATAAGCTTATTTAGACTTTTTTTGACCACCATGAATCTTTCACGACCTTTTATCAACATACTATACTTTGACTTTTTTCTGACATACTATACTATGAGTTTTAGTTTTGGCATACTATACTAAGACTTTATTACGATTTTTTTCAACATATCAAACTATGACTTTTTCATAACCTTTTTCGACTAAATACACTTTAACTTTTTTTGACATCCTGAACTGTGACTTTTTTTGGCTTCAATTATTTTGTTGTGTATTATGACTTCATTTCAACATACTATACTATGACTTTTTCACATCTTTTATGACGTATTGTACAATTACTTTTTATGACGTTTTTTTGGACATACCACACAGTGAAATTTTTTCAACGTCCACTATTGTTACTTTTTATGACTTTTTCAGCAATATAAATGATTAATACAACGCCCAACCAGTTCATTATAATCTTCACAAATGGCTCAGTAAGATAAGCTTCTTGGTTTGCTTTTGAAGATCTGACTTTTTCGACATACAATACTACGAATCTTGTATGACTAATAACAACCTATTATACCATGACTTTTTATGACTTTTCATAATACCATACAATGACCTTTTTATGGCTTTTTTTCAACATACTGTACTATGACTTTTAGTTTCGATATACTATTGCAAGATCTTTTCGTTACGTTTTTTCGACGTATTATACCATGACTTTTTTTTACTTTTTTTATGACATGCTATATATATATATATGTGTGTGTATATATATATGTATATGTGTGTATATATATATGTGTGTATATATATATGTGTATATATATGTGTGTATATATATATATATATATATGTGTGTGTGTGTATATATATATGTGTGTATATATGTGTGTATATATATATATATATATGTATATATATATATATGTATATATGTATATATGTATATATATATGTATATATGTATATATATATGTATATATGTATATATGTGTATATATGTATATATGTATATATA
>NC_048413.1:22530503-22535795 GCF_013103735.1 Etheostoma cragini
GTAGGACACATCATGCTTTAATAAAAAAATATTCTAAATGCTGTACACGGGTTCTCAACATTGTGCAAAATATAAAAGAATATTTACAACTCCAGTTACAAGGAAAGAAAAAGATTCATTTTTATCAAAATGTAAATAATATCTATTGATGAGGTTTAACCTGGAGTCTTAAAACTTCGAAATGTTCTGATCAGAGTTAATAAACATCGACTTGATCTGAAATGCAAACAAGTAGAAACAGTAAACAAAAGGTTTATGTACAGTTGTGCTGAGGATAATGCAACATAGATATTAAAATGTTACATTCAAATGTATAAAAACATGCATCAGGTTGGAACCATATAGACTATTTTTAGTTGCAAGTACTTAACAAGATTAAAGTTGCTAATACACAAATGGTGTAGTCAAGCTGAACCTATGTAATAAGGTCTTGCAAGTACACACATTTCCAGTAAAAGAGAACATAGTTACAACCAGTAGCTGGAATGCTTTTTGTAGTTTTCCAAAGACACTGTGCTTTTTCTTTAAGGTTTCATAAAACAATGCTAGAAAAGAAATAGCCTTTCCAGTTTTTGTCCAATAAAAAGTGCCCTGCTCTTAGATATGCATTCATGGGTATAAGATGAACCTGCTCCTCTTAATCCCTACTCTTCATCGTCCCATTCACATCTCAACAAAAGACTCTCATTCACATTCATTTCCTCAGCAAGTCCAGCAGCAACAAGTGGTCTGTTTGTAATTACCAAGTCTTTCATTTAAAAACCAGGGTGTTGTGTTTTCATTTAATTTGTAGGAGTTTCATCTTGTTTCCTAAAAAAGAAAAGAAAAAAGGAAAACAATTAGCTGTTGAAAATCAACCTTTGAAAGTGAACATTTTATGAAAGAGTAACACTTACCCAGTCCTTTAAGAAATTTGTTCACACCACTTGGCTCTGGCTCAGGGTACGAATCCAGATAGTCGGCCACTCTGACCTCAAAGAGACCTGGGAGAATGTTGGAAATGTTGAGCCACTGAGACAGAAAGCACACAGAACTAGATATACGACTTAAAATGAACAAAAGTTTAATTATCTTCAAATGCAACATGGTTCATTGTTCTCCATGCACATAATTTATCTTCTTAATCCAGTTTTTTTTTCTTCTCAAATGTCCTGCTTTCATTTCATTTAACAGATTACACTTCTTTACTTTAACTTTAATGTCAAATGTTTTTAGGATATTTTCTTCACAAACGGAGTGATTCTATGCTACTCTTCAAACATCCCGCACTGAATTTACACGCAAATTAATTGCAAGGTTACTGTTTATTTTTCTCATTGATTTTTATTATGACAAGGAATTACGCTGTGAAGAAATTGCATCTCCAAGTTTTTTTTTTTCATCTTTAAAAGAATGATTCAATGGAAAAAGCTTATTATTATTATTATTAATATTATTATTATTATTATTTCCTGCAGGGACTATTTTCCTCTGAACAAAATAAACATTAACAACCACAACCTTTGGCTTTTGTCTTTAGTGGGAAAAGTTAAAATAAGCATTTATTCCCAAGACAAATAACTCGGCAACAGTCTCTGGTATTTATCCGCTCCAGCTCTGATCCACAATGATGGAAACATGTCACCTGGGTGGACACACCAATATAAATACAGGCTCCTCGCGTCTGTTGGTAACTTCCACAATTCTTTGTCATCTTAGCCACAAATTTCGTCTGTATCCATGCAAGCAGCGCTCAAACATTGTTCCAAATGAGTTGGCACCGGGTATGAAAGAGGGACTGAATAAGTAACAAATATAAAAAAAGAATTTAACAATTGTAACATTTTCACTGGCCTTCACACTGGCAATGGGAAAGGAGTCTATCCCCTAATTTAGTGGGTCTAAAAAACCCTGTTACATAAACGCTAATTTTGATGGGAAGGTATATGAGAAAAGGCTCTCTTAATGGTTTCTTTTTTGCAAATAATTAATCCTTAAGGCTACTGGCACTGCTTACACAATTACCTCTGTCTCCTCCCTTGCGCAGCTCTTTGTCCTGAATGAAGCCGGCAAACATCTGAGTATCCATGAAGAGCTGCAGGAACTGGCGGACTCCACGGGAGGGGTGTGATTTGCGGAAGCTGTCGCGCTGAAGCTCCCTGCTACCAGTAGAGGATTCAACCATGTGGAGAGGATAGTGGCCCACCAGCTCCACAAAGAACCGCACAAAGCCCTCTGACAGCAGAGAGCTCAGGTTGGCCTGCTGACCTGGAAGGGTCATTTTGGATGAAGACAAAGGGGTTAATAACAGTCTCCAAATGGTTTTAATCTAACTATAAATATATACTGTAGTTTTACAATAAGATTAAATAACAGATGTATTGGTTTCATAAAATTCTAACAAAGACTTTGCTTCAAATTCTGAGATACGCTAAAGGCTATTGTTTACATTAAGAATTAATATTGGAACGTCTTTATTGTGGTGCACAAATTGATAATCTAATAAACAACCAAAGTGGTCATAAGTGAAAATCTGATAAGTTTCAACTGATAAGCTTTCTGCCCAGTTAAAATAGAAATGTAAGACTCTGCAGCAATCTGCAGGGCATCAGTAATGGCATGTTGTGCAGCTGACATTTGCAATTCACTTCTAAACATTCTCAAGAAGATATAGCAACTTTAAGTGCTCTACTGAGGGCACAGTGAAATACCTGACAGACATGCAGCATTGTTGCTGTGTGGAACATGTAATTTATACAAACCTCCACAACTATCTCCATCTTTCTCTCTCAGGATATCGTCCCTCTCCTCCAGGATCTGCTGCAGTGCTGCCTGCAGTTTACTGGGCAAGATGCAGTCTTCATCACCCAGCTGTGAAACATCACAGAAAAGAATGCCATTTACAAACATACATGTCTTACATTTTGACAAGTGGACTACATACCTACATAATACACTCTATGTATAAAAATCTAGCTCTTGATTCAGTCTTATCACACAATGTACTTCATGTTAGATTCTAGAGCAATATTAAAACTAGACTTCTGTGTAACAGACAGCTAATGTTGGAGAGGCAAGTCAATCACTGCATGCCTCATTAGCTTGTAGAGAAAGAGACTGTGCCTGAACAAATATTAAGCTAAATAAAATGTCAAATAGGAGCCCAATCAAATAACGACATACATGAATGTAAACATAAACTAAACAAACCTGTTTTTTATTAGCTGAATAGACTGACAGTTGAGTGACAAACCTGCAGCTCTGGATCAACTGCTAAACACCTGTTCTGTTCACGTCATGACATGACTGTGGCCCGGGCTTGGATGCCATATAGTTTGCAGTGGTTGTGGGTGTAACATAGTTTATTTTCTGTTACCTTCCAAACATTCTGCATGCAGACAAGGGACAAGTGTAGGCTAAGCCATATTTCCGCACTTGGACCACACCTATCATTCCCTTGCTATGTGTACACACCTGAATGACAAACTTGTCTGCACACAGATCCACTATGAGCACCTGGGAAGACAGTGAGAAGAAAGAATAGACAGTTACTGAGGGGAAGAGTTCATTGTTTTGCAACAAAAGTCATAAAAATATGGCCACAGTCTTTTCCTTGTTACTCGCACACCTTACTGGTTCTGTTCTACTTCATTCACAATATTCAGTAAATACACAGCCAAAAGATGGCACTAAAACCTCTATAAAGACAAACCAATCTATTTAAACTGCAACTGTTTTAAAACTTTTGACAGAATTCTGACCAACCTCCTCGATGGGCAGCTCCAGCAGCGTTGGCAGGCAGGGTGCCAGCACTCCAATGAGGAATGGGGTGGGGGAGCAGCTGATGTCCAACATGCTGGCCGGCAGCACAGGCACAAAGGTATGCTGCCAGGTGAAGGGGTACAGCAGCGCCAGCACTGCATGGCTACACCGAGACAACACACTACAGTGAACAGGGGAGAAGACAAAAGATTAAACACTATTCAGTTCTCTCACAGATCATATGACACAAAGTAATCAATCATAGCTCCCTGAAAACAGAGTGGTCCCACTATTTTAAATAAAAGTGACCAACTAACTACTGCTGCAGTATCTACTTATGATAATACCACCCATCAACCTCTGCACAATGGGAGCCGGGGCCTTGCTCTATGCTGCACGTAAACTTTGGAGTTCACTACTCCTCCACAACCGCATACTGGACTCTTACAAAATTAAAAAAATGCTCTTAAACCACATCTTTTCAAACAACCTTTTAAAACTACTGGTGCTTTGTTGCTTTTGTATGTTTTATTACTGATATGTAAGGTGACCTTGAGCCTCTTGAAAGGTGCCATGAAATAACATGTATTATTATTATTCCACAGCTGTCCCTGCACAAACGGCTGTTATTATTAAAATCTGTGAACATTTAATAATTAAACAACTACTTTATTATTCTATTTATAATAACCATTATAGTCAGTTTTATACCGCTCTTTGGAACAGAAACTGTCTCAACATGCTGCTGTCTCCATGGCAACCTTTCAATTCTCAATCCAAGCACAGTGTCAAACGTTGCTGATATTGGCAGGTTGATATTGACTTGTTATCAGTATGAGCAGATATATTGGCAGGTATGCAAAAAGGAATTGTTTCCATTATTCAATGTAGTGATATATTTCTGTTGAAGATATGTTTTGACCTAATCTTTACAGATAAACCTGACTTAGCATGCTGTTGGGAGTTTGCTATAGCTCAGCATTCAGGCCAAGGTATACACATATAAAAAAAAAAAGAAACCGACCATTGAGCATCAACAAGCGCTTGCGCACATCAAAGGGAAGTTTGATTTTTTTTAAATCGCTACTGTACAGTATCCCGATATATATACGGTTAAGTGGCCTTGCAGTGTTGCATGTTACTACAGCAGTACCTGAGTTTGTCAGCGATGAAGATGACCCTCCTCTCAAGCAGGAGGGAAGCAAACACCTGCAGGAGATTCCCAACACTGAGACACTGCAGCAGGCTGTCAAAGTCCACGTGCTCCAGTCTGGAGTCCACTGGTCGACACAAAGTCAGTACCTGGCAAAGCAACAAGAGCACATGGACTCGTCATTATACCACTGTAGGATGAGTATCTGAATCCTGGATGTTAAGTCAAATATAGACTCTTTAGATACATCCAGGTGGAGGATGACGTTAATTTGCGTTACTGTATATGTGTGTGTGTCTCTATCTATCTATCTCTATATATATATATATATAGATATAGATATAGATATAGATATAGATATAGATATATATATATATATATAGATATATATATATATA
>NC_048413.1:22535895-22568340 GCF_013103735.1 Etheostoma cragini
CTGAAGGCAAAAGGGGGTCCAACCCGTTACTAGCATGGGGTACCTAATAAAGTGGCCGGTGAGTGTATATATGTATGTGAATGAGAGCGAGAGCTGTCCCAACATTAACTTTTTAGAGCTGAAGTAGCTATTCCTATTGTTTAAACAGATAACCTCCCATTCTGAATCATTCTGAGTCTGCAGAAAGGAGTGGTAAAGAGGAAGAAAAACTACCAATTAACATTTTCCCTTTTGGTTTTAGGGTTACCTCATTCCCAGAACCTGGAAGGAAGCTCTTGATGTTGACAGTGCGTCCAGGGGCTGGAAAAGGGGCCTCCATCACGCTACGCATAAAAGGGTACACCAGGGCTGGGGAAATCTCCCTGCGCCTCTCCACCTCCTCCAAGATCTGGACAGAGACAGAAAAATCACTGTTAAAATCACTGAAGTTATGATTGAAGTCCAAACAACAGTCCAGAACCAAGATGCAGTGCTGCATGTGAATGTTTTCTACCTAGCCATATTCACACTTGTTAATTTAAATCTGCCAACTGGAAAATTGGTGTAACATCTACAGGTATGCAATTTCTTTTTGAAAAGCACACCCAGGGATTGCTCAGTATTATCTTCTAGAGTAGCCTCATTCCATCCTAATACTGTACATACAAGAAGGTTTCAAGGCAGTGGCTTTCAGACACTTCCGGAGGTTTTCCCACTGATCGTTACCAAATTGAGTTCCTTTAACCTTCCAGTAAAAGGCTCCAATTTTCAGAAACCAGGAACCAAATGCATTGTTTAGTTGCCTTACCTTTGCAAAGAGGTTGAAACAGCCCAGTTTGCTGACAATGCAGTGCACTTCAGGAAGCCTCTTCCCTTTTCCAATGGGCTTAAAGACACACACAGTTATGTCATATGTCATTAACCGGGTAACAACAGAGATAAATGCCAAAAAATAATAATAATAATAGTATTTAACTAAACAGTAGTGCACTCAGGTTCTCATCAATGGTCTATTTTCCCTATAATGTATTAAGTATTAGTATTTAGTAATAGCATTTTCAATGACAACTTTGTAGATTAGAGGAGAAAAACAAATCAAGAGTCTAAAGTCTAAAACTTTGATAGAAGTGATGAGTTTATCCACAAACAAAACAAAACTCTTCATGTTGGGCTTGGCCAAACTGTCTTCACTAAACATAGAATAAACATGACAAGAAGACATAATTAAAGAAAGCTTAACAAGTCAACCACAGTATGTTCACAATAATAAAATTAAACACAAGCAAACTACAAAAGGCACATTTACTAAACAACCTAAAAAAGTGTTTTGAAAAGTGCCTTGAAAAGACCTAAAAGCAGGTCTCCTTGTGAGGCAAAAGAAAAGGGAAAATTAGGAAATTCTTCTTGCTCTCTGTCATTGATTCAGAAGTGGTTTACGGTCTGTGATTCACATGTACTGATTCACGTCTCCTCTGAGATGTTGAGTAAGCATGTGGCGGGCTTCCATGTCATCACACACACAAATGCATAGGCCCTTGAGTCAATGATTTAGATGCAAACGTTAACACATCCACACTCACCAAGATCTTCCGGCAGTAACAAAACCAGCGGCTGCCGTCCTCTCCAGTCAAGACAAAAGAGAAGGTCTCACTGTAAACATATCATCAATAGGAAATTGTATTTATACAATTTCAATTGACTTTTTAACAACTACTGTTAAAAAACTAATGTAAACCTGTTGAAATGACAGAAACAAGGTTAAAACATCACAAAAAGATCAGAAGAGGCCAAAACGCACGTTTCCTGCATGGAGATGTGCCTAAAAACGTGAATTTAAAAACATCTGTAATTCCTTGTATAAAAGCTGGAAAAAAAAAAAGAGTTCAAAAAATAGCTTTAGGGAATTACTTCATTCAGAAAATCAAGACAACAAAACACTGAATAATAATAATAATAATAATAACTGTTAAACAATGCCAGGGCTGTTTAATCTATGGAAATACAAAGACAGCGCAAACAGAAACTAGGTAACTTGGTAAAAGGACAGGTGTGTTTTGTTTATTTGCCCTACCACAGATAAGTGTTTTAAAGACAGGGAGGCAGGGTAAGTTGAGACCATAACCCAAATTACAACAATGACCCATAACCGGTAGTAGTAAAAAAAGAGAAGAATGCCCAATGCCCCTAAGGACTGAGATTTAATTAGATCCGTTTAAATTGTAATTATCCCTGTGGGGAATTTGAGTTGTTGGCAGCAAATTATGGGTTACAGCTGAGGATATGAATAGGAAAAGCGGAAATAGGGATATTAAACAAAATATAAATGATAATTACAGTGCTAGAACTTAGCTAAACACGTTACAGGAAAGAACAGTTAGACTTTTATCAGAGCACATGAAAGGTGGTGTGTATGAGGATAACAAAGGAAAATACACACAAAGGATAGAAATACAGCGTCATGTTACCATTGTGCCATTGGGATGCAGTTACTTATACATCTAGCATGCTATTAAAATATTGCTGTAACGCATGTGCTGACCTTGACATGTGTGAAGAGGGCTTCCAGTCCTGCGAGTCAGGAAAGCAGAACTTGGGAATAACTTTCAGCTGATCCTCAGCCTCTTTGGATACCCGGGAGGACTTCTCAAACTGAAACAGAGGGACTCCAGTTACAGAATCAGATCAGAAATACTTTTTATTAACGCAGTGGTTCTCCAAATTACTTTTTTTAAGTGGTTCCAAGTGGACCCAGGTGAAATCTTTGGTAATTTAATGGCATTATTATAATTGAATAGAACTTAAGTATGATAAAAAGGACTGGGTATTTTTACATAACTACTTGTTCTAAATCACCACCACAATGTGTTTTGTTATGAAAAATATTCAAATATATACGTTAAAAAAAAGAAATAGTAACAGAAGTACTTTAGTTGTGTGTTTTTAATGTGTCTTCTCTTCTGATTAAAACAAAAGGGTTTCAACCATAGAATAAGGATCAAACAATCTGAAAAGCCTTTGGAACGTAGGTGGTTGCTATGGTAACAAAATGCAGACTCTCCGGGCTGCCTTCAGCAGCTAACATTAGCTGGCAGGCTTTATAGACAGTGTACCATGTATGTGTTAAGCAATGCACTGTTAAAAGTTACCGCGACAGCAACGGTTTCTCCCCTCAGAAAGAAAACGTGTTTCATGCTTCTTGCGTTTTTAATTTAACTAACCCAGTAACCTTCCTATTTAGTGTGAAACGGTGAACACTGATGATGGCTTCTAGCTAAAACACTTTTGTGTTTTGCCCACATTAAATAAGATGATAAGTTATCTGTGAGTGACATAATTCTTTGATTCTGTATGGCATAATTTAAACAATGCTTGGCCAGAAGTTTTCATTCTTTGATTTTCTTTTACTGCTGCTAGCGCATTTGCTGCTCATGATCTGACCAGAGTTCTGAAACAACAATGCAGTTATGAATTGATATGTTCTACATGTCATGCAGTATGTAAAACACCTTCTGTGCTGTTTTGGTTCATTTAGTTTCCACTTTGTGTAATAAAATGGTTAATTTTATAACAGCGCTGTGCTGAGCCAATGCTGCTGGTTCTGCAGGTGCAAATATGTTTGAGCCTGCATAGGTTGATTTCAACAGGTTTTTGTCTATATTGTTGTGTACAAACTTTTTAGACTGAGCTTTGTTGGCTGAGCATGTTGTAGACAGTACTGCTATTGCCGTTGTAATACAGTATATGTTGGATGATAACATTGTTGCTGTTTTTTTTTTAGTTTGTTCTTTTTGTTAATTCTACATCCTTTGGAAAATGGCCCACCCCACAAAATACTATTTCTGCCTAAGCCACTTAATTCTTTTAAGATTCATGTTTTGGGCTTTAATTACCGTTATTTGATTTGAAAGTTAAGACAGGAAAGTGGGAGAAAGAGAGAGAGAGGGATGACAATCAGCAAAGGGCCACAGGTTGGAACTGAACCGTGGCTGCTACAGTAAGGACTGAGCCTCTGCGTGGGATGTATGCTCTACTAGGTGAGCCTTCAGGGCGCCCCAACAACAGACATTATTTTAAAGTCACTAAAATATAAATAAAAAATAATATGAAAAAACAAGGCAACTTGAATTCATGAAAGTTCTTGACTTACGTAAACCTGAGAAAATCCCCATTAAATTAATTCTTCACTACTTAAAATAAGAGTCATCTTCCTTTAATTTTGCCAAACTAAATTATATTTAGGACATGAATTATTCAGTTATGATTAAAGTAGATGTGTGTCCTTTGCCTAGATTATGAGCTGAGTTATGTTAGAAGCTTCTTCTTACCAGTTTGGGGAACTGTTGTGTGATTTCAGGGGAGTAGGTGTTTCCTGGGGAGCCTTTTCTCAGTGACACCACCACAAAGATCTGGAAAAGCTGCTGCTGCTGCAGCTGGATCAGGTCTCTCTCCAGGGTGCGGTAGCCTGGCCGACGTTTCAGTGTAGACTGGATGTAAACTGATCTCCTGGAGCCTGCTGGATACCACACAAGGAGACTATTGTAAATGTTTGTCCTGGGACATGTCCCATCCAGCACATTGGATAGGAGGCCTTTTAAATGTCAATGACAAGGGGCATGTCGTTTGGTTGGCCAAAACAAGGGGGCATGGACTAGCATAGTCAATCGCGTTCTCAATGGCAACACTGCTATAACAGACATAATCTACAAAAGAACTACTTACAAGTCCCTGTTCTGCAGGTTTTCCACACAAAGTTGGAACTGCCTACTCGTTTAGAAGAAGTTTCACAGTTAATCTTGCCTTGTACCAAAGAATTTCTAATAAGGAAAGAAGTTCCACTTTATCCTGATACTTCCGGCTGTCACTACCCGATGTGAGCTGAGTGCAGATGTGAGATGTGCATGCATCACTTTGCGACAAGTAGCCTACAAGTTGCTAACGAGATTTCACAAATTTCAGTATGGTCCGTTATGCCGTAAACCATTTAAATCTGAGCATCCGCGAGTCACATCATGCACTCGACTCACATTGGGTAGTGACACCGGCTTGGTTCCAGTTCCACCAGAGTTCTACTCGGGCTGCTCACAGCTGAGTGCAGAATGAATGGGAGGCTATGGAGCGATCCCCTCAAAATCCACTTTTCTCAGGATATAATTTTTTGTCTAGTAATTTGAATGTGTCATTCGAAAGGGCAGGTATGTTATTTTCATTGTAAGCATGTCAACCTGATAACAGTGGCATTTAGTTCAAAAGACATCTGGACCCAAGTACAGCCTCACAGAGCAGCTAGCACGGCCACAAAGAAACAGTAGATCTTATTTTAAATTTGAGAGGCTGAAACCAGCAAGCGCTTGACATTTTTGATGGATGAGACAACACTAGTGTTGATGTTCCTTTCAAACATAATCAGGTGCATTAAGGCGCCATTATGGTTGTATGTCCCTAGATTGGAAAGAAATATGTAACATGGCTGGCCTTAGCTAGAGAGATAACTTCCTGGAGCTAATAAATTCTTCAGAGACGCTATGAATATTTTCATAGTGTCAATTAAATTAACTGACTGACAAAACTACGTTTTCTTACTTCACACAAGAACACTTACCTCTAAATTTAAACCTGAAAACCAGACTTGACATAAAAGGACATTACAGCTATATTAACTCTATGGAGATACCTTTGGTGTTGTCCTCAGGGTCACTCTCTGTCCCACTGGTCTCCTCTGTTGATTTGAATTAGAGGAGGGAGAGATTAGGGAAAAGCAGAGGAATGGAAAGGACTTGAGGGGCAATAATCAGGTGCAGACAGTCAGCCTTTGTTTCCTAATCAGCAGCTTCGCCTGCTGCAGCTGGCCTGTGTGTACCATCAAAAGCTGGGTATTTCCAGCAAGAGGCTCAACTTAATCTTTTTGAAGTGTTGATGTGAGTGACATCTGTGACAGTTTGAGTGTGTGTGTGTGTGTGTGTGTGTGTGTGTGTGTGTGTGTGTGTGTGTGTGTGTGTGTGTGTGTGTGCGTTTTACCTCGCACTGAGAGTCCCTGGTTCTTTACTCTCTTTCTCCCTCGCTTGTCGTCAAAGATGGTCTCAATCTTGTTGACGTACTGTGTAGTAGAACACACACTCAGGTAACTTGCCAGCCCCATAATTTCACAGCCATTATAGAATCATGATTACAGGGAATCATGGTAAAACAGCCACTAAGAACATAATTACATTATAGATATCCAGCTTTTTTTTTTTAACCTTACATTCCTGCATTCTTCTGTTAATGCTCTGAAACAGCATTTGGTAGTGGACTCAAGTAAACTAAGGCCCTGCATTAATACACAGAGATGGCGCTCAACCCACAAACAGGCCCGTACGTACAGAAATCGAAAACTTATCTTTAAGGAGGACACACAACGCACTGCCACTTGAGGAAGCCAACTTGTATCGAAAGAAAGTAAAAATGCCCTTACTAAGATATTGATACTGTTATTAAGAAGAAAAATACATAATGAGGTGTTATCTCTATGCCCATTTTCATTGTTTAACATGTGATCTAAAAGAGTTTAGGAACTGTATAACATATTCTAAAATGTTATGTTATATTATTACTAATCCGGCTATTTATTTAAAACCATTTGTTAAAAGTTGCATAATGGAAAACAAACAGGTCAACAACAACATCTTGTTGAAATGCCACCTAAAAAAAATCTTAGCTAGAATCCTTTTCTAGTCCTTACCTTTATAGATGTATGCTAATACTGGTTTTATTACTATACCTCATCATTAAAGTTCCTCCCTGTCCATGGTTTTGCTCCTGCCATGAGTTATATGTTCGAATTTATGTTCTGTCCAAATTTAGGAAGTATACATACAGTACATGTTGCTCTACCATTATCTATTTCTTTCAGCGTCCTCTCCTTCCTGCTTAACCAGTCACGCCCCCTTCTATTCCTTCCCACATGACACGTGATACATCATTCAACAGATAACATGCTTGTTGTCTACCAAAGGGCAACATAAAACAACAACATCTCAGTCAACCATTGTGTCCAAATACCATTGTGTCCAAATACAGACTAATGACATTATTCATTTATCGTTTACCTGAGGCGTCCTCTGTACTTTTTGAGTGCTTGCACGCTGGGGTGTAGCTGGTTTTGGAGTGTCTGCAAGTAATTTGGAAGCTGTAAATGTTTGGAACCTCTTCCTCTCCACTTTGCCAGCGTAGCCTTGCAACGTTTGGGGTTTAGGAGGCAGCTGGAAGACAACAAGTGCAGAGTCATCGCTTGGTTTTAAGGAATTTCATGGTATTGATCACATTCTCCATTAGAATCTCAGATTAGGCAGTAATTGATACACCCCTTAACAACTAATGAAAAATACTTCCATAGTTTGAAAATGAGACATAAGTAAATGGTGTATCTTTTTATTTTTACCTTTGGGCCGTGAGGCCGTGCAATAGGGAGACACATGGGAGATAGCTTGACATCCTCATAGGGGTCATCTCTGGTCACTTCACCTGGGGAAGATAAGACAAGCTGACTGGATGATTTGATCAGGAGACAGTTTCACCACACTGAATGCTTGCTTTTAAGAAGGTAATTTATATAAAAGTAAATTAATGATCATTCATTATTATCATTTATGGACACTTCAATGAATATGAATTCAGAAAGAACTGCAACTAACAATCATTTTCATTATCAATATATAATTAACAATATATTTTTTTCTTGATTAATCATTTTGTCCATAAAATGTTAAGAAAAGCTGAAACCCTACGTGTATAATGTTTTGTAAGAACCAAGGCAACGTTGGATTTCTAGTTTTATTCCACCAACTGTCCAAACCCCAAAGTTATCAGTTTGATGTCAGATATAAAAAATAAAAGCACATGTGAGAAGCTGAGACACAATATCTTTCGGCATTGTTGCTTGAAAGCAACAATTAATCCAATTTTCTGTTGATTGACAAATCCACTAATTGTTGCACCTCTAGATGCAGATACTTTTGTTTCACTGTGGTACCACAATTGTCTACTTTCCACCATTGGCGGTTACTTCTGCAATGGCTGACGCAGAAGGCTAAAAAGCAATGGATTTCTTATTATCTGACCTGATTAGTTACAAATCACTATATTGTACGGTTGTGCTCAATCTTGAATCTTGCAACTTTCAAAATATCATAATATTCCAGAAACAGTTAGATCTGTTGGAAACCAGGAGTAGATAAGTCCCCTTGTAAAGGCATTTCTTTTTTCAAATCCTCTTCAATGATTTTTCCTGATTAGGTCACTGGTATCTGTACAACATCACTCTTTAACAGGCTCTGTAATGGTGATAAAATAAGTTCAAAGCGGAGCATTTAAGATTTAGAACTGTATATTTAACCAATGGCAGTCACCAAAGCCTTTATGACTTCCTGTCTTTGTCTCTTTTTAAACAAAACCAGTGCTAAGTTGAGCGTTTTTTTAAATAGATAACAGCTAGACAGTGAGTGTGATGATTAAAAGCTCCAGATGTTAATTGAAAATCAGCTCCACAATGTCTCTGTTTATATCTGACAGGGTATTTGACTTACAAACGATGTCCTCATAAATATTGTCGTCAGAGTAGGCATGGTAAAGGCCTGAGTCTGTTTCCTCGCCTCCCATCGAGCCTTGCTTCTTAGTCAGACGTGCCGCATCCTCGTACTCAAAGGACTTCCTGTGGCAGGGAAGGGAAGGCAGTGAAATCGAGGGGCCTGGCTGCTGCCCTAAAGATAGCCACCATACTATTGTTCACTCTATTGTCTTATTTTTAGTCAGCATTTCACCGCAACATTCCTTATGTTGATATCAAACACAGCAAGACAGTGAGAGTGTGATAAACGTTCATGACAGGATATGACTGAGCATTTGGTACTAACATTCTTTAAAACATATAACAATTAAAAAGAGCATGACCTGATTTAGCTAGAGACAGCAGTTGGCAACATGAAAATGTCATCGTAGCTGTAGCTGTCATAGTAAAAATTAGGTCATTTAGTTAGAGCTAATTTATTATGATCTAGGTCTACAAGTTAAGTTTATGTTTATTTATCTTTCCATGCAATTTGATTTTTTTTTCATAATGCACACACTTGTTAAAACGCACTGATACATGATTTGTGATGCAATACCTAGCCGCATGGAGGAATCGTATGCTGCACAAGAATGACAGCTAATGACTTACTCGGAAGTTGGTAAACAAGGACCCTTCTAGAACTATGCCAACGGTGTGAAGGCATGGAAGGAGTGCTTTGTGTATGTCTTTTTTTGCTAAGCCTTCATTGAATGAGAGAGAATGAGTGTGAGAGGGTGTGTGCGTGCCTGTAGATGATGACCCCGTGGCTGCTGAGGAACTACGCCACATCCAATAGAGAACAATACTGCCTGATATCATGTGACATCACACCTGGATCCCAGCCAACAATTAGACTCTGTCACCTCTACAAAACTTTCCTTAAAGCAGTGCAGATATTTGATAAACTCTCTGTTTCAGCCAGAGTGTGTTAAATGTGCATTTCCTTATTATGTCAGCAGGAGCTGATGATGATTTAGATCAAATAAAACCAGCAAGAAAGTCATTTCTATTTTAATTTTTTGAGTTATTTGTTCTATGCTTTTAGTGCATTGACTCACCTGTTCTTTTTATGCCTTGAAAGCCCATTAGTCTTTGCTGTAGGACATGGAGGAGGTGGGAAGCTAGGTGGGTGGGCTACCCTCCTGGTCCTCACGTTTGGGTAGTTATGAGGGGATCTGCTGTCCCGCCACAATGTGTGCCCCGTGTTGTTGCTGTTGGCTCCCTGATACTGGAATGTCCGCAGAGGTTTGGGAGGAGGCTGAGCTTCTCCTGAAGACTCCCTGCCTTTCTCCCAGAGCATTCTGTCCCCTTCAAGCTTACGCCAGAAACCCCGTGAAGTGTAGAAGTTTCCAGCAGGCATGTTGTCTTCTTGGTCATGAGGTGATAGAGGTAGAAGTTTAGAAACTACTTCAACACCTAAGATGTGATCCGTTTTTTGATCGCCATTGGCAGTGAAAATCTGTTTACCTATAGATTCAGCCGTGATAGCCTCTACTTTGGGAGACGCAAACATCTGTGCTGCAAGTGGTTTATTTCCTGGCGTTGTGGTTAAAAATTCAGTGGGACATTTCTGCAGAGGTTCTGACTTCCTACCAACCACACAATGTCCAGCTTGTGCTAGGGATTCCCGAAAATCCAAACCCAAACTATTTGATTTTGAGAGGCTGGGTTTTGCGTGAAGCCCACCCCTTGATCCCTCGTTGGAACATTCGTTGCCCAGGACATCTCCAGATAAAGTTCGGGATACAGTCGGAGGATGGGCTTTTACCCCGGCATCCTTGTTGCTGCCCTGCTGATTCCGACCTTCCCACTGGGAGATCTTCTCCCTGATGTTAATGCCCTTCTTGTGAGGAGGTGGTCTTCCTGACTGGCGGCCCTGCCAAGCCACAGTGGTCCCTTTCTGCAGGTGATCAACTTCACCACCCCCTCGCCTGCCCTGCTCCTGCCTCAGAGCCAGCATGTTGAGAGTGGGCAAGTGAATGCATCAGGGATTTCTTTAAAAAGACAGACAGGCAAAGCCCTGTAATCTGTTGTCAATTAATCCAGAAATTATACGCTAAAGCAGGAGCACCAAAAGATGTATGGTTGTAACTAATCCTTTAGTTCTTTATGAGTCTTCTTGCGCTAGCAGAGTGTAATTTCCCCCTTGGCTCTTTGTAAACAACCTGAAAAGAAGACAAAACACAAAAATCACTCATCAATCACTGCACTTAAAATCAAGTCTAGACAGCACACCGCAGGGTCAAGGAATACTGAGACAGGAGGACACAGTTACTTCTGAAACAGCACACATCTGAAGCTGTTTACAACTTCTAGGAAGGGACAGAGAGATGGTCAGGCATGACAGGCCCCTGTCAAGGTCGTTTTCCAAAAATAAGTCCAGTAAGAAGAAAAGACAGTGATAGGAACAAGGTTCCCGCAGATTTCAGCTGCTGTGTGTCTGTTCCTTGAGCCGCCCCAACCCTCCTTTTATCCCCATTGGAATTCTGTCTTCTCTGTAGCGGTCATCCTTAACGGCATAGCTGGCCAAATACGGAAATACGCACAATGACATAAAAACAAAGCATTACTAATGTAATCTAGCATTCTTTATCTAAAAGCGTCTTCTCGATGATGGGTAAGAATACACTTTTTAGGTGATTTTTAAAGAGCTTTAGAGGCAAAAAAACACATGATTCTCAAAGCAAACATAAAAAGCAAGTGACAATTACGTGAATGATTGAAAACATTTTAACCACGCCTATCTATGCAGTGGAATAAAGCTCCTCAAATGGTTAAGCTATTGATCAGACACAAGAGAGCAGATATGTGGTGAAGATAAAAACACAGAGGACTAAAGACTCAGATTAACCCATTTCTTTCTTTCTTGGCTAGAATCTATTATCTTGCTCCCTCTCACCAAATCCTATCAAACATTGACAGTTGATGTAAAGTTCTACAGCCACATCCACCCTGACTCTTATTCCCTGAGTCAACATCAATGCAGTCACTGTACACTCTTGTACAGCAGTTCCTGGCTTGCTGGAACCAAACCATATGGACACGTTGCACATTAGGACCGAGGCTGAGAGAATGTGGAGAAGGAGAGACATGGTAAAATTCCACTGCACAGCTCATGATCATATTAACGCGATGAGCTGCATTCCTGCAGAACTGTACAAGAGAGGGGGGGCGGGGAATAAATTGAACCAGAGACAGTCGGTCAGTCAATCAGTCTCGCAAGTGACGCCTTTGTTTAGCTTGACCTAAATCAAATGTATGTGTGCACTGGAATGCTGCTCAATCACTGCCAGACCACGCCATGACAATGCGACTCCCAAACTGACCCACTTGCATTATTTGTCTGTGTGCGGTATGTTGTACAGGAAGGCATGAGTTGCACTTCCTGAGATGCAGGAAGAAGGATCAGCAGACTGTCCATAATTATGGGTTCAGAGAGATTTGCACCCAGTTGAAACCACTGATTTGAGCTATATTTGAGTCATCTATGTTAAAACCCTGTGATGGTAATCAAACATTGTCTTTGAAATACAGAAATATACCAGCTACCGGCCGGTTACAATAACAGTAACATTTGTAAACATGTCTAAAATAGTTAGCTCACCCCTTTCCCATGATATAAAGTTAAAATCAAATTATATTATTTCAAGTCAGGCACACCATGAGGTGCTACAGTGGCTTGCATAAGTTTACCCACCCATGCTAAAGTTGATTAAAAAGAGGAATAGGCATGGGGAACTTTCCATAAGATCATTTCTCAATAAAAATTAAACCAGCTATTAAGCTAACTGAAATAAAACCATGCCAATCTCTGTGTATGGTGAAGTGTATGTGATGATGTGGGGTTATTTTAATTCCAAAGGCCTAGAGAACTTTATCAGGATGCATAGTATCCTGGATCCATGAAATCACTGGCATTTAAAAATAAAACATCATCCAGCCTCTATTGGAAATTAATATTTGGGGGTGTATGCTTATGCCCCCTGCATTTCAAGGAAGATTACTTATTTATTTATTTACAATACATTATTCATTCACAAAGAAACTTGATGTCCTTAAAAGGTTGGATTTTCCATACAAATTTGAATTAAGACATTTAGATCAATTTCCAAAAGATGTTTTTTTTATTCCTCTTTAGCATGGGTGTGTAAACTTATGCAAGCCACTGTATCAGGTGACAAAGCCAGTCATAATCAACTTCACTGACATGTATTAAGCTGTCAACTCTGCAGAAAGGTATATTGTAATTTCTAGCAAAACTCACTGACTCATCTACATAGAAACCAGACAGAAGGCAACCCATTTAGCTCATGTACCCTGTCATCACGCCCTCAGAAGTGTGCATGCCACAACATGCTGTAGGTGAGGTATTGTGTGACTGTGGCATAGCAGTGACAGTTGCTAGAATAAAAGAAAAATGTGGGTTTGCTAAATGCCAGCATAAAAAGGACACACCAAGATTAAGTGCCTGAAAATGACTGATCCATCACCAGCCACCAGAACAGTTTGTGTGCAACCAAACATTAATTATGACAGTGCCAGTGAAAGAGTGATAGACCACTTTAACATGACAAGTTCCATCATTTGTTGACATTTGTTGTCTCCACATTCTTCCATAAATTTAGACCAAGACAGCTATTCTATCAAAAATGTACACAAATGTGTCATCAAATTGAAGAGCTTTTTAAAAAATGAATGCAAATCAATTCATGTACAGTGATCCTTGTTCTGATTAAACCCATTCTCTGAGGGGATTAGTGGAATACATCATGTATGATTTCAGTTATGGTCAGTTATTCATAAACTCAACTGCTTTTTATACATTTGACAACACCTGCAGAGGATTTCCATGTAGTAGCTGTACTCTGCATTAAGGTCCAATGACCTTAGCTAAGTCTGCGAGCTGAATTGCTCGATTAATTCCTGTTATTGCTGTTTATTGTGTTTATATAAATCAATAACTTACCTGCAGTACAAAGTACAACAGGGATACATCTAGGAGAACAGAAGAACTTGCCCTCGCTTTGTTATAGAAAGAAAATATATTCCCAAACATTCTTCAAAACTACAGCTATACATTTGAAATAGTCTTTATTACTGAAACTCCCTAATTTATGGAAATAAACGTAATAACTCCCCTGACTCATAAATATCTACCCTGTAGTTTGGCCTTTACGAAAGGCCGAAATAAGTAACTAACTGATATTGACTACAGTATATGGTTTACATTGCTCGCCGATACCAGCTGGTTAAACTTCTTCAGTTGTCTGTTGCGGTAACGTTACAGGATAGCCTAACGGTATGGGTTCATCCTTTGAAGATTTAAATTGGACGAAAAAGTAAATGACCGTGTTAGCTATTGGAGGCATGCCGAATTGAACACGTTGACTTATTGATTAAAAAATTTGCCTGATACTTAAATTGAAAAATAACTCCAACTTTTCACTTTATGGGAGAAAAACAGCAAGGAAAAAAGCAACTGGGTAACGTAAACTTGAATGCAGCAACATACTCTTGTTACGTCAACGCATTTATTGCTAGCTAGCGTCAACTAGAAGAGAAAGACACTAGCTAGTCACAAGAGTTGTGGGAGATGTTATTAGAACAGTACTACTACTACCATAAATCCACATGGAAATGTTTTAAACTAGCTACTGGTCTCGTGACTTACCCTCGTCGTTGATAATGGGATAAATAATGAGCTACACGTATGTGCATTCTTCATTTTCTTTCGACAAAATGAAAAACAAAATAAAATCCGAGTAGCGTTGCACTCGATCACATCGTTCGAATCGAGGAGAGGATGATGTTAGCAGACTGAATATGTCCAGGCGTCAGTAATTGGTAACTTATTAGGAAATTTACTATAAAGAGGAATCAAAACTTGTCCGCTTATACAATAACTACACATAACAACAAAGAAAGTGTACATAGAATAGAGAAAAGTAATGCAGAACTCCTGGCCCTCCTTCTCAGGACATTTTAGCTACGTCAAGATAACCATGAAATATAAGACTTCCGGTTAAAACTTCCAAAATAAAGTCGTTCATTTAAAACCGTAAAAATGTTTCACTTTTCAGAGTGAAAATTACACAAAATGTTGTACACTCACAATAAAAAGCTTCGTTTTTGTCTTCTTTCCATTTATTTGTTTTGTTAACATATTATCTGTTGGCGCCCATTTGTTCCTTGGTTTGGTCGGTAATAAAGCATGGCATTGGTGTAAATGCGTGTCTTTGTACTAATAAATGCCAATGAATAACTTGTTAACAAGAGTTTAAATTTCACTTTGGATATGACAATCCGTTTATTTAAAATAAACACACCTAATCAAACAAAATAACTGCTCTTCTTCAATCTTGCCACGTCATCATACACTTAACCACGGTCAAAAAAAACAACAGTGACCTTGCTGTGCGCAACACAGCTGAACCAATTAGGCCACATTTAAATAAACTTTTTCACCTCTAGCGTCACACGCTGGTCACCAATGAAATGGCTCCACCATTGTCAGTGTTATCTTCTTAAATATTTTAAAGGCAAATGTAGGCTACTTTCATTAAAAACTTCAGTGGGTGTGTGCTATGCTGGTTTATTGTTTCAATGTGTGAATATGACCTGTCACTGAAGTTTGGATCCACCAAAAATCCCTTTGCCAAGAGGGGAGGAAGAGGAAGAAGTGGCAGAACAGGTGTGTGTATTCCAATCTACTGGTAGGTCTTTGTGCATAGAGTAGTATCTCAGTAATCAATTGCTATGGACTACACAGTGGACCAATTCAAAGTAAATCCACACTGTTTGGGGTTTTTGAAAATAGTGGTTGACATGTTTTGTTTTTTTGTAAGTCGGAGGAAATATCAGCCTAACGTTGCCCCAAACTGATCTGCACACCTATACTTTGCCCACTTCTTTCAAGTCATTTTTTTTAGAGATTCAATTCATTGTAGACTCATTCCACATATCTGTCTTATTTCTAACTTAGCTACACCAATTTTCTAGGCAAGTCATTTGACTTCCTGTTTTACTCAAGGTATTTCTTTCGAGCTTGACGCGGAGTGAATGTGAGAAAGTTTGGTTGAATCCTCCCGAGCCAAAAGAGACGACGTCATCCCATCAACCGCTGCAGCTGTCAACGATGAAGAAATACTGTTGTCTTCAATTGTCCTGGGAAATATAGGTACTCAGTTATGAGCTGCACCTGCTCTACTCCACGAGTTAATATATATAACTTGGACTTTACTTTCATTTATAAAGTACCAAGATGTTATATCGTGGCGCATGAAAGTGATGGACAGAGTTGGAACTGTTGTGAGCACCCATTTGTTTATTCAGTTCGCCTGACTCCAACTAATGTCAAAGGCTAAGAAATTTCTATTTGGCAGCAATACCAGAATTGTGAAACCCACTTTAATAATCTATAGCCTACAATGGACCGGAGCAGACTCAGAGCATAGTCTACATAATTGTTCAGTTTTTTCAGGTAGCCTAAATCGTAGACCACAACACTATAAGCTAAAGGTAGGATATTAGTAGTATTAAAATACTAGTCTTTTACAACCCCTGTAATTTTGTCCTTTAGACTTTCAAAGAAACCCTAAACTTCATCATCCATGGAACAAGGTCTATTTGTGAACACTATCCAGCTAATAAACAGCAAATGTTGACTTTGCCATCCCAGTTTTGAAGTTGTGTGTCCTCAAGGGAAATGGTAGACATTGTGGGAAATGGTAGACATCATGAAGGCTCTGTCAATAACTAATGGTAAAAGTGATGCATTATGCAACAATTCAGCATTAATAACTTAATTAAATATGCATGACTGACGCACATTTTCTTTCCTTTATTCTGCTGATACAGCTAAATGTCTCTTCAGCTAAACTTCTAAAGGAAACAGCCATCAGAAAACTACTTTTGGTACACAGTGTAAAATAAACAAGGTTCCAAATAAGAGGGCATATTAAGTCTCATTTACAACTCACAGGTCAGTTTATGAGTAGCACTTTGCCCTATCATCAAATCAATACAACTAGACAACATCCTGCTGTCAAGTTAACAATGTTGCAATGTAATACTGATAATATTTCAAAATCCATCAATGGGGTAGCTACCACACAAAAGGCACTTTTTAATTCAGATTTTATTTCCTTTCATTCTTATACATGTTGTTTCTCCTCGTGGAATACATAGACTGCAGTTTACAAGTCAACTGGACATTGTGTTCAGATGTTATAGAGTCATGACATTTAGAAAAAAGTTTTTTCCTCTAAAGGAGAGAACATCAGGGTGTTAGAAGGTGAGTTTTTTTATGATTCAATTGTTTAAGAGTTACTGTGAGAGAAAAAAATTTGAAAACTTTTCACAATAGAGATGAGTTTTATTGGGTGTTAGTGGGATTTGAGTGTTTACTCAGGCTTTAAACCCTCCTTGATGAGGTTGAGCTCATAGCACAGGGTCTCGTAGCGATATGCCATACGGATCTGAGCCACATTGGTCTTACGGATGTCGTTGCCCTCTGGACCCTCCTTCAAGTAGTCTTTACCCAGGAAGTGGATCTTCTCCTGGAACAAAGAAGACAGCCACAAGCATGCGTCTCAATGTGGAACATGATGTGTAATCTCTTTGATTTAAGAGCAGCCTGTACACGGTGAGGATAGAATCTGGGTGTCTTTGAGAGGATTTAACATTAAGCTTTTATGCCAAGAAACATATGTACAATTACTGTTTTGCACAAAAAATCTTGCCGATATAAAAAAGAAAGACAAATCTTAGGGGCAATTATATTTACCCTTACAAGTTGTCCTCGGGTCAAATTTGACCCAAAGTTTCAATTTTTTTGAAAGTTGGGTTTTCTTTCATCCAAATTGTCGAAGAAAATAAAGTGGATGATTCCCTACAATGCTCTTCACAGGCAGAATACATTATCCGTTCACTATTTTCATTTGGTGTTTTATTAAATTTTATAGCATTTGAAAAAAATGTTAAAAGAACACTGAGAAAAGTGACAAAAAAGTCAGATTGTTGTTTTTTTTAAGTGCAGAAAGAATAAAGAAAAACATCGCAAAAAAGCGTCAAACACAATTGAGAAAAGCAACAAAAGTGTTTCAAAAAGTGACAAAAACATCAAGAAAAGTGACAAAAGTGTTGCAAAAGCACCAAACATTGAAAAAAAAAATGTTTAAATTTTATATTTTGACTCGGAAAACCAAAAAAATGTATGGTCGACGGGAAGACATCAAAAGGGTTAAATGTGTTAAAAAGTCCACATAGCATTACCACATGAAAAGCTCTTTATCAAGTGTGTTACCTCATGAGACAAGGCGCTCTGCAGAACACTGCTCCTGGAGATCTCACACATGTCGCAGGTACTGAGCTTGAAGACCTGGGCTGCAATGGCGTACTCTTCCATCAGGGGTTCCTGTGAAGATAAAGGCCAAAACTTGCACTCTCACTACTGTACTTCAAGTTACAGAGGCTCAAAAGAGACCTTGTAGACACAGCTCCCACCAGCTATAGTACACACGTTTGTGATTTTGATTTATTTGTAGTATGTGTATATGCAATTCACTTTCATGCTCTGAATGGCATAAAACTAGTTTATATGCTTACAATGCATGTTCATGCATTGAATGAACATACGTTGTAAGCATAAAAATTTGAGTGTGCTTTATATGTCTTTGCCTGTACAATGTGAATAGAAAAAATAAATGCATTCATCTCTAGATGTATTATGATACTCGTAATACACAGCACAGTATGCACCATTGCCCACTATCTCCATGTGCTCAGACCTTGGTGTAGTGGAACTGCATGGGGTCGTCAGTGGACAGAGAAACCACAAGGCCTTTCTTGTGGAACTCCAGCAGCGGGTTCTTGGCGTATTCCAGGAACAGGCTGTTGTTGCTGAGAGGTGACATGGCGATAGGAATCTGGGTCAGGAAGTACAGGTACTGCAGCACAGGACTCTGGTGGTGGAAGATTGATAGATATGATCAGTTTACAAGATCCGGTTCAGTCAACTTACAAAATTAGTTGTCAAGGCCTGGAATTTTGACAGGTTTTTCTTATTTTTATTTTTGACAATAAAGCAGGCAGAACCAGCCATAAGTAATGTATCAACTGCATTACTCATATGGTAACTCTCAAAGATTGCACTTTACATAATTATCTATGCAATAGTCCAGATATGCCCTTACAAACTTTCTGAAGAAACCTTAAATCAGTTAAAGATAACTCAATAGCATTACAGATAAGACCTGAAGGTTAGTACAACATGCTGAGGAAGATCCAGTATAACACCCACTTAGATCCAGATTTCAAACATTTTGCCTAAAAAGTATTTGGACCATATGGGACCTCTTTGAGAATTGGATCTTTATGCCCTTTAATCAGATGTAAAATATGATATTTCAGGGAGAACTTCTATTAGGACTTTCAGATAAGAGATTATATCATGAAAAACCTTGTTAATTAGTTGTAATACCTCCAGTTTTTTGTGTGTGGAAGCTTGAACAGACATTGGAGAGGGAACTGGGTGTAGAGATTACAGATATGTAGGAAGATTATTGAACTAGACAAAAAAGCTGTAATCGGAGTAGCTCAAACAACTCACAATATTACACAACAAGCGTTCATCGCCTGATCATCTTTCCACATTTAGTGCCGGCACCTCTCTATTGCATTATTGCAAAACAATTACTGGTAGAGTTACACAATGTCTAAGCTTGCAGATGACAAACAATTGTGAAAATGCCCTGTATACACTGAACAAACAAAAGAAACTGAGCTTGAATTCACATTGCATTATTTTTTTTCTTGGTATTCCTAGCATGCACGTAACTAATGTACATCTCAGAAAATGAAATGTCTTGAAACGTATTTTGATTCAATGGATCTCACAATCTCTGCTTATTGTAGGACAACAATAATGGAGCATATTTCACTTCCGGACTTGAGACTGATGCATTCAAAGACAACAAAAAAAACAAAAACTTTCAACTTCCAGCTATGGTGGTTGTAGAGAATGTTGCTCAGCTGAACGGAGTTTTAATTCCAGTTCTTTAAAAAAAAATTCATTTCATATATCATGTTTAGTTTCTTATTGGTACATTAAATGTTGTCTTTCATCTACTGTGCTTTGTTTTTTGTCTTCCTTTTTTTTATAAGAATAAAACAAAACAGTAAACACATTTTGATAAAGTAATGTTTGCTTTACTGTGATTATTATTATTATATTTAATAGTATATATTATTATACTGTATACTTCAACACTGTAATTGTGTTGTTGACTACAGAGCTGTCTCTGGCTGGCTGGCTTCCCATTCAACAACAAAGGTATCATTTCATGTATTATCTGCTCACAAGCAAACCTCTAAGATTTGATTCTATCCTAGATTGTTAGAGTATTTGATGATGTATACTACATTGACAATAATATATAAATTCCAATCCAGTGAAGAAAATAAAGCACATGTATTTTAATCTTCTTCTCTTATGACTGTTATGCATATATACTGTGTGTATAATAAACTTCTGGTCCCTTTAAAGAACACAGTCTGACACCTTGTATGTGACTGTATATATGAGTGCAGTAAGTGAAGAGCGGACTGACCTTCTTGAGATTGAGGCCGTGAGAGATGTTGTCAGCAGTCATGAAGGCAGCCAGCAGATGGGTGATGGCACCAGCCTCACCACAGTGAGGCCTGAATGTGAATGTATTCATCCCCCTCTGTCTGGAAACCAGAAGATATACAAGTATTATACTATGGAAAGGACACATGTATGCCGTTGTAATTGCAGGGAAAATCGATTAAAACACGGTTAAAACGACAAATGTGTGCGCACAGACACAAGGTCACTGACCTGCGGAGCTGGTTGAGCACAGCGATGTTGGCATACATGTAGTAGATGTAGTAGGTGTAGGAGGGGTTCTTGTTGTGGTCCCACTCCTGTGGTTTGGGGCTCTTAGTGCTGAACATATGACCACTGTGCTTGGACTCATCGTCCACGCTGTCGAAACCTGTCACCTACACACCAGGAAGCAAATGGTTAATCATACAGGGAACAGAGGCTTCTCTTCTGGAGGTTGTCCTTGGGTCTTTAGACAAAGATAACTGTGAGAAATGGGTTGCCGTCCTTCAGGTATGACTACATTTCAGCAGACATTTGTGGTCTATTAATTTGCTATCCACACGTCTGGACATGTCAACTTTGTCTTGTTAACATGTCTCAGGTACATGTTATGTCATTTATACCACCACTACATCCTTAAGGGACTGTACGAAAATGATCATGGGAGAAGGTGGGGTTATTTTTTGCTAAAGAGACGGTAGTGTAATGTTTTTTGGAAAAGCAGGGGAGGGCCATTTATTTTTTTCTTACTACGTATTTTGATCTTATTTTGTAAATATATATAATTTTGATTATAAAAAAGCTACATCAAAATGATTTTTTTATGTGTTTCACTGAGGTGAAGTTGAAGATAATATTCAATTCCCTTATATTTCACTATTATCTTTGACAGAAATACATTATCTTTAGATATTTTGGGAGGGTAATGCAGTTCCGAAGAAAATATTTATAATGCTGCTGAGGGTTATTTTCAACTAAATAAACACAAATAAACACAAATTTCTACCCAATTAACCTTTAATACAGTCCCTAATTCATGCCAGGGAAATCTGTCCAAGGTTTGATTTGGTATCTTGTTATGTCTGAATTGTTACGATCATCCCAGTGACCTACAGTGAACGTTTTTTGTGACTGTTTGCGACTCACGTGCTGGAGGAAGATGCTGAGCTCCGGGTTGGTTTGTGGGTCGATAGTGGCCTGGAACGCAGGAAGGAAAATGTTCTCCAACATCTTTCCAAAGTGGGGCACAAAGTCCCTGCTTCTGAAAATGTCACTAAGATAGAAGAGGGACAAGACAGATTCATTAAAATATTAATTGTAATCATCTTTCTAGCCATTCTTTCACACATTTTGAGCATATTTTCAAGCTTACATGGGAGAAACTATAACTGATCCACAACAGGACATTTACTTCCCCCTCTGTCTAACAGTAGGTTAAAAATGGGTAAAAGAGAGAACCCAAGAAAGATTACAAACTTACTAGATCCTGGGTACTTGAATCATCCATTTAAGGTTTGGGGAGTAGACTCTGTGCTTGACAAACCAGCTGGAGAGTTTATGCCACTCGTTGGGGTTGCAGCCATAGATGGACAGACGCGGCTCTGCATACTGGTACTTGGCATCCTCCAGGTCACTGGCAACTTCCTGGTTCACACAAAGGTCAAATCAGGCTTAGATAACAAGATGTTCAGTACATGATAGATAATCCATGTGGAAAATTGATAGGCTGCTAAATAGACAACAGAACAGTCAATCATCAATCACACCAACATTTACCATAACTGATGTGTATAATGTATGTGTATTGTTTAATCTTTGTCACCTTTTTGTTACACACTATCTTCACACCAAAAACTAATTTGTGATCTGTGATGTTTTTTCTCTATTCGTTTTTTTTTATTATATAGAAACTAACCTTTATGATGGTGGCAAAGTACTCTCCACTGATGTGGTTCTCTGTCTTCATGTACAAATCACGCAGCTCACTGGCTCCTACAGGGTTGTACTTGGCGTTGAACTTATCGAAACGCTGGAAGGTTTGTCTTCCCTTCAGAGTCACAACAAAGAGAAAAGAAAAGAGATTTAGATCACGGAAATTCGACTGAGGGGATGGGACAACGGCGATGATTCATTCGAAATACAAATGTTGCAATGATGGCTTTAAATAAAAGAAAATGTGAATCTTTAAGTAGGCGTTATCCAAAAGAAGTGAATAAGGAAATTACATTTTAAAGATGTCCCTTAAATTTAGTTTAAATTTTGATAATTTTTAAAGTCATATATTTATTGCATTGTCTACCAGTATATACAATCCAACAATTACGACAAAAACCTAACATAAAACCTTTAACTGTTGTTCCCAGCTACTTTTTTGTTCTGAAACTCCTCACTATAGGTGTACTTACAATAAGAAAATCAATACCACTTGGATGCTTTGTAACACAGTTAGGGTTATTCTTGTACATGGTTATTCAATTGGAAGCTACGTCTGTTCATATTTAAAGCCACAAATACTCCAACAAGGGAGTTACGTACAGCGTGCACATCCAGGGAGTCCACAGTGAGGTCATAAGGGTGCAGGTTAAGGGACTCGAAGAGCTCCTTCATGGTGACCTCTTTCCCCTTAAGTTTGTGCACGACACGGTCAGCGTCAACGCGATAAGACTTCTTGATGAAGCGCAGCAAGTGCTTCTGGTTCATGCAGGCGGCAGCGTGGATGTGGGTGTCCACCTAAAATGTCAGAGAAAAGACATGATGAATAGTGGATCACAGGTGATGGGTTTTTGTGATGTAATAACTCTGCTTGGTCACAGGAGGGAGCTAAAGACACACCCAAGTTGCATGGCAGAGGCAATTGAGGACAAGGACTGCATACTAAGTGGGAAATATAAGTTTAAAATTCAGATGTATAGATACTCATAATTTACATATGAATGTATTTGAAGTACATGATAAAACCTAATTTGTAAAAACGTTTTAGTACACTGGCAATGTTGATTGTGACTCTTTAATTGCTTTTTCTGTATATTTCTGTATTAACATGTGTGCTTTGACATAACACCAGACACTCATTCAATTTGACTATTAAAAGAAATTTTAAGATCTCCAGTACATTCCCCTCCATTAGAGTCAATGTAAAGATTTTCAGATCAGTCAATGGAGGTACAACGCAATGATTGCACTTTATTTTACATATACACAGTTTTCCTTAAAACACAATCTCTGTGGAAACTGCGCCCATAGTACATGCATTGTTGTTACATCCCTCCACATTAAAATGTAAAAGTTGATATACTTCTTTTTTATTCAGCTCTTGTTTTCCAAAGCTAAATTTTAAGCCGTTTCCATGCTAAATTATTTTTATGGTTACCTTCCTGCAGTTGTAGAAGTCTCTGTGGGGGTTCAACTTAAGCTCCTTCATCTCCTCCATTTCATTCAGCATCTCATGCACATTGAACTTGGACATCAGGAACTTCAGGCGGCGGTGAGTGTAAGTCTTACTGCAAAGTGAATGGGAGCATATCAATACATGAGCTGCACTGTGACAGACCAATGGACATACTTCATAATTGTTAAGAATAGGAATATGTTGATTTGAAGTGCCTTGTCATTGTTATTTGTTGACCTTTTCTTGCGCCCATGTGTGGATCCCCAGGGCCACACACATAGAACTTAAATTACTTAACAGTCAGTCAACTCTGGGGTCATCCACATGACATCATTTTGAAAGATCTGGGTTGTACAAAAATTGGATACGAGTACAATTCTGGAGCGACAATGGACATATAACTGAGATATTTCAATTCTAAAATTAAGACTTCAATGGACTCACGTCGGGCCCTGTGCAATGAGAGCAATAAGGAAGTTCATGTCATCGATGAAGGTGTTGTAGTCGGGGCAGGGCAGGTCTTTGGGCTGATGTTTGTCAGCAGCTGCAGCATCGTTGTACACATAGATGACACCATCCTTCATACGAGCAACATATCCCAGATTCTTTGGCAGGATCTTGGTATCAAAGGGATCTTCACCCTTCTTTGGAGGAGATGTGAAGACTGACAGACAGATGTAACATACACATTTAGGGTACTGAAAACATATTGCATTGGCTCATTTATGTAAACCCCATCACCCTAGTGAGCCTCAACTCCTGTTCTTCTCACCTGGCTGCAACTGATCTTCAACTTTGAAGGTTTCCCCCTCAATCTCACGCATGTACTGGGAGGCCGTCCGTGGGAAGCGCTGGAAGGCCAGCCTCATGTATTTCTCTCTGATGGTCAAGGCACGATACAGACCCTTACAGGACAGCTCAAAGTCATCCATGGTGACCTGAATAGCAGATATAAAAGATGTTACAGATTCATCAGTTACCTGCAAAAACAGCTCTGCAAAACCTCCAATAACATGCAGCTATGGCAACATTTAGGACATTCCTTTCTAACACAAAATGATCCACCACCAGCTTTACACTAAAGCAAAAGCCTTAATACCTGATTTAATTAATGATTTATCTTTGTTTGATGGAACAGGTGGCGGCTCGATTGTCAGTTAATGAATCCTGATGAACGGGAGGTTTTGAGTAGGCTAAAGCAGAAATAACGATCAGCTCCTTGAAAATGTTTCTTTCCCTGCATGCCAAACCCACTATTATAAAACCTAAACTTAAACCCAGATGAGCTCCATTCATGGGCCTCTGTGAGAGGGAGGCCATGTGATGGGGGGGTCAAAGGGTACAGATGATCCCGGCATTAGGCCAAGGAGAGGCCCATGCAAATGTCTAAGGTGGTGAAGTGGGTATGGATGGGGGGCCCACTGTAAGTTGGAAAATGTTGTCCCCCTGTCCACATTTGCTGATGGCAGGCCTGAGTCTCCTGACACATATACCTGTCAAAGAAATTCAAAATCTACATCCACATCAACTTCTAACCATCATAAAGGATGGTATTCCATACATTTAACAAAGTCAAAAAATGTTAAATTTTTAGATGAGGAGTATTATAAAAACAAATACTCAAATTTGTTTTTGTTTTCAGAAATTAAGGAAACTTTAAAATAAATAAAAACATTTTCACAGTGAAGCCCTCATAGTATCAACATTCAATAAGTTTGATTGCTATTTACTGTGATGATTTTATTTATTTATTTTATATATCTAGGTAAGTTTAAAAAGGTGGCTGATAGTCAAGATGTTTTTTAAAGACAACAAAAGTAGGCTAGGGAATTTGAATTTGGAAACTTGAAATGAATAAGTGGAAAGTGAGCAATACCCCGGAGGCGTAGTCTCCAATGATGGCCACTCTCTGGAAGTCAGGCACTTCCAGGTAGGTGGGTGTGTCCACCCCCACTGACACTATAGAGGTAGCGGCTGCCTGAGCACCAGCAACAGGCACAGCCATTGTGCAGGAGCGCTGGTGCCTCTTGCTGTGGATAAGGAGGGGTGATGTTTAATGGTTGGCTTCATCCATTGTCAACATTTCTGAAATGTTTTTTTGGGAAAGCCAGACAAGTTTTGTCTGGGAAACGGACAAATCTGTGAGCTCACATTTATTTGCTCTGGCATTATTTAGCTGTGCCACAAGCATAAACTGGCAATACATAATCTCCTGCCTCTCACCGTTTCTCAGCATCATCATCAGTGTGCAGATGGTGGGCCATCTCATGGTGCATGATGGGACAGTCCTCAGCCACATCAAACATTGAGATTTCATCACGGATGTCCTCGTCCTTGGTGTCCGATGCAAAGACCTGTTCCGCGAAGGCCCGCATCTTGTCATCGGTCTCTGTCATGCACAGCAAAAGGTTTATTCCATTAGGTGAAATGCATTTTGCTCCCATCATCACCATACAGCACTTAACTAAACAGGCTGTGGCTATGAGGCGAGCCGCAAACAGAATTTCTTGACTGCTAACGTATACTGCATGAATATGACGCGATAAAGGCACATACATTACCTGCACATGCAGTGTATACATGACCAAAGATTGACTCAGCCACTACAAGTCTTCAACACCAGCTTGGTCCCATGCACCTAGAGGAACTACAGCGAAGTAGCACTGACATACACTGTTTTGTACACTGAACAAATATGGATACAAGATGGTAAAGCCTTTTAAAATGTATGTTTTTAACTCCAGACCCAGTTTACTTGTCATCTCTTGTTGTACATTTAGCATACTATTATTGTTTGCATCCCATTGGTCTGGATGTAAGTGGCTTAACACGGATGTAAGTGAGATCATTTTGATTGGAAATTTTGAATTATGTTGAAAAATGACAGGAAAAAGGGTCAAGGTTCATGATGACTGGAGTTATGAACCAAGATATGAAGAACAACAGTTCTTCAACAAGTGTTCATAAGAAACACAATGACACAATGATACACAGCATGAGTGGCAGAACTTGATGTCCATCTACTCTCAAGATCAAACTTGAACTGTTACATGCACTTACTAGCCAAGAGGCAAGGCTTTCTGCTTCAAGACAACAACTCCAGTATCACACATAGCCTATGACTAAAGAGATTTCCTGTTCTTTGTCTCACCCTCCATACTTACTCTGAGGACCTGATAATGCCCAGCAAGAAAGTAGCACCAACCGGAATATAACCCAAAAAGAGAGTTTTAGAAAAAACAAAGGTTAGAAAGGTGTTAAGATGACAAACAAACAGAACCCGTTTCCTTTGTTTTACAGTATGTGCATGACAAAATGTAACTGCCAAAGTTATGAATACATTACATGACACTTTAGGAACTGTAAGACTGAACTATAACATTTATCAGTTAGGGCTGGTTGATATGACAGTATATCCTCAAAACAATATACAAAATGTCTATTGTGTAGGTTTTTTCCTATATCATTTCTATCACAATGTCAAAAAATCTGCTGCAAAACTGATTTTTGGCACTATGGAAAAAATTTCCATTCTTTCATGTTATGTTGATGTTGAAACAAATGCTTATAACTTTTCATTTACCATTTATTCATTTTCACAGAAGTATATTAAATAGGCTTTACCATGTGGTTATTTCAAATAGACCAGAAGACTTGCTATATTGTGATACATATTGTTTTTGAGATATGAAATGACTTCTATTAAGATGATACATTTTGGCCAATATCGCCCAGCCCTGTTATCAGTAACTGACAAAATAGAGTACAGTTTAGAAACGCATGCAGATGAAATGAAATATTAGACCAGTGCATTCACTCTATGGTGAATGGATAAGTGGGATTAATTTAACATGACTGTTAAATTAAATTTAAAGTTACTTTTGAAATAACATTAGCTGGACAAAGGATTGGTAATTGCATCTTCATGACACATGCAAAGATGTTCCCAGTGCTCCCATTGAAGCAACACATTAGGAATCAAATATGCAGGATACCTTTGTAATGTGATTTAATCACTACACTGCTGCCATTTCTAAACATCTCTCTGCAGATAAAGATGTATTTCCTGTGTCTGCATGGCATTCCGTTAATGGCTCAAACAAGTCTGAATGTCCAAATTGGTCTTGGTTGTGTGCTGCTTTGCTAACATTCTTACGGTGGAAGAGTCATTGAGCTACCTGGGAAAAGTCATTTATTAATTTAACTGTTCACATTCAGTTCAGTTTTAAAGAGGATGTTCTGTTTGTAATGCAACACACTATATTACGAATAGTATAAAGACAGTACAATGAACCGAAAAACTGATAATGAATGTGAACAATAGATTAATAAATGGTCATAAACTCCTTTTCATGTTATTCCATTGCTTTTCATTTCATGTGGAATAAACAACTAGGTTGCATTCAAATGCACTTTTGAGAAAGAATGTTTGGAGATGTGACTGTCTCACAGCTATACAGTAAACCATGCATGTGAAATGCTTCACATCTTCCCCAAAACTTCTCAAGAACTTTCTGAGCTCCATACTCACTTCCTCCCTCTGCTGTGAAAGCAAAAGGTCACAGTCAGGGTGGGACAGTCCAGGTTAGAGGGAAACAAAACAATGTGGTTATGTCTCAAAGCTGCAATAAAAAGGTAATCAGAAACTTGTCTGTCCATGTGTTTTTTTGGGACTATTCCTTAAGTAGAAAAAAAGTCTACAGTTAGTTATGTTGATTATCTTTTAAGTGTGTATGACATGCTTTAATACGTTGTTAAGTTTTGTGCTGCAGCATAAAAATAAATGTAGTAAACAAAATCAAAACTATCTGCATGACCAATTTGGGATTTGGGTAAACTAGACTTTTATACAAGACTCATCTGAATTTGAAAACATTTGCTGTCACTTCTTCACACATGCTCCGGCAGATCGTTAAACCTGCCTGCATGGAACTGCACGACAACACTGCCGTGAAATCGTTGCAGCCACATCAGATTACGGCAACAAGTGGAAATGGTGTCAAACATATTCTCCACAAATGCCTGCTAAATACCACCTAATTGTATTAGTTGTGAAATCTAGCTCTTCAGACAGCAGCTGCTTTGACCATTGCATTTCTATTCATCACCTTCTTAACTGTCTCATGTGCCATCATACTTGCTTGTTGCCCTGCAGTGCCTGGTGAAGTACTGCAAACCTATAATTAGCAACCATTACAGCGTTTATAATATTAGTGATGATAGAGCATTTTATATTGGGGATGAACTACAAGCTCAAGTGAACTGCAAGAATACAAGTAGTAAGTGAGCATGACCAGATCTCGTTTTACACTTGACCCAGGAGAATAGCAGCAAATCACATCCACCAAAAAGCATTTCTCAACATATTCACAGCTGATACTCAATCAATGACACGTTTCTGCACTGAAACACAAACCTGGAGTTTTACAATATGAATGCAAATGCTTGCAGTTGAGCTCAAGAACAAAAACATTTGAATCACACAAATCCCAAAGGTAATTTTTTTGCATTTTTAGCAAAGATTTTTTAGTTCTGAGGAGAAGATGGCGCCTTGTGATGACTACATAATAGTCAGTTTGTACTTCTTATTGGAACTGTAATAATTTAACCCCAATGAACCTGCCACTAAAGCTGTCAGTGCCAACCATTATAGGGAGAATGTAACATTGGCAACAGATGGGAATTTATTACCATAAGTGACTGTGGATATTACACACAGTTAGGGTTGTAAGATCAGGAACAATAGGCATTCAGAGCTTATTTGCAAAGTTTGGGAAGTTCTCAATCCATATTTTCTATAAATCTCAACAAAGCAGACATGAGGGTGTCATTTTGATAGAACAGACGTTTATTTTTAGTTTTCATGTGTTGCCATAACAAAAATGAAAATGAATACATTTTTGGTGAAGGCTTCCTCGGTTAACCTTTATAATCATGTGTCAATGTAAAATAACCTTTAGAAAATGCTATCCAAACACTACTTCTAAAGATGAGAGTGCATGTCCAAACCTGTGGTCCAAACCAAGTAATCCTACCTGTACTCACCTGGTACTAAGACTTTAGGCATGGTGATCTTCTAGTGAATTGCTCCCTGAGGACTGGAAAATGGTGGTCAGCCACTGGGCCACTGTAGTGGGGAAGTGTGAAGCCCTGTGCTTGGTCAGTGCAATATTAAGATCCTTCTGCTTCTCATGAGTAACCAGAACCTTCCATGCCCACATGGAATACGCCTAGACGTAGCGGGGGTCTAGGTCTATTTTAGGTGGTCTATGTGCCCACAGGATTCCCTGACAGGCACAGAGTGTTGACAAAGAGACGGGCATGTGTGCATGAGGGAACTTATATTATATAACACACTGATAGCTCAAGCTGCACAAGTAGCTCTGCCCATGCTAGGTGGCTAGGTTAGGTTAGGCTCGGTTTTGAGTAAATCACAAGACACCTTTCTATCCACTGCAAATGCAACATGTGACAAAAATGTTACTGTTGCATGGGAGTTTGTCGAGGTTTTAGAAATAAGGAACATTTTAAAATTGATGGCAGATTATTTTTGGATTATCATCGTATGGGGCCTTTGGTTGGTTTAAAAACATGCAAATCCCTAAATTGGAGATGTCCTTGCATCTCACATTACTGATATACAAAGGTGTCCATGTGGTTTTATATTGTTGTTGTAATTTTTTTAATAACCTTAATAAGGGAAGGATAACAGATCCTTTAAAAAACATCCTGGACCTTTTGACACATTTCTTATCCAGTGAGTACATTTAAAGTGCATTTTCACAGGAAAGTTTAGAGAGTAAGATCTGTAGAATGTTTGCAAAGCAGGTCAAATTCTGCTGTGGCCTACAGACCAGCACAGCGGGGCTTTGAACTACTTCCTAACATCGGAATGCTTACATGCTCACAATGACAATGCTAACATGCTTGTGTGGCAGGTAATTATATTCACCTGTTTTACCGTCCTAGTTTAGCTTGTTAGCATGTTAACATTTTCCAATCATCACTAAACACAAAGTATGTCAGTTTTGCATCCATACAGATACATTTTCATCAGATACATAAAAAGTCAGAGGATCAATGAGGTTAGTAGGATCCATCCTCATGGGACTACAAACATCAGTACCAAATTCCCTGGCAATCCATTCTATAGTTTTTTAGATATTTTAGTATGGACCAAAGTGGTAGACCAGTTAAAATGGCCAGCCCCTGGCGTTGGCTTAAAAGTGGGAAAGGAATATAAATTGGACCTAAAGGCCCTTGTAGACTAGGGAAGGTGACGTCCTCACAAATTAGATTCCCTGAATCACCAGGTAGTATCAATCTCTCAGGAGAGTAACTGGTGACAGCAATTTTGCTCCAAAAACAAATTACCCAAAAGAAACAGAAACATGTTTTTTCCCAGAAGCAATATTCTTGGTACTTTGTAAAATCCACAAAGCATGCTGTCAACAGTTTTGACAAAATATTTCTTGAATTGTAATTACTGTTTAAGTTGTCTTGATGTTTTTTTCTGCTTTGAGCAGCACAAACAAAATTCCATTTAACTCGATTATTAATTTTAATTAAACTGTATTGTCTTTGACGCAATGTGCTGGCCCCGTTTGTTACAAAATTTACATGAGTGGCTTCCAACAAATATTGCAGGCTGTGGCCCCAAACACAGTACAACAAAAAAATACACAATATAATTAACATTATCAACAGTATTTACGGACTCAGAATTCTTGATACCTTCTGCAATCAAAGTAAGATGTGTCTAAGGAGTAGGAAAGGAAACAGGATGGGACTATGAACATGTTGTAAATGTACATGTGCGAACAGTAGTTATATTACGGTGGGGACTGACACCTCAGACAGGTATTTATAATTTTGGGTTGTTAGGGAGGAAAACTTCTCATCCTAATCGCAGACTTTGCTGATTCGTTATGTAACATACTTCTGCTTCTCTGATCATCAAGACTCTGCCTAGCTCCAAGACACTTAACTAGCAATCTATTTTTAGGGAATGTGATCCTAAATGTCAACGTTCCTCTTAGAGTGCAACTAATAAAAGAGATCATGTTAGAAATGGGCAGGCAGTCAGTTTAGCTACAAAAAGGCAGAATGACCCGAATGTTTTAACAGGACATTTTGTAAATTATATTTTTAAAAGCATACATTTTAAAATTCCTGCTAACGCAGCAGTTTATGGTTAACTGGTGATTGGATTTGAACTAGTGACACAAGAAGCCACTGTACTGAAACTTCTTGAAACTGTTTGGAAGGCAAGTTCTCAATCAATATACTTGTTTAAGAAATTAAAATGGATTTCCTTTCAACAAATTGTGACTGCTGACAAATCCATCTTCAATTGCTCATTTCAAATGTTCTAATAAACATTTCCTTTTTTGCATGTCAATTTTGTTTTTTCATATCCACAGCCTTTGCCAGGTTGCCACAAGAATGTGAACCTGAAGGACAAACCAATAAAGCAAGTAGACAGGTTGATATGTTCTCTGAATAATTTTTTTACGTGTCCTGGAGAGATCTAACTGTTGCTCACCAACCTGAGAGATTAAGAGCAGCTGGGCATGTAGTTAACATGAGCAAGAGTGAGCAGGGAGTCCAAGTTTACCCTTCTCAATTTACTCTTGTCCTCATTACCCGGACAGTCAGACACTGCCAAATTACAACAGGTGCTCCCCTATCTGGCTTCCTGTCTGGGAGTTGTTTGGTTACTGTTTAGCCATACAGATATTCCCTGTGGTTTTCACTTTTGCAATCAATTTTAAAGGTAATTGATATTCCTTCATTTATTTATTCACACGTCATCATCCCCAAATGAGCTAATAAAAGCTTTTTTTTGGGAGAGGGGGGGGGGGG
>NC_048413.1:22568350-22577971 GCF_013103735.1 Etheostoma cragini
CAGTACATACAGAGAACAGAGAATCAGAGAATTTACAGTTGAAAGTTTGTCATATGCACAGTAACGTACAACGAATGAAATGTACAGAATGCTGAATAACGTAAAATCTACAATACGTACTACAAATGTACAAAATTAAACTATTTTAAAGGCCGCATAGGAAAAATAAAGCAACATCAATGATGACAATAATAATAATAGTAAACGGTCACTCAATTTAAAATAGACACAACACAGTTAAATACCACAAAATATAGACACTGTAGACAAAAGAAAACCAATGATAAAAAACAAAAAACAATGAAAAATAAAAACAGCAATTAAATGAAAAAGGGAAACGTTACAAAATAAGACACATCTCCAAAAAAATGTGGTCTGGGTAAAGTAGTCTGAAATGAAAAAGCCCCGATTTTATTAAATAATAGGATCGGAATATTAAGCAGCACAGACTCACTGAGGAATGAGTATGTGCTTGATAGTAACGGCTCACTTGTGCACAGTTTACAAGTTCAGCATGTTTACATGTTCTGTTCGGATTATAATCACCCTTCCTGTTAGAAAGATAAATAGGAACACCCAGACTTTAAAACAGCATAACCACTTAATCCCTGGTGAATGCACGTAAACAGGATCTGTTTGTTTTCAGATACAAGTTTCATAAGACTGTTTTACTCGGAAAAAAAATCCTTTTTATGTTTAAACATCCTATAAATTGTGTTTTTTAAAATATACTGCACATCAAAAGGCTAACGCAGCAGTTTCACATTTTAAAATCTCTCACTGTAGGCAAATACTTTTATATAATTGCATCCTCTGTATTGTGGAGGTAGTCCAGATAGTCCAGAGTATTTGTGTAAGAGTTGCGGGGAATCACAGAGGAGTAAGGAAACAATTTAAATAAATGTGTAAATGTATGACTGTGCACCTTTTATAAGGAATAGAATTCTCTTGAATAAAAAGTTGAACTCACTGGCAGTAAAACGTATAGTTAGCCAGTTCAATACACTTTACAACCATTGGCAATTTTAGGCCATTTTAAGGGGGGCTCAAGGAAGTTTCTCAAAAACATTTTTTTTATTTAAAATTAATGTAATATAAACTTTTATTTTATTTTAATCTTTTAAATAAATGTTGGTGTTTCAAATTAGAGTTTGCAAAGGACAAACATTTACAAGTTCAAAGGGCGTGAAACATGTTTAATATCCTGTGTCGCTGTCGCCGATGTTATGCACCTGTAACTCAGCCAAGAACAGAAACGCAGTGTTGACCAATCAGAAGTGGTTGTGCCAGACCCATGCCTTTGGTTGAGTCTCACTCTATCTAATCTGTAAGGGGAAGCGCAGTAGTGCGGTTGTGAAGTTTAACGTTGGAAGTCTCCAGAGAAGAATTTAGTAATTTCATGGCACGGGTTAGAATCCAAATTGAAATGTAAGCAAGTAAAATTGCTAAATGTTAGAACATTGTGGTAATATGGCCGTTAATACTCTGACTTGTAAAGTGGCAGGTTAAGTTCCTTCATGGTGTTAATAGTGTAAAAAAACATTGTTTTTGGTATCTAGCTCGGAGATTATGAGATAATGAAATTACTTATTTAACGGGTGAGGTTGACACTTTTGCAAGGCTCTATATCCGTGTCACATTCTCATTAGTGGCTGTGCCCCCTAAAGGTCTGATCCTAGAATCGCCTCTGGCTACGACAATGGCAGAGGAGACACACAGCCAGGATACTGTGAGGAATGTGTGTTTTGTCATGGACAGTACGTATAAGACCCATACAAATACAAGTTTGTAGTAGTTCATGGCATAGCAGGGCACTGCAGAGTGTAGCAGGATGTAACAGGTCATCGCAGGGCACCTTCTGAAATTGTGTTTAACGATACAATGATGACTTGTGAAAGAAATTAAATGTTACGAATTAGATTTTAGGGATATAGTATTCAGTAATCTGGACTACATTTTAAAAAATAGCCCTACCAAAAGTGTTAGCTACAGTAGGTTATTCATACCACCTCTGTAATGACAGTGACTAACCAAATGGCTTGTTACGCTCTATTTTTCCTGTCGTACAATCTCATATAAACCTAGAGAAATACAATTGTGTAGGTTTTTTTTCTTTCCCTCAGGCAAAATGGATGGGTGGGATCATAAACTGTCCTCATTGGTTAGGGACTTTAGGAATTTTAATGGCTCTTAATTGCTCTAGACTTCCTCCAAACCAGAACGTTCCCCCAGATCAGATCGGTTACACGCAACTGCACTACAGACAGGACAAAAAGGTAGGTCCTTCGAATATTTAGTCATGGATATTTCTTTCAAAGCTAATATTAAAAGTTGCTTTGCCGTTTGTTTAGTTTCACTTTTAAGGGGATACTGTAGAAATCCTACAAAAATGTATGATTTGCAGACAGATTACAGTGAATGTTAATGGGGGTGATATCACTGTCTCCACCACTTCCCCTAACAGTGGCCTGCTCAACAGACACGTTGACTCAAATGTATTGTCTTTTTAAAATCACAGATTGGGTACAATGGAAGTGAAAGTGTTGGTGGATGGTATCCCACGTGTTGTTTGCGGAGTTACAGAGAAAACAACATGCCAAGAAGTAGTCATAGCGTTGGCTCAAGCCCTGGGTATGTACACCTGTGGCTCAACATGATTACAACATTTATGTACTGACATGTTGACAATGCTAACAACCGCAGTGTCATCCTTCTCTTTAGGTCAACCTGGGCGTTACACGTTACAGGAGAAATTTAAAGACTTTGAGCGGTGCATGACCCCTAATGAATGCCTTCTGGAAACTCTTGAGAAGTATGGTGAGCAGGCCAGGGAGGTCCAACTCACACTGCTCCACAACGGACCCTCAGTCTGGGATGAAATGAACAGGACAAAAGTTGGCAGATATCAGCCCTGCCCGCCATTAAGAAGAAAAGATGCAGGCACCAGAATGAGGCGGGGCAGCAGTTCACTAAGTTTGCATCGTCAAAGCCTGCCACCGCTGTCATGTTTAAGACAGGAGGAAGAGCAGCACAAAGAGGTCTTAAAAAGGCCTAAAAGAAAGTCTCTGACGCTCATGGAGGAGGCCTGGGAATGGCTGGAGAGTCTGGGTAAAGGCAAGGTATATAGTACTGCTTGTGATAAGGAAAGCAGTAAGAGGACAGATAAAAGAAATCGTACATCTTTAGGTGTTTCTCTCAATGTTAACGAAGGTAACCCAGGTCAAAGCAGCAGATGCAAAGTCAGAGGTCAGAAAAGTTTAAAGTCCAACTTGGACAATCAGACATCCTGCTGCATGGGAAGTCAGACCACGAGTAAAGAAAGCAAACGCACACTGAAAGCTCAAGTGGCACTACCTGATGACCTGTCCAGTTTAAACAGCGCTACAACTGAAGATGAGAAAAACGGTTTAAGAGAAACCATAATATATCAACTCAGCTGTTTGCAGGATTTACAGGTCCAGATAGTGTGCATAGACAAACAGATTTTGGAGCTTGAGGAAAAACAGAAGACCATAAAAGCTGAGCAGGAGACTCAGCAGAGAATGGTTGAAGAGGAGATGGAACAAATCAAGTTTTGGGAGAATGAATTCAAGGCAGAGGAAGGTTACGAGAAAGATTTACAATGCCAGTTCCTTGAGATGAGGGCAAACGTTGTGGGGTGCAAGACTAAACTGGAGGAGTACAAGCGCAAAATGCAAGGGCTTGATTTCTTTGCTACTCAAAATGTTGTTCAAGAGGATTTCGAGCAGTTCTCAAAAGGTGAAAATTCTGCCACAGAGATTTCAGCTGTTTCAACTAAGGACCTAAATCAGCAGCAATCTGATTCACATGGGGACATAAACATCAACAGGAAGCTCCTTCCCAGAGAGGACTTGCACCCTCCTCATGCTCTAAATCCTCCCAACCAGATAAAAGAGCGACGACCCACCGGGCCCACCGAGCTGAGGGAGTGGTGGGCACGCTGGGCTCAAGCCCAAATCCCTCAATCGCAGACTAAAAAGGTGATCCACCGCTCTGAGCTCACTATACATCTGGGCAGTACCAAGGTTTAAAATCAAATGAACAGAGGTCACCCATTTGTAGTCAAATACTAAGAATGCTTCATTGCTACTGCTACAAATCCTACTGGTTTAACTTGTATTGAGCATTTGTAAATGGACTGTTTATTTGTGTCAGACTTACTGTTCCATATTAGAAGGGCACCACGGTGATCCTTAGCAAGGGAACAAGGATAAGGGGGTGAAATCGTCTGTCCAACAAAAAGCGCTTCAATAAAAAAAAAACTGTAAGCCTTATTTTATGTACAGCACATTTTTTATCATGACAATGAAATCAGAATCACAAAGCTTTAAATTTGAAATAACATCTGCAGGTAGGATTCCTTGCCCGTGCAACCTTGCATTATGTTACATTTTGGTATATATATATATATATATATAAATAATAGTATTGTACATGCTACAAGCTTACTGAAAGAGATGGAAACCAAAAGGACAATATTCCTGCCTTTGCTTCATGACAGCTTTCAGCTGAGCATTTTGGGGATTCTGCACTTCATGAAGATGAACCGGTCTATACGGAACTATGTGGAATTGTCTGAGGACACAAGCAGAGAATGGTTCTCTGTAACTGCAATAGTATTCGTTTAAATTTTCATTTGAGAGTGTTTGGACTGGACTGAAAGCTTTCCATAAGATTCATTTCTGGTGAATTCGTAAATGGTTGAGAAGCCCCAATTGTTAAGGGTATTTAGAGGGGAGCACTTGGATTTTTTTTTTCTAAAAATTGCTGGCTAATCTCTGCAACCGTCTTTTTCTTACGAGTCATTTATTGCATGTAAGTGAATACTGGAGTGAAACATTGGTCAACATAAAATGTTTTTTTGCAGGTACTTTGTTCATAGTTTATTTTTTTAGTCAAATCAAGCAGCCTGCCACTGAAATAATTCAATTACAAAATAGCTCATGATTTTAATAAAACTTTATTTCAATTGTTTCATTCAAGACCATTAACAAAAGTACATGAGAACCTCTGTCCATGGTTCAACTGAAACCCAGTGATCTCCAAAGTTGAAATTAATTTAGACTGTAACTTCATGTGCAGAGGCACAACAGCACACCCACCATGTCTCCAGCGCACAATAACTGGTAGCCTGATTTCTTAATGCTTTTTTTTTTAACTGAATTTGTATTACTTTCTCCTTTGAGTTAAATTTGTTTTGTTATATCTGAAGTTTCAATGAACCATCACTAAGCAAAAAAGCACACATTACATACAGTATATTCCAACCCACAGGTTTGGGATGCATATCAGTATTATTTCTACTAGAAAAGAAAGCCACCCTAAGATTGTTCTGAATGTTTTGGTGGTTTGGCTGGGAACAGAGGATGCATCTAATTTTTTTCAATTTTGCTTGTAGTTTTTAGGCACCTTATTCAATATTAGCAGATTGAGTTTCAATGGAAAAAAGCAAAAATATGTGCAAGAAAAAAAAAAGTAGTATAAAAGAACTGTAGATATAAGATGCCACAAGGAACTCTGCACCTGGGAAAAATTGCTTTAGTGGAGCATGTGAATACCAAAAAGGTATCTCAAGGCTCCAGATTGGTAGATAACTCCATTAAATCAACTACCTTGACATTAACCACACACACACACACACACACACACAAACACCATGCTTTCACTTCAGCTCTTCAATAAAGCATTTTAAAAACTGCTCAAAAAAACCGAGCAGAGAAGAATCCTCAGTTTAAGCCTGCACATGAAAAATATGATCCTCCTTATGGAGGGAAGTTTGCTTTGCTTTATGCATCTTTTAGGAAAGCATACAGTAGTGGAAACTTGTCAGTGACACCATTTTAAGTTTCCTTGGGTAAAGAGCAAAAATAAGAAAAAAAGTGGAGCAGATGCTCAAAAGACATGCCAACAGTCACTCACCCAGGCAAACTACTGGACAGATTACAGGTGCAGAATTCCAACCAAAGGAGATTCAAAAAAAGGACAGACAGCCAAAGAGTCACCACTCTGACTTAGAGGGACAAGACTCTCAGAAACAAATACCTCAGTTACACACTATAATCACTTCTAGGATACATGACACACACACCCGCACACACGTACACACACACACACACACTCTCATAGACCCGATGTACACTGCAGTGTTGAACTCTGTATCAAGTACATCATACATGGGAGGCAGGGAACTGTGGAATGAGAAGAGTTCCCTCGCAGGCATCGAAGGGGATTAAGATTACACATGCCAATTACTGTATGTGTGCGTATGTTTTATGTATGAGGTTGTGTGTACAAGCATGTGTCAAATCAAATTCCCTTAGCCCCTGTTGTTGCCCCTTGGGACAGCATCCGACCAACAGGGTGGGCTCTGTATTGCTCAGTCAATGACACCAGGCTGCCGAGTCTTGCGCTCCACATTAAAGCCCTGTGTAGAAGAGGACCGATGTAATTAATGTGGTAGCTTACAATTTAAAAAAACAAAACTTTGTATCGACAATATTTAATATACAAGTAAAATTCGTAGTACAGACAAAATGGGGCAAGAGCACAGGCTTGTTTGTACCTTTGAATTGTCAGGACCACGGGGCTGTCTTACAATCACCAGGCGAGGAGCACTGGCGTCGTCAAGAGTGATGCTCTTTAATCGGTTAACCAGACGATCCGGACGTGGAGTGGCCACCTGTTTAGGCCCCTCACTGTAACGTTAGGTACATAGTGAGCATTCAAACATTAAGAGCAATTATTTATTTTATTTTTTTTTTAAATCTTAAATCATTTGAAAAGTTTAAGTACAACAACTTTAGTAAATGTTGAAATTATAGTTAATTTAACCAAAATGTAAAAACAGGTTATGAGTACTTACCTGACTCTGCGTACGTTGCAGGCACTACATTTTCCTGTGCGTTGATTGAGGACAACAGAGAACTCCACCTCATCCCCAGTCTGGAGTTCTAGGCCATCTTGCACTTCTTTTACATGGAAAAACAGCTTCTTGCTCTCACCCACTTCATATGTGATAAAGCCAAACTGGGGGCAACAAAACAACTTCAGTATTCCAAATTGGAAGCAATTCATTCCAACATAACCCATTAAATGGTAACTTTAAAACTGAGGTTCTCTGATACATGTGGTGCAATGATTAAACAAAAAAAAATCATATATATATATATATATATATATATATATATATAAATATATATATAAATATAAATATAAATATATCAGTACCTGGTCTTTGACACATTCCACCATGGCTCTACGCTGAGGGACCACATTAGAGGCCATCTTCTGACCAGTTTGGGCTACTGTGCAAACTTGGAACTTAACAAGTTCTCCTTTCTGCAGACAATCGGCCTTGTTTGACATACCCATGATTCCAAAGGGATAATTCTGACCTTTAGTTTCACCTGAATCCATAAAGAAGGGAGCAGGGGGAGATTTTAATCTTCCTAAGAAAAAACAAACACTGCTTAAATGTTGGGTCTACAAGTCCCATCAAAACTTGACACTAACCTTCCTCTGTGACTTCAATTAGCCCTTGGTATTCAGTCTGGGAAGGGTCTACACTGCGTAAGGGGCGGATAACTTTCCCCATCATTGCGGTCGCACCAACATCCTCACTAATGCCATTCACTGTAATTGGAAACAATGGAACACACACACACACACACCTTTTATTTGTAGGAACTCCCAGCTACATTGCCATATTAACAAATGACTAAAAAATGTTACAAAAACAGTTGGAATTAAACCCCTCATACCTGCAGCCACTTTGGTAACTTTTTCAGCACTGACTTTGTTTCCTTTTCCCTTAGAAAGAGTGTATTCAACTGTGTCGCCCAGCTCCAAGTTCTCCAGGTCTCCACACATTTCACTGAAGAATAGATACACACAGACAAGGACAGATCTTTAAAAACCATTAACACGTAAATGAATTTGTCCAAAAGCATCTAAGATTTAAACCTGTACCTGTAGTGAAAGAAAATCTCCTGGTCGTGATTTGCTGTCTCAATGAAGCCGAAGTTGTCCTTCAGTGTGGCAACAAATCCAAGCAGTCTCTTGGCATTGGAGGCATTACGGTTGAGGACCCTAATGGAGACTGCGCTCTGCTGGCCAGTTCGCTTCACTTCGTTGATGGAGAACTCCACCTAGAGGACAAACATTAATAAGTCACACACAGGGGGTAGACCACACACAAACTAAAATTGGGTAATATTAGCATGTGTCAGTCTATAAGAGCAGACCTCATTTTTCCTACCTCTTCAACAGTGTCTGAGAGTTCAATACTTTTATGTGCAAATCCTTTTCATTTAGTTTTTTTTTTAAAACCCTTTGTATAGTCTTCATTTAATCTTTAAAATAATTAAAATTAAAATTAAAATAAATAAATAAAAATAAAACCTTTGTGCAGTGTCACTCAGTAGATACCTTATCTCCGACCTGTGGGTATCCTCCCCCCTCTAGGTCCTTGTTATGGTATGGCACAGTGAGCTTCACTCCACAGTCTTCATAGGCAATCACTCCTTCCTCAGCTTCCTGCAGAGAGGGAAACAAATCACATCTTTTCAATAATCAGCAATACCAATGCTTGATCCAGCTGGCCACGGCAGAGGGCAATTCTCACCAATGCTACACCCGTTTCCAACAAACACCACCACCAACGTAAGACAGATTGCTTACACCAACAAACCTGGTGTAAGCAGTCAATGTCTTAAATAATGAAACCAGGTGATTTTTTGAGTGTATGTAGTGTATTAGAAAATAGTGAGCAGACAACCCACACAAGGAAACACTGCACGATGCATTATTCTGTAGCAGCCTAGTTGGTTAGCATTAGCCTAGTCTACTGTGACAGCCCTGGAGTTACAACCTACAATTAAAGGGCTGCATAATTATCCATTAGTGTAACAGTTTCATTGGGAACACATTTGCAATAGTCTTGTTTTAATTTAATCCCAGCAAAGCATGAGACTATAAATCAAGATTGCCAGGCTGCTTCATCACAGAAAATGCTTGAGAATCTGTTTTCTTGCAGCAACTTCAAATTACCGTAATGTTTTGAATGTAAAACATATTTCAGTCTTAATCTCAAGTGCCAAAAAAACCAGGGTATTGGATAACCTCATTAAATGAAGGTGGTGCTTATAAATCATTGAGGAATGACAAATATAAAATTATTTTTATTACTAAAGACACTTAACAGACTGTTCCCTAAGATATACGTTTGGGACTACCTTTTTATCATTAATTGTGCAGCCAAACAACTCCCTGAATCAGTGATAAAGTTCGAGTGCATGATTCTAAGGGGTTAATTGGTGATGAAATACCATGCGGTTAACTAAAGAGGTAAAGGAGGCAACCAGTGGGCCAGAAGCCAACAAAGACTAACCTTTTCTACAACTTTAGCCTTGAACAAATTAAGAGAAAGACACCTATCAGACAAGGCCGACATCACACTTGTGATTACAGAATTCTTACACTGCATAATTTGTGAGCTTTTAGACTGTTCATATAAAAAAGGTTTAGGAATCAATTTTTAGACTAAATGTTAGTGAAAAGCATAACACACACACACACACACACACACACACACACACACAC
>NC_048413.1:22578071-22608515 GCF_013103735.1 Etheostoma cragini
ACACACACACACACACACACACACACACACACACACACACACACACACACTTTATTGTAGCGACTGTTCATGTGGCTTCATGCAGAACGACTCAGTCCTACCTTATCTTTTTTCTAACCAACAAGGAGCATGAACAGGAGGACATCATTGGACAAGAAAGCAAAGATGAAAATTAGAACTAAAAACTGAATTTGGGAAGAGGTAGATGTGATGTTGGACTGGACTATGAGGCTATTTTTGGACAAAAAAGATGCATTTTCATGTACAATATTTGTCACTGGTGCACTATGGTACCTTTTCCTTGCTCTTGGTGGGACTTGCATTCTTGTTGGTGGTTGCCACAACTTCTTTTTCCACCACACCCATAAAGCGTTGCTCAGACTGGGTATGGAAGGACACTGTGCCCTTTGGCAGCTTCTTGATGCGCACTGCATGGTTCCTCTGAGCTGATAGCATATCCTGGCAACAACAGGACATTTAATTTAGCTTGTTATTTACAAATAATTAAAATGTGCCTGATTAAATAGTAAGACAGAATACATACTTTTGTGAAAAGCTTATAAACAGGACCTACAGGCACAACAGTGAACTCCACTTCATCTGAGATGTGCAGTTGACTTTCCTCCAGGACTTCACTGAAGTGAAAGAACATCCTGGCATCCCGATCCACACACTTAATGAAGCCAAAACCATCACGTATAGCTGCAATTACCCCCTAGAAGAAGATTGGGTTACACAAAGTTAACTTCTGAGAATAGGTATCGACTTAAAAAAGAATGTGGAAGTCATCTCTTTCATCTCTTCAATGCACGATTATAAAATATGATGGACCTATTCAGGAAAAAAATAATAATTCTTTATTCTTTTGCAATTCCCACCATTTCACGGGTCTCCTTGGTGAAGTCAAATGTGTCTGGGAGAATGTCTATGTTGGTAGCCCTCTCCAGCTTGTCTCTGCGGTCGGTGGAGATGTTGAATTGTATGTGGTCTCCCTCCAAAAGGGTCACTTTGGACTTTGTGTCTTTCTCACCAAACGGCAGTTCCTTGTCATTGAAACCAATCCGGGAACTGATGCGGCCTGGTAGAGGGTCGTTCTGTGAAAGCATTAACAAAAGATTTGTGAATATTGTACGTTATATGCTTGCCTTTATTGCCAGACTTGTAATCCACTTGCCTGGTTTTTAGTGGGAACCTTGGGAATGACCTTTACAACAGTGCCTTCAAACTGCTCGATGCTGATATCCTCAAAGATGACTGTTCCTTGGGGGAGCAGCCTAACATCTGTGGCTACTTCTTTACCCTATGGCCGAAAGAACATAAAATGAAAACCATTACACAAACAGGTTTGGGGTCACTTACAAATTTCCATACCACCCCATTACAAACCGAATATTAGCTCATCTGAGTGGGTGGCTGATATTTAATGCAATATCTACATTGCCCATTATCAGCAACCATTCATCCAATGTTCCAAAGGCACATTATGTTCACTAACCTGACAGTTTAAAAAACTGAGAAAAACCTAAGAGAACCCTTTTGCAGTTATGTAAGCACATAATGTAATCTGAAAACTGTTTCACTGGTTTAAAAAAAAAAGAAAAAAAAAGCAATACATCTGATCTGAGCTTCTGTCTATAAAAGGAATGCAATTGAATTTTCGAAGTGACCCCAAACTGTTGATCGGTAGTGTATATAAACGCAATCAGGCGGGTCATTAAAGAGTAAGGTGTCAAAGTTGGTCAATAACTATCCAAAGTTGAAATACTTAACACCTACATTCCGGTCTTTAATGGTGAACTCAACATCATCTCCAGCCTGTAGAGCCTCCAGATCACCCTTGAACTCGCTGTAGTGAAAGAAGATCTCCTTCACCACATCTGCTCTCTCAATGAATCCAAAGGCCTCCTGAAAGACACCCATGGTTCAACATGACCGGTACATCAACCTACCATTCAAAATGGGAGCTCCTGCCTCTAGAGTTCAGTGGGTTTCTTTATGGGGCAAATAAATAAATGAATGAATGAATGATTTGACGTTGAGGCCAAGATTACTTACAATCAAAGATTAAATTTGACATGCATTTTAGTCAATATATAATCTTTATGTATAGTGGAAATTGTGGTATGCAATCCATTTAGATAGGAAACTGGGCTACCAAACATCTGGTCTGGCTCAGCGTACGTACACTTCCATGATAATTGCCTGAAAATTCTTCATTTAATATTTTGTGACATTTTCTTTTGCGCGGTGCAAATGTTCACCAAAACAATTCCTTCCCAAGACTATTTTGCAAATCCACCGTCACCGCATACGGAGTTACGCGCTTACCATGACTGGTGGGATTGGATGAAAGAACTGCAATGTGTAATGACTAATGATATTCATGGTGCTTACCTTTGTAGCACACACCACACCCTGGCACCTCATTTGCTTTTTCTTCACAAGTTGAATATTACGAGCACTGACTGCACCAGTACTGTTAGACAGAAAGGGTTAATTATAAAATCAAATGCAAGCTGGAAACTATTAAGACAATACATGGTGGTGTAAAGACTCACTGCTTGTTGGTTTCCATATAAAAGCTGACTTTGTCGCCTGTGTCCAGGTGGATATTGCCCTCCACATCATCGGGAGTGTAGGTAAGGTAAAACACTTCCTGTGAAAAGTCAGTGTTTGGACACACCTATTAACCCCAAAACAATTTCACAATCAAGAAACACATTTTTCCTTGATGTCAATTTTTTAAAATATTTTTGATGGCAAGATGCTGGTCATAACTGCCCAGAGAATTCAACAGTGTTCTTGATGCTACTGTTAACATTCAGAAAATGCACCACAGGAATGCAATGCCGTTTTAGAGTCGTCTTTCGTTGCTGTACAATGACACAAATTAACGTCTTAAACCAACCAAAAAGTGTGCATGGCAATGCCAAATAAATAAATAATGCATGCTTCAGCTAAACTGTTAGCAAAGCATAGACAAGTTTGTGAAAGGATTGCCAGGTAAACGGAATGCAGACAACAAAGCTACACCAAACCACTACCAAAACAACGGCAAGTAAATAGGTTGACTGCCAATCTTAAAAATATTTGTATCTGCAAAAAGGTGAGTCTTGAAGAAAAGGTTTGGGAACTACTGCTGTAATCTATTCCACTTACCCCATTTCTTTCATAACAAACACTGCCAGTGTGCACCTGGCCAGGAGCAGACTTTCCATCCAAGTGCACTGGGATTGCAGAGACAACCTGCAGAAAAGCAGGGAAAGACAGATAGAAAGCCATTAGCACACTGCTTTGCTAATCATAGGTTGATTAACAATTATAATTACTTTGCCCAATCAAAATATTTCTGGACATGTGATGGATGAAATGGTTGAATTTCAAATGTCACAGTAACAAGTATATCAAGTGTCCCAAATGTGGTGCATTATTGACTCTTTACAAACATAAGATTTGTTTTACTTTGACAGGCTGACCAACTGTACTACACTAGTTGCTGTGACCATTCACAGAGAAATGAATACACCCATTGGGCAATTACATTGATCACTTGACCATATTTGTTCTATCAACAATGAGCACACATGCATGTCAGCACAACAAGCCAAATCAGAAATTCAAATGTATTTATGTACTTCAAGTTAAGATTTGAGGGGACCAAATTCAACAATTTACTTACATAACATCCCCTGCCCCAAAAAACACAATGGGCCATACAAATGTTACATTGACAAACAACAGAACCAAAAATAAAATGTGTTCCTTAACTGGATGAATATAACCATGCAGCACAGTAAAGGGATAGGCGTGCAGGTCTGGCCCCACCTGGCCCGAGATGCGCTCCTCTGGCAGCACCTCTGGCTTTATCTTTAGCAGCTTCACTGCTATGGGCTTGCCAGTGCGCCTGTCAGAGGATACCTCAAACTCTACATCATCTGAGGAGAGAGAAGCAGAAGAAAACCAAAACACTTGTATCAGGAACATCTAAAGTTTCAGTAATTTAACTTGTTTGTGTTTGAGAAGATAAGTTCAACGCATTAAGTATTTATGAGTAATACATAAGTCCAAGGCATCTCACCTCCTATTTTAAGCTCCTGCAGGTTGCCATTGTACTGGGAGCAATGGAAGAAGAGACGAGCCTGACGTTCGGAGCACTGAATGAACCCGTAGGAAGTCAGAAGCTTCTCCACCACACCAGTCTCTCTTATGCCAGGCCCTGTGCCGTTGGCGTACGCAGTATGTCCATTGTTATGGAGCATGCCTGGGTCAAAACTCATCTAGTGAAGAGGAGAAGCATTCAGTAGTAAATCAACATGAAGCAAACAAAAATGTAGTTCACAGTCTATGTGGTGTTTGATGCCAACCTTAAAAACAAAACCACTTCAAAACATGCAGGTAGAGCAAATTTCAGGAGGAAGTGGGGAAGGGCGCAATAGTAAAGCTACATCAGTCTTCTGGAGTTATCTGGCCAGCAACACAGGGGAACACACATTGATAAAAAGGACAAGATAGAATTTCAGGATAATTTATACCACTGGAAATACATTGACCGTACACTGTATGGCGCTTCCTGGTTCACTTACAAGTGACATGCACTACAAGTTAAAATGTACTGATTGTCAAGTGATTTTAGTCCCCTAAGCACTGCCAAACCTACATGCAAACGTTCAAAATCTGTTCACCTCCCTTTACCTTACAACTAACCAAAAAGATATATGCCACTACACATGGTTAAACTCATTTTCCACGCAACTACAAACCATGCTGTTAGCAAAAGTCAGCATGACACAACAGCAGCTCACAGGGCTGTTAAGTTAGTGTGGGGACCACCGAACACGCCCTCTTACTGATCTCTGATACAAGGGAGTCCGCTTGTGTTTTTTACTTCCTGGGTGGGGATGGCAAGAGAGGGAGGAGGAGCGGGGGATAGGCATGGGACCAGTAGAGGTAGATGGGGCAGAGCCAGTGTTGCGAGCCACTGGAGGTTCAGAGGAGCCTCTTTCCATTTCTGACCCTGGGAAATGGACTTGGATATGCTGTTGGGAGGAGGCAACAGCTTTGAAAATACGACAGTCATAGCGTTTAAATATTTTTCAAATTGCCCAAATCCAGGGAAATCCAGTTTAGTTATAACGCAAAACCAGTTGTCATCCAGCATTACGGTATGATATACTATATCGTCTACTTAACCCCAGTAATCTGCCGTTATTTCATACATTACGGTGTTTGCTTATGCAATTACTGGGAGGCCTAACAAGTATACATCTGCAACATCACAGCAATAGACAATATGCATGCCCTTGTATGCAAAGACTTCTCCAATGCCATTTTATTATATTTTTAGTCATTTTAACCAACACTACTTGAATTTTGCCAACATAAAAAACAAGCCATCAGAAAACCATAAGACCACTCAGTATCAGTGGTCTGCTACCATTACAGCCTCACATTACGGCACTAAATCGGTGGTTGACAATGAAAGTGTATTCAAACAGGATTGCTCCACAGAGAAGGCCCGCTAAACTAAAAAGAATAACCAACCTCATTGCACAGCCAGTTAAGGTGAAATGTAGAGCCCGACCGATATATCGGCGGGCCAATATTGTCGGCCAATACTGGGCATTTCCCAATTTGTTGGTTTTTATAATGGCCGATAAGCATTTATGAGAAATAAATGATAGTATAGCATAGTTCATCCACCAGAGGGCACTCTACAGCGTCCCTGTTGGAAACACACAGACTTTTGTGTGTTTTTGTTCAAAAGGATTTCAAGTGTCATGTCTTAACTTTGTATTTTTACACATTTATCAGAACTTTATATTTTGATTTTCCTCTGTTTGGTTGTGACAATAAAAAATTATATATTTTAGTGAGAACTCAAATAAATACAAATACTAATGTTAGGGAAATCTGTTCTGTTAGGCATTTCTGAATTTTTTCCCCCCATATATACATTTATTGGCCAATATATCGGAATATCAGATTTGGAAAAAAAAAAACATTTATATCATATCAGCCTTAAAAATCATTTATCGGTCGGGCTCTAGTGAAATGGTTTCAGTGCAGCGTCACAAATGTTACTCAAAGTCAAGTAAAAATAAATAAACTACAGAAGAGGGTGGATCAGGAAATGCAAAAGATATGTCAAATAGCGGTGGGCCTATAGTGGATAGAGATGGTGATGAATTATGGGTTATGAGGGAAGTCCCAGAACAGCCTCTTCTGGTGGTGGCCCTACCACAATGAGCTCCTCTTAACACGCGTCATAAACGGGAAGTATTTTACACTTCAATGTTCTTTTACACAGTATACTGTATTAAAGACGTGCATTTACAGGCTATATGCCTCAGCATTTTGTTTGGTTACCAGTGCAGTGATTACTGTCAAACATCAATGTGAAAAGCGATTTGTCTGAGGGACAGTGAAGAACTTTAGATCATTGCTGATAGGGAAGTACTTTGACTACTACCCATTTAAATTTATTTTATTTTTTTATTACATACCAGGATCAACTGGTATGCAGTATAGCTTGAATTCATGTTGCATTTATTTGAGGGAAGTTTAAAGTACTGTAGTTACTCAAAGTAAAAATTAGGGGGAAAAAGGGCAAAAGGCTATTCAAAAGGCTTAACACCCCCCACCCTGCAATAATATAACTGAGTAGAGGCAAGTCTCGGGAGCCCAAAAAGGATGAAAAGAGGTTAGGCCATTCATAGCAGAAAGATGCAGGGCAAGGTGGGTGGATGGGTGTTCGATGGTGTGGGGGCACGTAGAAAAGAGGTGGGAAGGTAGAACTTACAGATCGGCCATATGGCGACAGGCTGAGTCCGACAGGGGAGGTGCTGCTCAGGTCAGCGCTAACAAACGCGGTGGGTGGTGACGCAGGCAAGGTAAACTCAACAAAGCCTTTCCAGGGGCTGCCCATATTTTCCCATAAACTCGGACCAAACTTGCTCGAGCACTTGCTGAACTTGATTACTTGTTAATTTTTTTGCTTGACTGTTATGTTCTATTTTTTGTAACCACCCAATGATAGACCGCTGGATGTCTGCAAGGGTGAAGAGAGGAACAAACATAATGGGTAAGGCAGATAGGTCAGCCAGTGTGCCAAGTGTCACAGACAAAAGGAAAGTAGCTGTGGGCGTTTTATACCCAGGGAGTGTTGCAAAGGCCAAAATCCATTACTTCAAAAATGACAGAAAAGGGGGGAAAAAAAAAATGTGCGGGGTGGGTGTGGGAGAGAAATCAAATCCTTCTCAAACTAAATTGAATAACCAGTTTAGCAGTTTGCAGGTGGGGGTGAGTCACTTCAGCAGGCTTTGGTTTTTAAGAAGAGTTATCTTTAGCAAATGGCAATGTAGATGTCAGACATGATTAAATCAAACTTTCTACTGCTTATCATTTCTCACACTCATTCCACATTAGGAATGTGCAGCCATGTGCAAAGAGGAATTCATTTACAAGGTTCGTTTCAAAACCAAGCACTGCAGCAGCTGCTTTCACGTGTCTTTCAATCTCTAAAAGATGTGTTTAATCAATGAACACAGTCGCTGCAAAGAAACTATCACTAAAAATGTTGCCATTAAAAAAAAAAAAAAAATTGAGAAACCCCCCCTCAATTGATGAGGCCACAAATCCAGATGGTTTCGATAAAGCACTAGGAAATGAATTTGTTTAAACATCCAACTTTGACAAAAGAGGACAAATGCACTGTTGTGTGTTCAGTGAGAAAAAGTAAACTAACACATTGCATTGCTACCTAAAGTCAGAGCAGCTGGACAAACTACATCAGAATTGAGTGTCGCACAATCAATGTTTGAACATCTGTACACTAGGGTTGTGTATACAAACTGGAAATTTACCAATTACAGTGTATGAATTCAACCCAAGTTGGAGCATCAAATTTGTCAGAATTTTAAAACCGCATAGAGTGAAAGACTTTCAGCATATAGGGGTGGGTCATTCAAAACAATAGAAAGCATAATTGACTAAACATTAAAAAAGTGCAGTTGTTACTAGCATGGCAGTTCTTGTTATCAAGGAATTATCAACTGAGACGCACCTTGATTTGTTGTCTTGAATCTTGTAATTCTCAGGATCTTGATGACTATGCAGTTCCTGCAGATCTTATCACGCACACAGTTTAACACGCGCACACACACACAAGCACACACACACACTTGTTACAAGTTTCTGGCACAAGTTCTATATGGGTGTATGAAGCAAAAAAGGCAGAGAAAACTAGCGCAAAAAAGGCAAAGGCAGGTGCAATAACACTGCTTAGAAAAAAAGATTGCAATGAAATCAGTGGGAGGAGTAGAGAAAGGGAAAGATGGGGTAACTATGGGGGGGAAATAAAACTAGCAGATAGCAGCCCACTCCACACCCCGGTGGTGAGTCGGTGGTGTGGTGAGGATGAGGAGGGCTAGGAGCAGCGTTGGGACGTGTGCTTTGTCAAAGCTGTTGAGTAGGCACAGACTTCTGGTTTCAGATCAGTTAGTCTTCTCAGAATATGCTTGGGCGTAGGATTGCTTCTCTTCTGTGTTTCAATTGGGCTGATGTGCGTCTTCTTTGGTCGTTTAAGGATTTGGTTACTTCTTTTGTTTTAGAACGTTGAAGTGATCTGTTTTTTCTATTTGTCTTCAGTGTTGCAACTTTGCTTGTTTTGGGAGGTTTATCTTCAGTTCCTTTGTTTTGACCTGAACTTGAAGCAGTTGCGGATGGTACAAAAATTCTGTTCCGTTTCAGTTCATACTGTTGGGGGGGGGGGGGGGGGGAACAAAACATTTGGTTAGCGGAGCAGAACTGATGACTTTGACTTCAATTTATATTGATTAAGAACATCTTTACAGATCAAACTTTCAGAGTTAACACAAAAGGCCCAAAGGACCCATGTGGCAGAAATATTTGATTTCACAGTCAACAGATAAGAATAAAATAAAAGGCAGCAATAAGTACCAAAGGCTTGAAGTTTCTCGAGAAGACTAAATGCTTTGCCCCCCAACTCAAGTATGTGTATATAAAAAATGTGTATATATAAAAAAGTTTTTCTTCCTAAGATGCCTCGGGGTACAGCGAACAACACCATGCATCTGACTAGCAAGCAAGAGCTGTGGATCAACAAGTCTTTGTGCATACCTTGAACTCAGGCCATGTTATTTATGGCAGCATTTCTGACCAGGGCCCTCCATTTCGTAATTTTATCTCACAACAGTTTAGCACAGTTATTGTATATGTTCAGCTGAGATGTGTGTACCACGTGCATGTATTTAGCTACATTAAGTTTGAAACTCAGAAAGTGATCTCCATAGGTGGTTTAGGGCTGAGTGTTGCTGACCTAAATACGCTGCTTGAAAACAAGCTGGGTTAGCCAACCAGGGACATATGATCTATTTTCCTTTGACTGTGTTGCAATGTATTTCATCCTACTACTTCTCAGTATGTTAAAAATGTTTAAAAATGCTCAAATGGGACTCTAGCAGTAGAGAGGGGGCTTTTTTTTGGAGGAGTCTCTTGATATTGATATCCAAATATCGAGACCAGATTAAATAACAAGCAGTTCTTTGTTTACATTTGTAAGGCTTGGATTAATACTAGTACTAAGTCAAGTTATCACAAGATGGATTGGTTAAGTGGGTTAAAGGTTATTAGCAATGGACAGGGACAACTCTTCAGTGAAAACAACCTTGGGAGAGATGAGCTATTTGTTCCCCCTTTTCAGCTTTTAGTGACGCAGAAAGAGAAAAAAAAAAAAAAGGTCCACCCACTAGACCACCAGCACCGATTGGCCGTTTCAGCACTTTATGAGTAACGTTATAAGACTACATTTTATCTGGGTAATCATTAAACAAGAAATACTAAAAACACACAGACTGCCCCGGTTACGACAGAATGGCTAACGTTAAACCCACGATAACGCATCAGGCACGAAGGTGTTACCCTGGTCTGGGCCTGAACAACAACCGCCCTGACAGCACCAACCATGTGACTTCCAAGCAATCCGCCATTCTCTGCTGGAACTGCCAATGTGGCCTGATCCAACACGTTGCGGCATTCAGGGCTATCGAAAACGTCACATCTAAGCTAGCTAATGTTCAACACATCTCAAACTCTTGAACGTGTGCCTAAACAACCAAAGATGGGTCATGTTTCGCTATTTTACTGCTTGCTAGTCAGACTTCCGCACACAGTAACAGTCAAGTATACATCGCAACGTCTTAATGACCTTGTGTGGACAAACAACCAGACAGATTAGCATCTCGCTAAAGCTCAAGTCGTCGACAGGCAATACCCACGGGCGATTCCTATTTTAGATGCAAGATAAATAAAATCACGGTGACAGGGTCATTAACGTTGCGCCACACAATAACGTTAGCACTGGTTACTTGGCTATTATCACAAGTACGAGGCTAGTCTGATCAGAGATTTCGCGAAAAGTCCGCTCACATAGTTATCGCTGCAACTTAACAGACAACCTTACCAAGCTCCATCCAAAAAGACGCCGTTTTAATGCTTTGTACTTTATTTTACAGAACACGATTTGATGTTTGTGACAAAACAATTGGGTATCGCGACAAATTCGGCACTTGTGTTATAAACGAGCAATAATTGAATGTTAACAAAATCATATTTACAGAACTGGGTAACGTTAGCACCGACACCGGATATGTATAGACATTTGATTAAACGGACAGATAGATGAGTTTGGTAAGGATGTGAAAGACTGGACCTTAGCCATTAGCTAGAGATTAATCGGGCAATGCACACTTAAAACTATATAATCTAGTTCAAAATAAGTATTTGGTAATTAACGTTTTAATAGCGTTAAATACTTGACGTTACATACACAAACAAAACAGGAAGGTAATGTTATCGAGCTAACAACACGAGGACGGGACAACAAAGAAGCTATGAAAAGCGGACCGCTAGCTAGCTAACGTTACGAGCCGGGGGGAGCTAGCTCGCCAGCGAAGTTATTCAATTCCAAACAATTGACGTTACCGCGTCTGTCGCTAATTCTTCAGACAACCATTGCACACAAGTGCTGTATATTCGGTAAAGTTATAAGTTTCATGAATGCACAAGTGTTTATGTGTACCGTTAACAATGTCGCTAGGTCGTTCACAATGCTAAGTGGCTAACGTTGATAGCGGCTCGGTAAACTTTAGCTAGCATGCTGCTAGACTGCTTGGTCCTTGTGTGTGGTGATTTATGGTGAGGAAAAACACGGCAGCCCCCACCCAGGCCCGGATCTGCGTATGACCAGCTAAGTGCTGGAAAACCCGTTTGATTCTAAAGACCCACTGGATAAAAAAATATATACCACTCATTGACACAGTAAAATAAATGTTTGTATTGTTTTATAAAACAGGAAAATTAATAAAACTCACCCCAACAGCTTTCAGCACTGTCACCAGCGCCGCTAGAAGCAGCACGGCACATTACGTAGTGATCAGGGTGGCAGCTACCGCGATATTTGACAACGTTTGAACTTCCAAAGAGCCTAAAAGATAGAGAGTGGCCACAGCCTTGCCACTTAAAGCGTGTCCCTGGTTTAATCCCTTGATAGGAACCTTTCTCTTCATGTAGTGGAGTTTCTGAGGCCAAGAAAAAGAGAGAGAGAATTCTCCCTTTACACTGATATCAAAAAATATATATTTGAGAGTTTAAAAAAGTAGAGATTTTTTCTCTCAGAAATTATTCAAAAGTTTTAACTTTTTTCAGTCTTAAAGATTATTATTCTTTGCTATTGGTACGAAAACTTTTCCTCTCAAATATTTTTTTTCTCCCATAAAATGCTTTTTTGCTATCAGTGTGATAACCTTTTCTCTCAAACATTTTTTTCTCTCTCTCAGATCATTTATTTTCTTGCATGTAATAAAGAAACAAATGTAGCTCCATGCCGGTGCCCCCAATTCCATTGGACTAGAGTGCTATCAATTTCCATTGGATCAGAGTAGTGTCATTTTCCCAAATGCTGCTTTTCCATTTGGTAAACGACATAAACTTCAAACACACAGAATGGCAACTGAGTACTTTGTTAAAATGTTGATGACAGTTTAGAAGTAGAAACATATTGAACTCACTGTAAAGTACTTCTTGCCGTAAGAAATAAATATTGTATTTTACTTGTATTTTAATTCTGTTCTGTCTCCTATCACATGAAAACTGTGTACAGCCAGGTTTTCTTTGTTGACGTCTGAGGCAAGTTTACTGTAAGTGATTTGCACTTTATTTTTATACAGTTCTATGAATGCAATGCTGGTGTATCTTCAGTTCTATATTTGACATAAACTAAATTTAATAAATCTCCAATCAACATAAAAAGTAAAGTTTTATCAAACTGTAACAACAACAAAAAAAACTAACATTTCCTGTCCTTGAAGTACTTTAATCACTGACACTACGCTGTAGAGATAGGTCTGGCAATGCGGGATAATCCTCTCCAGGAAGCGCTCTTACAAACTCACCAGGGTATCTGTTCTGTTTTTTTTTCTTTAGGTTTTTAATTACCAATTATTTGGTAAATCTTATGGTTGCCTCTTTCAAACGTCTATCTAAACTCTCCAATAGATGGCGGTATCTACCCCGATTTTGGTTTTCTATTCGTGTATAAACATAGAAGAAGAAAATACAGAAGTGACGTTTTTTATTGAGAAAATTCATAAAGGCATAGAAAACATGACGTTAACATCTCTCACTATACATACAAGACACAGGATAGAAAGGATAACTTAAATTGTATGAAAATTATGTAAAAAATGAAGGCAAGTAGAAGTAATAATCATAATCAAATAGCACTCATTGTGAATCTGACGGAAGTGACGTTATTGTTTAGTCTCACACGGAAACGGTACACTTGACAACAAAACAGAGAGACCAATTATTCATTTCCATGTAACGTTACTGTACTTACGCAGTTTACCGACAAATACCTCCGAAGGCGAAGGCCCGTAATAGTTTGTACACGTTGCTATAAAGGCGTTGCAGCTGTTTCGGCTAACCAAGGCTGGGTAGCCAATGTAACTTAAGCTAACACTGCGAGGTATTTCAATCTAGCTAGCTGGCAACGTTACGCTAGTGTGAAGTTAGCTTGTCTACGTTAGATACAGGAGTTGTCAGTTTCTAGAATGGCCTGCACTTTGGAAAAAGTGTTGGGCGATGCCCGGACCCTTCTCGAGAGGCTGAAAGAGCACGACACGGCCGCCGAGGGACTGATAGAGCAGTCCGGGGCCCTCAGCCAGAGAGTTCAGAGCATGAGAGAGGTTGGAAATGCCCTTCCAGAAAAGGTAAGGACAGGTATCTAAACCGGTTACAAAGAAATGTCATTCAAGTGCTGCACTACTCAATGGCATACACACTGAAGTGCTACGACAGGGCTTTGTTCTTTTATGATGAAATGAAGTGCTGCTTATTGGGTTACTTCCTTGCTCAGTTTATCTAGACATCCTTAAAGTTTTCAAAAATGATAAGCTCGAACATCTTCTATCTGTGTATGTTTGGGATAACCACAGCAATACTAAACTCCTTTATTGTTGTATGGAGTTTGACATGATAGGTTTTTAATAAAGTATACATTATTATTATTATTATTATTATTATTTTTTTATTACATTCCCCTCCTCTTCTTCATCCTCTTTTTTGTTATTTTGTTCATGTGTTTTTTTTCTTTAACAAACACAAAGAATAAACTGTTGGCCAACCAGTTAAACTTCCTTTCTTCCTCCTATTCCTATGGAGCTAAATAATATTTTAATTAACTTCTGATGCTGAACTTGTACCTTGAAACTATCTTTGATCTGTTATATTATACCTCATTAGTAAGGTGTGTTTCCGTGTGTTTTTGAAGTTTACATAATTGCCCTATGTCAGCATGGTTGATTTAATATTAAAATGGAGCAACACATCTTTCTATTCCTTATCGTTTCTCTCCACTGTCCTATACTTTTCTCTCCTCTCAGCAAACAGAAGACACTTCAGGATTTCAGGAGCTGACCAAATACAAGCCTCATGTCCTTCTGAATCAGGAAAACACCCAAATCAAAGAACTACAGCAGGAGAACAAAGGTCTAAAAAAAACTACATTCTATTCTGTTGATTTTAGGTTGGTGTTTTATAGCTTTCCTAACCCTCTTCATGTTGTCTGTGTAGAACTATGGTTATCTCTTGAAGAACATCAGTACGCGCTAGAGTTGATCATGGGTCGATACCGCAAGCAGATGCTCCAGCTGATGATGGCAAAGAAGGAGTTGGACACCAAACCGGTGCTTAGCCTCCATGAGAACCACGCAAAAGTATGCCAGATGTCTTCAAATTTTCAAATTCTTGGTCATAAATAGGTTAGGATTCTAAGTGGGTGCAAATTTAAACAATGCACTGACTTTAGGAAACATCTTGTTTTCTGACTGTTCTCCAGGAAGTGCAGAACCAAGTAGAGCGGATATGCGAGATGGGCCAGGTGATGAGAAGAGCAGTGCAGGTGGACGATCAGCACTACTGCTCTGTTCGAGAGAGACTCGCTCAACTAGAGGTGAGCACAGGGCTAAAGATTTGTGAGTGAATCCATGTTTTTTTGGAAGTCTTTTTTTAAATCTAAAAATAGGGGGAAACGCCAACGTTATTTACTCAATATGCAGTTACAATACAGCAACCATTAGGTGACAGGAAAAAATGGTGTTTTAACCATTCAAAACGGGCTAAGGAATTGGCGTAATGGGACCATTTTGGCGTTCCATACTCCCTCCGACATGATTCCAACTTAAAGAAAAGAAACACATGTTGTAGGCTATGCAGTGCGCCTGCCGCGGCAACTTCAGGCGCCTCGGTTGAAGCTGGGAAAGATTAATCCCAGGGTTTCCACACCATGGTACTCCACCTCTATAATAAGGATTTTTAAATGAAAAGGTCAATTGTTACCATCAACGTTTCCACCGTGGTTTACCATTACACTGGTAATAGTTACATCCATAATAGAAATACATACAGTTCATACAAATTTGGCATGTATCACCTACATAAATATACACTGTAACTAAATAATGTGTGTTAGGGGTGTGACAAGACACCCAGCTCGCGAGACGAGACACGAGATTGGGTTCACAAGATCGAGACAAGATTTTGACACTATTTTATAGAAAACATCAATGGAGAAATAAGACTGGAAGAATAGTCCTTTATTCAGTCGAAAGTCACAAAATGAAAACCGAGAACTGAAAGGTTTTGCCATAAACTCAAATGACTGGCTTCTCCTGTATAACTAACAGTTACACTACTTATTCTATATGTATGGTGGAGAGAGTCTCTTCACTCGGAGAACCAAGGTTACAACATAACCAAGCATTTTCTGGCAGTAGTTGAGACCAAATGTTTTGTACTTGAATTTGTCATTGTACAGTAGACAGAGAGAAATAAAGTGTATTCGACTATTATTCAACATTGATTACGTTTGAAAGCACGAATAAATTACCATCCAAGACTCACCAGATGATTTTTGTGAAGACCGATTCTATTTTCTCCTCCTCTGCATTTTTTTTAAATTGCAGCACTAAACAACAATTAGATCTGTACAATTTTTCCTTAAATATATGGTTATTCTTCTTTAGATTGAGAACAAGGAGCTGCGAGATCTCCTGGCCATCAGCAAGAGCTCTGTGAAGACCACGAGGGAAGAAACCAACCAGCCAGCAGCAGAACAGTCCCCTCAGCCAGGGTCCTATGAGTGATCAGAACAGCTTCAGTGTGAACTGTGGTTGAGGCAACAAGCTCTTCAAGACCAGGAGGCAAGGTTGATGATCTCTAGACCTGTGTTTACCACATTATTTTTTTAAACATAAAATGGAATGCAGCCAAATCACAGCATATTTTTCTGTAGCAAAGGCCACTTAAACACAACATTCTGGCTATCAGATGTATTTACCTGCAGGTATGTCTGGATGATAGCTGTTGTTTTCATGTGTACAGTATGTGTAATATTACTGCAGTCGTGTCGGAGTGAATTTCCCATAAACCTTGACTTTTAATGAGGTGTCTTGGTTATTACTGACAAGGATTCTGTGGGAGCTAAGACACATGTACTGGAGTAAAAGGCAGTAATAGCAAAGGGGATTTGTTTTGTTTTTGGCCAAAGATGCATTTACTCTTCTAAGACACAGTTTCTACCTCTTTGGTGCCCCTTTGCTGTTCACACACACACACTTAAATGCTCATAACCACCCTTGCTTTGAGTTCACTTGAAGTCCGTTGAGAAGCCAACTTGTAGTCTGGACCATTTTGAGAAGCTGTGCTTAATGATCACTCTGCCAACAATATGACTTTTGGCTGTTTGTTTCAAACAGTTTGCCTGCAGAGGGGTGACGGTGGAAAATTTGTATGTGATTGTCTATCACTAATGAATTTGATATGTTTGTGAGTCTGTTTGTCGACATTGTACATAACATGATTTTTCATGTTTATTACTTAGGTTCCGTGTTACCAGTTTTGTAGTTTTGGATGCAGACGTGTCCCAGCTGGCACATCTTTATTTAATGGTAACAGTTTCAAAACATACCAAGTTTTTGTTTAATGAATATAAAATGTTTGCGCACTGTATGTGTCAAAAATTGTATATTGTCATCTCAGGAAATCAGTGTTAATACGGTGAACATGCTGTAATGACTTCAAGACAGTGTACTGTTTGTGTCAAACAAAATTTCATTCGGAAACTTTTAAAATACATTTGCAATAAAACAAATAAACGGATGAATGTGAACTTTTTATGTGCCACAACATGAACGTATTTGACAGTATCATGGGTGTAACTTTGGTTTGAGAAGTGGGGGGGTGGTCCCTGCCAAAGTGTTTTCTATTTGAATCCCAGTTTCTGCATTTCTTCATACATTTAGGGACTGTGATCATACATAATCCAGGAAGTAATAAAGTTGATTATAATGATACATTGTGCAAGAAAGAATAGCACTAAACAATGTATAAGAAAAAGATGGCTTACTTAATTGTTTATTATAGGGGGCGATCAAAAATACTTGTGAGAGTCATTTTACAGAGTCCAAAATGTCATAAACTGGATTTTTTTAAAAAGTTGAGGGGACATGTCCCCCATGTCCTTATTAGAAATTACACCCTAGCAGCAAAGAAAGACTATATGGAGGTGAATTACTGTTCTATTCTCTACCACAAGATGGCGCTCTGGTTTTAACCAATGACTGATAAAGTCCATGGTTTTAACGCCTCGCGAGGTTTGCAATGGGTGATGTTGCCTTCAAGTGAAGAGGAATAAAAGAGCTTTCGAATGTTTGAGTTGTTATTTCTCCAAATATATTGTATTAACGACATAGATTGGATAAAGTAAGATTTCTTTTGTAACTGGCGGCCCAAAACCTATCCATCAATTAATTCCCCAAACCTACTGCACTTCATCACGGTCCCCTGCGTTTGAAATCGTATTACCGACAGCAAGTGAAAGCAACTCCATAGCATTTGACACTTGTAGTCGGAGGAGCTAGCTAATGTTCACCATGTCGGAAAAAGAGCTTGGGAAAAAGTGGGACCGGTGCCTGGCAGACGGTGCCATTAAACTTGGTAAATATCCGAAGGCTCTTTTGCGTATAAAGGCATTGTAACGTCCCAGAATAAGAACAAAATAAGTAGCAGTTTTTATTATTTTATTTTATATTAGTCCACAGCTGTCATTGACTGGGCGAGCGGCTAACTAGCTAGCCATAGAGGGCTTGTAAAGGACAACCAAATGTCTCACATGTAACGTCAACGTTATGACTATTTGGATACGTAAAATTTGATTTAATTCCGCACTTTTATCAAGTTAGGATACCATAGATAACGTTACTCATAAGTATAAGAGTTTCACAAAGATTTAGCTGCTGGGAAGAACCTAAGTGCGAGCGCCATTCGTAAAACGATAAATGCGATGCTTTCTCGCTTATCTGTAATACGTTAACGTTAACTTAACGTTTCACCATTGCTTGGACATTTAGTTCGACACTTTACGAGACATTATGCACTCTTTGGCATTCATACAAAGACTTCTTTAATACAACATAAACTCAGTTTTTAATTCCACAAGGTTATATAGACATGGCGACAGGGAGCAGTTGAGTTTGAATTTTTTTGTTAATTAAAGTATACGGTATTGCTCGATTCATCACTGGTATTATAGACCGGTGGGTTCTGTAATTTAATTTTTTAATAAGCAGCACCATAAATTTGGCAGATGTTTGAGTGGAGTTTGGTGCGACGTCAGTGCCCTCATCAGCTATTGGAGCCAGGTACCTGGCTCACTTTGTCTTTAGGGGATTACACCACACAATTAATCGGTTTAGGAAACATAGGCGCAGTACCGTGACGTTACTTGCCGCCGCCCTAGTGTATAAATGAGTTTATTGCTATAAAACAGTGCATCACAAAGCAACTAAGTTTATGTTATGGCTATATAGAAAATATACAATACATAATGTTAATGTACATAAGTCAAGAGACAGTATGAGACAGCATCTACACACAATAGAGAAATGAACAATGAAACTATAGCAGTAATACATTAAAAAGTCTATTAAAGGTGCATTGTGTTCCATGTTTAAGTATTTTACTCTTTTTCAGGCACTGGGCTGGGGTTAGGAATCGTGTTTTCTGTTCTGTTCTTCAAACGTAAGTAGTTTCAATGGATTGAGGCTGTATAGCATCTTGAACCTTTAATTAAGCTCAGAGGTGCTTGACAGGAGGAGCAGAGCTAGGAGCACAATACAAGTAGCTGTCTACTGCTAGCAGCAAAACACTTTTACTTTCTTTCACGCAGTAACAGCCTTTTGAGTGTTTTTTTGTCTAACAATAGTCTCATCTAGCTGAACATGTTCAATGTGAATTTAAAACTGCTTTTATTGTGAGAAGAGCACTAACAAGATTAATTCTGAAAAGCACAAAAAGGAGAATGTGAATGTAAAAGACGAACAGACGAGGTGTCAGAGCGAGTGTGAAAAAGGATTTCACACGCCATCTCTGATATGATTTGAAATAACCCTGAGACATTCATGAGAAGAGATAAAGTACCTGTTTCATTTGTAGGGCACACTTGGCCGATTTCATTCGGCTCAGGAACGGGACTTGGCATGGCTTATGCCAACTGTCAGAATGACCTGAGGTCCTTTTATTTGCTGCACAGAAGCAAAAAGGTTTGTTTGTGGAATAAAACACATTTAGCAACTAACAGAAATATTTCTTCATCTCTATTATTAGAATAACAACCCTGTCATTGTTGATGTACATCAAGGTTCATATAACTCATTTGTATTTTCTTTAACAGGAACAATAGCTGCCAGTCATCGAGGGACTGTCATTTTATATTTTTTTGACATATCTTTGTTGGTTTTGTTTTGTCTTTGTGAGAGTCACCATTTGCACTGTTCTACAGTAAGATTAATGTCTTCCGGTTGAACGATCCATCCTAGTATGACTCTTGTTTGATTTGAATGTGCCTGATCAGGACAGCCTGTGTATATTTAATAAAATAATCATCATCACGACAAAAAATGATGCCCAGGTGATTCTTTTTTTTCTTAGATGTTTTATATTGGATGAAAACCATAAAAAATTGCATTGAAAGATATTGTAGAAAAACAAGGTTAACAATGTAATGACTTCTAAAAGTTAGATTCTACTTCATCACTCCAAGCAGCAATTGTGATACTTGAGGGAGTAATAGGAGTCAAGTGTTATGTTTAAAAAGGTGGTGGTTTGGGTTTTTTTCTGACGGCGAGTGGGAGGGATTTTTGTAAATGGTGTGGTGGAGGAAGGTGGGGAGAGCAATGCAAACGCTGTCCCAGAAGGTGGTGGGCTCGGTGTGGGTGAGAAGGGGTCAGAAGGTTGGCAACAGCTGATCTGATGTGGCAGATGACAGGGGCGTAGTGATGGAGATTAGTCAGTTCTGAGGGGGCATGAAAATTGAGGGCTTTACATATTATGCTTAGTACTTGAATGGCAAGGCTATTAAAATATGGAGTGCACATGATTTTACCACATGCTTTTGTTATTATGTTATTTTTTTCATTCAAGCGCTCCTGTTGGGAAGTGAATAATTATTTTCTGGATTGAGAATGTGGGAGCAAGGTGAAGTGACTTTATTGTTTTTTCAGTTATGTGATTTTTTTCTCTTCCACCAATGGTAAATGAAAAAAACATAACCCAAATCTACTGTTCATGAACATTTTTCATGTTTTAATTGTTTTTAAAATCTGAGACACAGTGAAAGCGATTAGACCTTTTGACGCTAACATTAGACACAAAATAAAGACAAAGCTTGTGTACATTTTGCAATTCTAAAATGCTAAAGAATAGGTTGCATATGTATTTGCTTCACTCTTATGCACTTAAATCATCACGACTTGTACAGCTAGTTGTTACAGAAGTCACAAAAGTTGCATGGATGGAATACACCCCTATCTAAAGGGACCAGCAAATGTCATCAGGGAAATCATTAAGTCAAAAAAGGATTAAAGAAATCGGAGACAAGGCTATTGAATAGGGAAGGATACCACAACATTTTCATGGCAGGGACTGAAGAGTAAAAGAGCTTAATTAAAATTGAGTTAAATCAAATTAAATCCAGTGTAATTTAATCTTGTAAATCATTAAATATGAAGAAGTCAGAGAAGGTGACTGCTTTTTAATCTTTCCTACTACTGCTCTGAAAAGATAACTTCTAAGAGAAATTCTATCTTTGAAGAAAAAGCACTTCACCTCAAATCTTTATAATGCCACATGAAAATGCCATACTAGTTGCCCCTTAATAGATAAAAACAGTATGACCAAACACGGAAAAAGACCACCCACACCAACTCCTATGCGGAAGAATTAGCATTTCTTGGCTGTGATTATGCATGGTGATGCATTAACAGCTCAATGCTTTGACACGCTCCTTCTCAGAAACTGTGCGCTCTGGCTGGGAGGCGCGCTGGAGTGGCCGACGAAGGGATTAACAGGAGCGAGGAATATAAAGGCAGCGTTACAAGGACCATGATACCTACAGAGCACTCATAAACAGAGCCTTGCGTACAAATGACTGCTTCCGATTTTGTCTGTTTTGGCTCCCCTTCTCTGTTTCGCAGAATAAAAGGACTTGTGGAAAGCAGCAGAGCTCCAGCTTGGCAAAGGGCAACTCTAAAATTCCACTGCTGTGAGGTGAGGTATAATCCTGAGAATTATTCCTAGCCTCCTTCTTCTCCTGTAGTTCTTTTCATCAGCACAGCTCTCGTATGCCTAGTTGAGATTTCTCTCTATGTGCCCTCCTCCACTGACTGTCATCATTGTGACATGCTGCTTCGAAACCCTCTGTCAGCTATCAAATTGCTCATTCTGGCTCTTAGCTGTGGATGAGGCAAGGACATGCTGGCCAGGATGGAGAGATGAGTGTATGTGGTTTTGATCACTTTACTGGTGCCAGTGGAAGTAAGCTCAAGGCACGTGGATGTATTCCTGCCAAATGGAGGTGGAGATATTTACCCATGGAGAACAGTCCGGTGAACCTTGACAGCAACAGGGTTGGATGGCTTCTCAACACAAGACCTCTTTTTATGCATGAATGGCCCTAAAGCGAGAGCTTCGGCCGCAAATGAGAAACATCTAGTGGTGCCTGAAGGGGAACCTTCATTGGTGGTTTTCAACCAGCCCCATGGCTGACTCTCACTTGTCTGGCTCCGTGGGAAGCTACAACAGCAGCTCCCCAACCACCAGTGCTTGGAACATCGCTGGCAGCGGCCCGTGGTTGTTGGCCTTCATGCTGACTGTCATCATCCTCATGACGGTCTGTGGCAACATGTTGCTTATCGCTGTGGTGTTTGCCCATCGCTCTTTGCGTTGCACCTCAAACTGCTTCCTTGTGTCTCTGTTCCTGTCTGACCTAATGGTGGCCCTGGTGGTCATGCCCCCAGCCATGCTCAATGTTCTGTGTGGGGCCTGGGTGCTGTGGCCTGCCTTTTGCCCGATTTGGCTCTGCTTTGACGTCATGTGCTGCAGCGCGTCCATTCTCAACCTGTGTGTGATCAGCCTGGACCGCTACCTTTTCATCATCTCACCGCTGCGCTACAAGCAGACGATGACTCCACCTCGGGCATTGCTCCTGGTAGGAGCTGCTTGGGGGTTGGCAGCTTTGGCTTCCTTTCTTCCCATTAAGATGAAATGGCACAGCTTAGGCCATTGGAGTGGACACTCATCTGTTCCTGGCATCAGCAGTAGCAACATCAGCTCTTACACTGACACACTGTACCCCGCATCCTACTTTCAGCTGTCACCATCGGGAGGCCTTTCCTTCCAGTGCCGCCTGCAGGTCACCCTGCCCTTTGCCCTGGTGGCATCTGTACTTACATTCTTTTTGCCCTCGAGCGCCATTTGCTTCACTTACTGTCGGATCCTTCTGGCAGCGCGGAGGCAGGCAAAGAGGGTCGCAGCACTAAGCCACCCACCACACCCCCATCCCTCTCTAGGGGAACCTTCCAGGCCTCCATCAGCCAGGGTTGCAGCGGGGCAAGCTCAGCAGGACAGAGATGACTGCAGTCACCAGGAACCTCCTGTATCACAAAATGTACCGGTAAGCCAGAGAGACTCAACAGTTAAACAAACCAGCCAGGCAGATTAAAAAATCTTTATATACGTATTGAGCTGTACTCAAAGATCCAAGACTTTTTCTATGTACACAAAAGGCTTATTTCTCAACACACACATGGCTAAATTTGTGTAAGTGAGCACTTCTCCTTTGCTAAGACGATCCATCCATCTCACAGGTGTGGCATATGAAGATGCTGATTAGACGGGATGATTATTAGACAGGTGTGCCTTAGACTGGCCACAATAAAAGGCCACTCTAAAAGAAAGCAGTTTTACTGTATTGGTCAAGTCTGGAGGGGGGCCCCAAAAACCAGTCAGTACCTAGTGTTATGGTTAGAGATAAGCTTCTCCAAAATAGTAATGAGACCTAGTAGCTCATATTATCTATAATTCTAGGATTAACCATTTCTATTGTCCTCCACTGTCCACAGCCGTCAGTGAACAGTGAGCGTTGTCTGGCTCACAGGCAGGGTCGGAGGGCACTAAAGGCCAGTCTGACGCTGGGAGTCCTCCTGGGACTCTTCTTCAGCGCTTGGCTGCCCTTTTTCATCACCAATATGGCTCAGGTCAGTAGAGGGACCAGACACTGACTCTACCACAGATATGAGCAAGAAATGTAGTCAATGAGGGGAGGGGGTCAAATAGCTTCAATCCATCCAGGTTTTCTTCACCTATATGCACGGGTGAGTTTTTTTTTTTTTTTTCAACAATTTCCTTCACCATTTTAAAAAGTCTGGTGCCTTTACTGCAATAGCTCTATTATCATCCTTGCTTGAGTCACTCAGTGTTTAGTTGTTTTGTTAATTTTCTCACATGTGTGGTGGGCACCAAATCAGTGTGAAAAAAATGCAACAAAAAGAAAGAAAAAGGGGGGGAAAAACACTTGGATACTGGTCTATTTTTGTATTGGCCAGCTTTGGCGTCACAGCCTTGCCAAGCTATCTAACGAGGAAATAGATTGGCATTTCAGCTTCGTGACTCATTCAAAACTCAGCAAAAAGACACAGCACAGAATCATTTTTAATTACTAGGCTTATTTTTTTCATGTTGTTAATTTTCATTTGATCAGACTTAGAACACACACTCAATAGTAAGCCAACATGTCGGTGGCCATGAAAACCCTAGGCAAGAGTTAATTAATGTTAAAATAACAGCTTAATCTAAATTGGTAATGACACTTGTCCTGTTTTTCAAGCTTACAATGATCCAGTCATTTTGATTTCCCATCTGTGCCCTCTCGCTTCTCCCCTGCATAACATAGAGCACAGAGACTTGACTGTCTGCGCTCTCCTTCCTTTTCACACCCAATGTGGCGTGTGAAACGCACCCCTCCTTTCTGTCCTATTCCCACCGCCTCCCTGTCTCATCTTGATAGTATTGGAAGATCTCCTCCAACAGCTGTCTCCTCCTTCACTAAACATACTCTCATAACTAGTGGTTATGTTCAAGATCATTGGTTTTTAACATCCAGACGCAATGTATTTACAAGTTCTACTCAGGGAATAAAAAGAGTGATGGACAGCCCATGTGAATCACGAGAAGGAAGAAAATACGTCTTCTTTTATTTTTATGATTTCAGAAGATTTCATTCCAAATTCATAGGAGCCCAAAAGGCACAGGGAAAGTAAATACATACATGTTTAACGAATGGGCGATTAATAAAGATTGTTATTCATTTATTTGTTTACTGCATTTATGTATTTGCTTATTTATTTCAAAACGGCACTATGCAATTGGACACAGAAAGCAAAAAGCAAAAAAAAAGTACATTAGAAATTAATACATTTACACAAAATAAATATAGCCTACTTGTTGCCAGAAAGATCAATGAGTGGGCAATAAATACACTTTTTATTTCAAAATCCCTTCTTTCTGTGTTCATTTACTTATTTTGTTTCAAATTTTACTTTTGATGGAAGTAAACATAAAATAAATAAATCCGCACTATGAATTTAAAAGAAACTAATATACATTTAGCCAAAAAAAGAAACAAATAAGTTCATTAGACATATAAATAAATCTGTATTTAGTTATTTATTCATGTAATCATATTTATTTATTTATTTATAATCATTAAAGGTGACTCTGGAAATTTTTAGACAAAAGTACTAGTTACGTTGTTTGTATCCTTGAGATCTTACAATCATGTTGAATGCATTTCCTTCCTCAAAACATCTTTCACAGAACCAATGTTTTGAATGTTTAAATGTTGCCATGTTTATTTATGCATCTACACTATATAGGAAACAAAAAACAGCATAAAAAATAATAAACAATGCAACATTTTATCTAATCTGCTGATTATGTGTATGTATATATATATATATATATATATATATATATATATATATATATATATATATATATATATATATATATATATATATATATATATATATATATATATATATATATATATATATATATATATATATATATATATATATGCCCATAAGCAGAACAAAACCAGCAGCAAGGAATGTGTATTACGTTGCCTACATGCACAACACAAATGAAACAGGGACTCTGTTTCTATGGGTAAAAAAACTCCCAGATTGACTAAGGTGACATTTCTCTGTATTTATTTCTAAAATGTATTATCTTTCAGATTTGACCATAAATGAACTCTTGATGCCGTAATGCCTGACATACATTCTACCGTCTTCATTCAGGCAGTGTGTGAGTGCATCCCTATGGCGCTCTTTGACGCCATCACCTGGCTGGGCTACTGCAACAGCACAATGAACCCCATCATCTACCCACTGTTCATGAGAGACTTCAAGCGGGCTCTGGGGAAGCTCTTGCCCTGCTGTTCCTCACAGTCTCCAAGAAGACCCTCACCAGCGCTTTCCCTTTCTCTCCGCAACTCAGGAGACCCTAACATTGCCAGCAGCCCCCCCTCTCCACTGCCTTCTGATCCCACTCAGCCCCCTGCCACTGCCACTGATGCGGTCAACCTGCTGGATGCTGAGCATGCTGGCATCGATTTGCCTCTGCTTCTGCCCAATCAGGTCGACACCCTGGATTGAATAGCAATTATGGAAACGCTAATATGGTATGTCAGGGTTTATGGTAGGAAAGGGATTCAAGACAAGCATTGAAACTTATAACGATTTCTGATTTACTCACTCGACTAAGGGGGGAAAAACAAATCAAATCACATTTGACATTTTTTTTTATTCACAGAAAAATGTCTATGGACATAAAGTTCCACCCTTGTTCTATCTTGAATTATGTCTTTACAATTATGAAATTTGGATGAAGAAACAGACTATTTCCGTTCCGTATTATGCGTGCCAGTACACAATGTAACTAGACCCTGAAACTCTATGGTAAACTGTGCTTCACATTATCCCTCTCATACCAGAGAGAAGAAAGGCCTTGAAGAAGATGCATTCACTGAATTATCCTCAGCCTTACAGAAATTAAATACTGTGAAATATCCATAGCAACCAGGCCAATGGATGAAAATTAGAAGGAGGTGAGGGAAACACACCTATTTTGTAGCATTCATCCTATTCCTGCAAAACAAGTAATATTTACAGGTATTTGATCTCAGAACAAGTTTAGAAAACAATTTAGGACACTATTTACAATTGGTAAAAACGTTTACATAATTTACAAAATCTTAAATTATTATTAAATTAATACATTTGTCTATAATCAACATGTCATGATTAAACAAAGCTGGAGATTTTCACTTGAGGCTGCCATATTTGTGCACTGACTTTTTAGCCGTCTCTGGCGTGTCGAGTAAGGAATGGAGATTTTCACCAACAATGCTTTGATGCTGGGAAAAAAAAAAAAAAAAAAACTTGAAGAAAAGATTTTACAGGGAAGCAGCTGGTCCAGTAACATGCTCTTTACAAGTTTGGCTGCCTTTGTTCCTGTGTGTGTTCTGTACTCCAGTGTGTATCATCCCAGCTCCACGATATGTGTTCATTATCAGGGTCGGCCTCCTCTACGGCGTCGCTCAGGGCGTTTAAAGCAGATGCTGTGTTGTCATTACTCACACTCTCCCCAGAAGGTAGTAGTATATTGTTCCTGTCAGATTCTGTATCATTTAATGAGTCCAGCAGGTCTGAAATATCAGGAATATCCCAACCGTCAACCATCTCCTCTGTCTCTGCCGCTTCTTTCACATCTTCACTTTCTCCTGTGGAGGCCTCAGCCTGCTCAGCTTGGTTTTGTGTCTCAGTCACTTGTTGCTCATTGGGGGTTCGGTCAGGGATGTCCACTGTCCCTTGTGTGAACGTTACAAAGTGAGGAAGAGCAAAGGAGGCTCCGGGTACTTCTTTGGTGGGAACACCTACTGCCACCAAGATGGTGTCCATTTGACGCATGTAGTCCAAGTGACCTTTCACCTGGGAAGCAGAAACCTGGTTTTATTGTCCCAGTCAAAAAAGAGGAGAGATTTTCTTTGCAAATTACAGTGTATGTTCCTACATTACATGACCAGGTACTGTATATAGTTTATGGTGCTTCAGACATGTCCTGTATGTTTCTTTACCATTCTTTTTAAAAGGTCCCATGGCATGAAAATGTCTGAGTTTTTTTTTTTTTTTTAAACACATGAGTTCCCCCAGTGGCTAGAAATGGCGGTAGGTGTGAAACAAGCCCTTGGTATCCTGCTCTGCCTTTGAGAAAATGAAAGCTCAGATGGGCCAATCTGGAATACTCCCTTAATGATGTCATAAGGGGAAAGGTGACCTCCCCTTTTTCTGCTTTGCTTGCCCAGGGAATTTGGCCCGCAAACAAGCAAAGCCTGGCAATTAGAGTCCAAGCCCGGACCGCGGCCTGAGCCCGAGAGGCATTAGGATATTTATGTCTGAGATAGACAGTTAAAATCTCATTTTCTTTTCTCATCCTAATGACACGTTGGCTACGTTTTCGTGTGGAAAGCCCACTTTTATTAAGCAACTGTAGGAAGGCATTCGGAAATTTACACAGATGAGCGCATCAGCGCACACGGGGCAACAAGCAATCATTAATTAGCTGTTAAATTTAACATCTTCAATGTGTAAACCTTTCCTGCTTGCTTCGTTTCCGACCGCGGTGCACAGAAAACCAGTGCAGACTTGTTACCTCCAGGGCCCACATTATGAAATGGATAACGTTGGGGTTAAAATCCCGTTTCTAGTGAGCAAATGATTGAACTTGGCTTTCAGTCTTGGATTTATTTTGGACACTGCACATACGGTGTACAAAACTTAAAACTTATTCCACCAACTCTGCTCCAGTCGCATCTACAACACGTCCGTTTCCTCTCTCTCTCTCTGTCTCTCTTCTGCCCACTTTCCACGCACGCACGCACGCTGAGCTCTCTTAAAAGGCGCTGCAGCACCATTTTACAACAAATGCCTTATCATGCTGATGTGACTGCGCCCGACCGGAACCCGATCCTAATTTCTAAATATCTGTCCAAACCCGGCCCGTCGGGTCCCGTCCGGCTTGGATCAGGTATCCATGCCTTAACGACAGTTGGTCAAGGTCACACCCCCACTCTCCACCTTGCCCCCCCCTCTCCTCCTCAATAACATTTAAAGCTACAGACTCAGAAATGGCAATACTAAGGAAAGCTCATTGTGGGACCTGCTCTAGTGGCCGTAATTCTGCACCAAGGCTGAATTTTGGGAAAGAGCCTTCAGATACAGTATTAGGGGACCACTAATGCCTATGTAAAAGCACCCAAAGAGCACCATGTCATGAGACCTTTCAACGTTAAGTTGAGTGAAATGTGAAACCACTGATGCTTTACATAGATTGGTAAAGCATCAACTAGTTTACTTGAAGGTTGAACATGTTGAAGGTTCAATGTTGTTGAAGCGGAATCATGTTGATTTCCAAGGTGGCAGATAGGCACTGCTGTAAAATGAAACGGACCAGCAGGGTCTTATTTTTTTCATATTTTTTAATTTTATTTAAGCAATACAACTGTCTCTTTTTAAGTGATAATAAAATTATGAATGGCATCGATTAGTCCATGACTTCTTATATTATTATTTCACAGACTGACCGAACACGCAAAATGTATGCATGAAAAGTGTCAATTTGAGGAAAGTGATGCGTGTGGGTTTTTCTTCAAAGAGGAAAACCTTGAGATGTTAAATAATCTTTAGCTTACATATACTTCAAGAACAATTTATTAAGGGAACTTTAGCGGGCCTAATTTAAGTATATGCTCTGACTCACCACTGAGGAAAGATCCACATTGATTATACGCCGATCCTGGAGGTTGATTGGCTGTAGCCCAGCAACAGACATTTGTGCAGATGAACTTCGGTACAAGAACCCCAGGAGCCAGTCCCCTCTGACAGTTGGTACATAAAACACAAATACTGCATCCAAAAAACTGGACCTCAGGCATACAATGACGTGATGATGAGTATATCAAAACTATGAAGCAATTGTAAGCCTTCACTGTAAAAATGTAGACATTTTACTCATGGCATACTAAAGGTTAGAGCTCTCTTAGATTACCTGCAGTAGCCGTTTACTATCTTTCCAGCCACTACCCTGGACATTCTCTCCCAGGCCTTTTCAGAGCCGTCCACAGGGGCCCCCAAGAGGACCACATCCTCCACTACTCCTTCACTCCCTGAGGAAGCGATACAGGGCTTGTCAGAACAATGTACATAAAATGATGGAAGATGATGAAACTGAATTAGATTAATTGTTTTAATTACAAAAAGGTATAACCAAGTTTGAATACTTATTATTTAGGGCCGTCAAAACAATTCTTCTATGCTTCACCAGTGACTTAGCAAAAGAGTTAAAAGTCAGGACTTTAACCCAGGGATGTCTTACATTGAACGAAGACAGCAAGGAATTATGGGTGTCAATCTAATCGTCATGCATAATCAAAATACGGTTTATTCACAGAAAGTTGTTTTTACCTTTATCATTTGCAAGCTCCTGAAGACAGTAGTAGATAACTCTGGCCCCAAGACTGAAACCTATGAGGCTGACAGGCCGCTTACCCTTCAAATACAGAGAGAAAGAGAAGAGATGCACAATTCTGAAGTAGCTTTTATCCTCCTTTTGTTACCTAATAGAAAAAAAAAAAATATATATATATATATATATATATATATATATATATATATATATAAAAATAAAGATAGCACAATACCTGCCGTCTGCTTCTCAAAACCTGTGCCAGGTGTTTCCCCACTTCAGCTGAGCGGTTCAGACAAACACACCACGGGTTGTCAATGACGCTGGCTGCTGCCAGCAAAGACGCAGGCCACGTCAGAGCCGCCACAATGCCTGGACAGTGTGGCGGTGTAAAAGACATTAATGCAGTACCATGGAAGGGTTAATACAACAAAAGGACAACAAGCTAGATCAGACAGTCTGGATTGGTAAACAGGAATCAACTCATTATCAGAAATCAATGCCACAAAAGCCTAACCTTGTCACGTCACATATCACAAGTTCAGAGCTGGACATTTTTTACCACTAGCACAAGCACTCCTGTTTCAAGATACAGACCCACTTAATAGAGTGCTTCCGGCACCCTCTTACCTGAGAGCACTGTGTACTTAAGCGCCTCCTGGGCCACCATGCTGACCAGCCCATCCAACAGAGAGGCCATGGCTGAGCCCAGATCCTTGAGGAAACGTGACTCCCACACCAGGCAGTACTGTTCCCCGCACTCGCCCAGGCTGCACCACGGGGCCTGGAACGAACCTGGAAGGCAGAAGTTGTGTTTTTATGTGAGAAACAACTAAGCAGCACTTGTAAACTAAGTGGTTGTTTTTAGCCATTGTATTTGAAGGGGGTACTAAGCTTGTTACTGAATGTATTTTTTAGTGGGGGGGGGGGGGGGGGGGGGGG